>NC_037671.1:76800786-77113235 GCF_003255815.1 Theropithecus gelada | reverse complement strand
ATCAACCCAAATGTCCATCAGTGACAGATTGGATTAAGAAAATGTGGCATATATACACCATGGAATACTATGCAGCCATAAAAAAGGATGAGTTTGTGTCCTTTGTAGGGACATGGATGCAGCTGGAATCCATCATTCTTAGCAAACTATCACAAGAACAGAAAACCAAACACCGCATGTTCTCACTCATAGGTGGGAACTGAACAATGAGATCACTTGGACTCGGGAAGGGGAACATCACACACCGGGGCCTATCATGGGGAGGGGGGCGGGGGGAGGGATTGCATTGGGAGTTATACCTGATGTAAATGACGAGTTGATGGGTGCAGCACACCAACAAGGCACAAGTATACATATGTAACAAACCTGCACGTTATGCACATGTACCCTACAACTTACAGTATAATAATAATAAATAAATTTAAAAAAAAAAAAAAAAAAAAAAGAATCTGAAAGAGGAAAACAAATGAAGTACAGTGACCAAATAGGCAGTTTCAGAAGAAGAAGGTAAAAGCTAGACCACATAGAAATGTGTGGGCTATTATGAGAAATTTATATTTTATTCTAATAAATATGAGACCATTATAGGATTTCAAGCATGAGACCAATCACAGTCATAACAGCAATGCCAAAAATAATATCTCACAATTTTATAGCATTTCTCTGCATAGTGGCAAGGCAAAAAAAAGGCAATATATTAATATATTGCTGATCTGTTTCTTTCAGTAATAACCATATTACTAAGCCAAAAAGTCAAGTTTTAAGAAAGGGAAACAACTTTAAACACAGCTTTAATATTTATAAACCTATTGCCTGGTTTTAATCCCTTCTAAATAGGCACAAGTTCACTGTTGCTCAACAGTGTCCAAGATGGAAATACTTCTGCATATGACTGTCTTATGACAACAAGGACACCAGAAGTATCATGGGAACAAGAGATCAGGCCTTACTCTTCCTTTTTTTTTTTTTTTTTGTGAGACAGAGTCTCGCCCTGTCCCCCAGGCTGGGGTGCAGTGGCGCGATCTCGGCTCACTACAACCTCCGTCTCCCGGGTTCACACCATTCTCTTGCTTCAGCCTCCCGAGTAGCTGGGATTACAGGCGCCCGCCACCACGCCCGGCTAATTTTTTGTATTTTTAGTAGAGACGGGGTTTCACCGTGTTAGCCAGGATGGTCTCGATCTCCTGACCTCGTGATCCACCTGCCTGGGCCTCCTAAAGTGCTGGGATTACAGGCGTGAGCCACCGCGCCCAGCCAGGCCTTACACTTCTTAAGTGCTTCCCCATACACACACACAGCAGATCTACACACATCGTAGGAGCCTGCTGATCAAAGCTGTCTGTCTCAACAATAATAACATCAACAAGAAGACAAGTGGCTGCAAAATTTACTTCTTTGGAAAGTGCGCACAGAATGTCTGGCCATTGTGCCTTTGCATGAACCTAGTGTGGGGATAATCTGTAACACTCTCCTGTTAATTTTGTCAAGTATTGACAGAGGAGAATGTAGCTACATAAGCTAAGGAAGTGAGTCTTGGAAGTTTAAAGAATAGAGGCTGATGTAATATGTGTGGTTACAAGTTATAACAAACTCCTGGGGAAATTTCAGACACAGTTTCACCTTATCTCTTCAGAGTACCCTGTAGTTTTTATTTTTCTGCTATGATCTCTGTGGAATGAGTCTTTCCTATCTCCAAAATAAATCTTAACCCATTTGGGTAAGAATTTAAATGTAAGAAGAATACTTATTGGACATGATGTTTGAATGAAAATGAACACAGTTTATTTAACATTCTGCTTTTCACCAGTTGTCAGAGTGATCTAAAACCAATGTAATTATTTCAGACCTGCAGCACATGTTGTTATATTCCATTTTAACTTTCTGGGAACATTGTAGAAAAGTTATCGCAGGACACAAATCTTTGGAAGAACGGCTCTCTCCATGGCAGCAGTTATTTGCAACTACATTTTCCCTGGTCAACAAAAATACAAGCAGCTTAATGAGCTCAGACCTATCATCAAATTATTTGTTAGCCATGTGTGCCCTAATGACCATTAATTTATCCTGAGAAAGCAAACCACCAACTACAAATGGAAACTAAAATCTAAGAGATTACCTATGCTTTCTTTATAAACATATATCTTTAGAAATTTTATTAATGTATCCACCTTACTTCTCTGGTTACATCTAGAAAGTATTAAATTTAGATTGCATTCTTGACTCTATCTCAATATGGGCTGATCGGCAGATTCGCTATGTGGTATTAGATTAGCAAACTGAGATGAAAAACATTAAATGCATATAATGCTAAGAGCACATAGAGATATCCAAGAGGTGTCTGAGAGTTGGCCACATTACAATTTAAAACTAGCCTTACCTTCATAGTTAGCAACTGTGTCGACTTAGTGTCATTTAAAGAAAAAGCATTAAAGTCAGAAATTTAAATTCCTACCTATATTTTTCACTACTTTACTGTAAAACATTAGGCAATTTACATAAAATATCTGGACCAGACTCTTAAGATTTTTAATGCAGTGGGTAAGAATTGAGTTTTCACCTATGAGTGAGAACATGCGGTGTTTGGTTTTCTGTTCTTGTGATAGTTTGCTAAGAATGATGGATTCCAGCTGCATCCATGTCCCTACAAAGGACACAAACTCATCCTTTTTTATGGCTGCATAGTATTCCATGGTGTATATGTGCCACATTTTCTTAATCCAATCTGTCACTTGGACTCAGGAAGGGGAACATCACACACCGGGGCCTATCATGGGGAGGGGGGAGGGGGGAGGGATTGCATTGGGAGTTATACCTGATGTAAATGATGAGTTGATGGGTGCAGCACACCAACAAGGCACAAGTATACATATGTAACAAACCTGCACGTTATGCACATGTACCCTACAACTTACAGTATAATAATAAATAAATTAAAAAAAAAAAAAGAATTGAGTTTTCACATTTGTGTGTTCAAGAAATGTAATTTTCTATACTTGTTTATTGTAAGTCAACTTTATTCCACTGGATTAGTAGAAATTGAGCTCCAATATATTACATATAGCCTTCTCAGTTTCTTTGGAGTGCATCAATACTTCAAAAGTTGGCTTTAAATTAGTCTTGCACACTTCTAGATGTCTATCCCTGTTAGCTATTCCTCCTAGCTTGCCCTCAGTGCCTCACTTGCTCCTACCTGTGGGACTATCTCTAGTCCAGAGACTATTGGCCACTTCCAGCCTCGAAAGTGGGGGTAGAATCATTATGATGTTCACAGGCCACATGGGGCCAGGGATACTCTGGAGTCAGCACTACACAGGCAGTTTTTCTTTGAGGTCTTACAGCTGTGGAGAACGCCATCCAGAGAAATAAAGAACAGGTATTCCTTGTTCCTGACAGCCACAAATCCATCTGCCATTTGGCCTTCCTTGGAGCTTGGCCTAGGGTGTTAAGCACAGAAAACCCCCTTCAGGCCCATGAAAATTTGTGCTTCTTGATCCTCTTCTTTTCCCCCAAAAAATAACTTTTTCTAGTCAATGTTTGAGAAAGTTCTCCTCTTACTCATGACGTTTTCTTTCAGCTCCCTTGTTTCTTCTTTATGTTATTTCCACTCTCCACTTGGTTGGTGAACAGAACAGCCTAACAGATGATAATTTCTCTCTTCCTTCTGCTATTATATCCCTTTCCCGAGGCAATGAGTACAGAATGAGCAAGCATGAAGAAACTGAATTATCTCTAAGGATTCTTAGAGATCCTAAACCTGGAGGAATTAAAGGAAAAATTTCTGTCTGAACAGGAAAAGCCATTAAGAAAACATGATGACATAACTTTTTTTTAAAGTGCACACAATAAATTTTGTCATCTTATGTAGTTAGCAAATGGGTATCACTTAAGTACATTATTTTATCAATGCAGAATTTACGTGGTTTTCAAAATATACAGCTCTCTGATTTTCACAAACTAGGTACAATTTAGACACAATAAATATTGGTTACATACAATCTATATATCTTTAGTCATTCAGAATACAATATAGAATCATTTATGGTTTTTAGTGATTATAATATGTTACCTGACAGCATGTGGAAGTATTAGTCAAGATTAGTTCAAGTAGAATAACAAATTTTATTCTATAAATAGAGTAACTCCAACTCTGTGTGTGTGTGTGTGTGTGTGTGTGTGCATACCCATGAGATGTAAGCATTTTGGTTGTGCTAGAGCCCTATAATTGAATGGATCCAGTGTGCATTGCTTGACATTTTAACATAAATAAAACAAGTCAACCAACTTTAAATCCTTTTTGTGAGAAAATAGACAGGCAAATTAGAAAAAGTGCTGAAAGTAGAGCAAATATGAACAGAAATTGAATTATTCATTTAAGGAAAGAGAAGGTATACCAAAACTCAGAGAGCTGACTTAATAATAATTTAGGAACTTAAGCCTGTAAATCCTCAAGCTCTGTTGAGTTTGAATTTATGGTCTCTAAACAAACATTCAAAATGTTCAGTTTATAACTGTATTAATTAACATAAAATCTATAAATTTAAAAAATCAAGTGTTCCTGTTGCTGCAATCAATCAGTAAACTTTTATTGAACCACAACAGCCCTTAAACACTATATAGGGAATCATAGACACAAACACTAGGACAAAATTACTTCCTTAAGAAGCTCAAGGCTGGTTCAAGAAACAAATAAATCATGACTTAGAACAGAGTGGCTAGTCATGTAATCAACCAACAAATAGTTGTTGACTGCTGACTTTAGAGTCTAGGCTAGGCACTAGATTAAGACACTTTCCTATCCTACAAATTGGGGCCACAGGCCTTCTGGAAAAGGTAATTTAAAAGATAATTAAAATATACATGCTTAGATAAGGCTTATAATTCTACAAGAGATCCAGGAAAGGCACCATATATTCTATTAAAAAGGCACTCCTAGTTGAAGGAAGCAAAGTAGAAAATATTCAGATTAAAGGAGTGGGGAACATAGGAGCAAAAGAAAAGAGAAACTCAGTCATTCAAGAAGTTCATTTAACCTTACTAGAGATTAAGAACGTATAAAGAGAAATTTCATGATGTGGGGTGGAAGTGTAATAAGGCAGAAAAGGTTATGGCTAGAATTGAAGCTTGAAGTATTTAGAATAGCAGATATCGCCTCTGAAATGTTCCATGCCCTGATCCTCAGAAACTGAATATTTTAAGTAGCATGCAAAAGAGATTGTACAAATATAACTAAGGTTAATGACATTAAGATGGAGAGATTAGCCTGGATTATCTGAATGAGACTGATCTAATCACAAAAGTTCTTAAAAGCAGAGAACTGTCTCTGTTAGATGGTAAAAGAATGGTGAGGTCAGAGAGATTCAGCACATGAGAAGGACTCAACCCATCACTGTTGGCTTTGAAGATGAAGGGAGCCACAAGTAAGAGAATGTGGCTTTATATGTTAGGGTAACTCCTGACTGACAGCCAGTAAGGAAACAGGGTCCTTAGTCCTACAGCCACAAGGAACTAACTTAAGAAAGCAACCCAAATGAGCTTGCAAGTGGATCCTTTCCAGAGTCTCCCCCAAAAGAGCTCGGGACAACTGACACTTTGAGTTTTCCCCTGTGAAACTCGGAACAGAGAAAATAATTGAGTTAACACAGACTTCAGACATACAGAACTATAAGATCATAAATTTGTGTTTCAGCCAAAAGTCTGTGGTTTATCACAGTAGCAATAGGAAACTAATACAAGGTTAAAGAGGTAAGTAAAAACCAGGTTATATAGGTCCTTATATGCCCTCTAGGTTATGATAGAGGTTTGCTTCAAAGTGTCTCTATCAAAGTGACAGAGGCAGGAGGCAGAGCAAATCTAGGCAGACAGGGGAAGGGCCTTGGTGGAACTCCACCTTCAAGCCGAAAAGTGTGAAACCCACAGCCCAAAGCGAGAACCTCTATCCCTGTTTGCTGACTCTCTCTCTCCAATTGGTTCTTTCTGAATAATGTGTTTTTACCAATGGAATGTTGTCTTTTCCAAAACTACCTACAGCCCACCTCACCCCACAACCTGTGCCTATAAAGACCCTAGACTCAGTCAGTAGAGGAGAGAAGCGTCTTGACTGGAGAGAGGTGAGAGGTGACTTGACTTCAGAAGGACAGCTGGATTTTGGGGGAGAGATGACCTGACTACAGGGAAGAGCCAGCCAGAGACTGCCAGATTTCAGGGAAGACTACCTGCCTATCCTGGCCCTCTCTGGCTCCTCTCTCTGCTGAGAGCATTTCCCATTGCTTAATAAAATTATCTGCCTTCACCATCCTTCAAGTGTGCACGCAACCTTGTTCTTCATGCATGCCGGACAAGAGCTTGAGACCCACAAATTGTGGGTACCTAAAAAAGGCTGTCACATTGGCCCTTTGCCCTCACTGGTGGAGGGCAGCCACCCCATGCCACAAGGCAAGGGGCCCACTGAGCTGATAACACACCATAGCTGTACTTGGACAGCAGAACTAAGAGCATTGTAACATGCCCTCTGGGGTCTTGGGGGTCACAGGCACCCCAGCTGGGCACTGCCACAGGGCCCAAATGGTGCCTGCTTCTGCCAGCACCCAAAGCAGCTGACTGGATCCCACACTCACTTGCTTATGTGCTCCCTCCCACAAGGGATTGAGTGTGGTGGGCTGAGTAAACAGGGCACCCCCATCGCAAGTCCAGTGAAAGGGTTGACAAAAATCCTGCCTCAAAAGCACGTTTACAAAGAAGTAAATTTTGAATGAAAAGTAAATTTTAAAGCAAAGTTGTGGTCTAGCGTCTAGAGTAGACATTAGAAAGAAGTATCTCTTTCATGTGAGTTTCATGAAGGGAGTAGCTATTGTCTGTACAATGTTACTTCTCCATTCCCTAGAAGAGTTTCAACACTTAATAGGTGCTCATAAATATTTATTATTGAATGAATGATACTAATCAGCACTGAAAAGGATCAATAAATTATTGTTCAAATTTTGCTTATGTCAATTATCTTTATGTGTGCATATTTGGAAGGGGGTGCTCATTTTCTACTACATTTCCTTCCATTTTTGCTGAGTGGACTATTTAGGCAACAAAATCAAAATTCATTCAGAAAATGGCACTAAGATGGCAGTGAGTGCTATCTTATAGAAGGTGAAACAATAAATATATTGTGAGGACCTGAGTTGGCAGGAGGTCATCTGGAATCAGGAGTAAGTGCCCACTGAATCGCTCCTATTTAATGTTTCTGTCTATACCTCTTCCTTGTCATTGCTATATGTTCTGGATTTCTAACTTGTTGAATTAAGGGGAAATAAAACTAAATTTCTTAGGAATTGTTTAGAGTGAACCATTCAAAACGGGGACCATAAAATGCCTTTGGGCAAAAAAGGAAATTAAACACAATTGAAAAGACCATTCTGACTTACTAGTTTGGGTCTTGTAAAGGAAACAAATTCAGTTTGTGCAAGATTATGTTTATCTTATGTTTTTATGTTTGTAGTCCTGGCCACTGTTTACATCATAATCTCCTCAAAGGAAACAATGAAGTGAATCCTCGTGCATCTGTACAAACCTAGCTTAATATTTTATGCGCGAATATTCATTTAACAATGTCATCTGCCCTATTTGAAAAGGTTAAAAGGAAAAAAAAAAAAAAAGAACCAAAAGCAGATCCCTCAATAAATTGGCAACTACACTCTTATTGGAATCTTAATTCCAGCTTTTTTCTTGTCCTGTACCCCAGAACAGGTAAAAAGACACTTAATTCATTTGGTCATTTGACAAACTATCACTGAGTGCCTACCATGTGACATTGAAAGGAGCTGGGCACATTCCTCAGCCCTGGGCTCAAAACTCCCTGAGCCCAGTACAAACATCACCTGGAAAGTCTCCGATAAGGAGACAGCCATTCAAGGTTACTGAAAGTGCAGGAGCCAAAAGAATTTCTTTGTTCCCCTGCAACTTTCGGGCTATAAAAAGCAAACGCTCGCATTGTTCGGGGCCCTCTTGTACACTGTGTAAAGGAGGGACCAGGTTCGAACTTGTAGTAAAGATCCTTGCCACTTGGCTTTGACTCTGGACTCTGGTGGTCTTCTTTGGGGAACAAACAGTCTGGGCATTACATCTGGGGGCTCGTCCAGGATTCCCCAAGCCCACCAGACCCCTGGTCAACGGATCTGCTAAGATCGATCTACTGATAGGTGAGCTGGCTCGTCTCCGTTTGTCTGTCTGTGTCTGTATGTCTGTTCTGAATCTGAATCTGTGGCTCGCGAGGTCTGAAACTGAAGCTGGCACAGTCCTGGCGGACGCGCTATAGGACAGCCAGTGGAGACCGGTGGGAGACGTTCCCTGGCTCTCTTCTGATTTAAATTGCGATCTGAGCTGCCGGAGCGCGTTTGCGATCCGGGCAGCAGCTGCGCTGGCGATCTGAGTTGCTGGAGCGTGTTCGCGATCCGGGCAACAGCTGACTCTGAATTGCCCCAGTCCCCGGGTGCGCGCGTGTGGTCTGAATTGCCCCGTTCCCCGGGTGCGCGCGTGCGGTCTGAATTGCCCCGGTCCCCGGGTGCGCGCGTGCAGTCTGAATTGCCCTGGTCCCCGGGTGCGCACGTGCGGTCTGAATTGTGCCGGTCCCCGGGCTCCCGGCTTCCGGCGCCGCGCGCCTCCGGCCCCGGTCCCCGGGCTCCTGGCTTCCAGCACGGATTTCCTTTACAGGGATTCTAACCCACATTCCTTTACAGGAAGAGACACAGAAAGTGAGACTGGGGAGAGGGAGAGAATGAGTGAGAGAGAGACCATAAGAGATGGGAGAGGGAAAAAGAGAGAAAGTGAGAAGGGAAATCAGAAAGAGAAAGGGGAGGAAACGGCAGATGTGGAGAGTCAGAGAGAGAGACAGAAAGAGAAAGAGACTGAGTGTGAAGGAGAAAGGACACAGGATGACAGAGAGAGAGCGCGCGTGAATGAGATAGACTTAAAGAAGAGACCCTGTGAGTCTGTCAATCAAAGATTTGGACAGAAACGGAAAGATTAGAGAGAAGGATAGAGGGAGGGAGCAGGCGGGCGGGAGGCGGCCGGCACTCACGGGCCCGCTGAAAAAGAAAGTAACTTTGAAGGGCCGGCGGGGCAGACGCGAGGGCACACTTTGCGAACTAGCCCCCCCCAGCCACCTGACTCCACAGTGGCTTTACCCCTTCAGGAAATAGGACCCCCAGATGACACAGGAATCCCCAGGCTCCAGTACTAGCCATTCTCCACCAGTGATCTGTATAACTGGAAGATGCAGAGTGCTCGGTTTTCAGACAACCCCAAAGATTTACTGGCTTTACTGGATAGTGTCATGTTAACCCACCAGCCCACTTAGGATGATTATCAGCAGCTCCTCCGAATCTTGTTTACCACGGAAGAGCGAGAGAGAATACAGGTAGAAGCTAGAAAGCTGGTCCCAGGGGACGACGGTCAACTGACTGCCAACCCCGACCTCATAAACGCGACCTTTCCTCTGAGCAGGCTGGCGTGGGACTACAACGCGGCAGAAGGTAGGGGACGGCTACACCTTTATCGCCAGACTCTAATGGCAGGTCTCCGGGCAGCTGCTCGCAAGCCCACTAATTTGGCCAAAGTATATTCTATTCTATAGGGAAAGACAGAGAGCCCAGCCACCTACTTAGAAAGATTTATGGAAGCTTTTAGACAGTACACCCCCATAGATCCAGAGACTCCAGGAATTCAGGCAGCTGTTGTAATGTCTTTCGTAAATCAGGCAGCCCCAAATATTAAAAAAACTCCAAAAATTAAAAGACTCGGAAGGAAAGCGGATTCAGGACCTCCTTCAGATAGCCCAGCGGGTTTATAATAACAGAGATACTCCAGAGGAAAGGCAATTTAAGGCCACTGAACCAAGGTCCTGGCAGCAGTAGTACAGAAAAAAACATCTACAGCCAGAGTACACCCAACCTAGGCGGCCCCCCCAGGCATGATAATCTGAGAAAAGACCAATGTGCCTACTGCAAGGAGGCTAGCCACTGGGTAAGAGACTGCCTCGCTGCTGCCCAACCCGGACCTGGATGCCCCACTCCACGACTGCACCGAGATACTAACTCAGTTGCACGGAGTTCGAGAAGACCTGCAGGACCGCCCACTTCCTGACGCCGACCTCGTCTGGTTCACTGATAGGAGCAGCTTCATGCATCAGGGCCAGAGGTACGCTGGAGCGGCAGTGACTTCAGAGACTAAGGTAATCTGGGCGGAACCCCTGCCCCCGGGGACATCGGCCCAGAAGGCTGAACTGATAACACTCACCCAAGCTCTTACCTTAGGGGCGGGGAAAAAGCTGACGGTATATACAGACAGCCGATATGCTTTTGCAACGGCGCCTATACACAAGGCCATTTACAGGGAGCGGGGGTTACTGACAGCTGAAAGAAAAGAAATAAAAAAAAACAAGCAAGAAATCCTAGCCCTGCTAACAGCCCTATGGAGGCCAGAAAAGTTAGCCATTGTGCATTGCCCAGGGCATCAGAAACTAACTACTCCAACTGCTCAAGGCAACTTTCTGGCAGATCAAACTGCAAGAAAGGTGGCGAAGGCTCCCAGCCAACTCCCTGCACTCCAGCTCCCTGACCTGGGCCCCCGGGACTTGCCATATTTCCCTGATTATTCAGAACAAGATCTCCAGTGAACTGACAAACTTCCCCTGAAACAGATCCAGAATAGGTGGTGGATTGATACTAATGACCAAACCATCCTACCAGAAAAATTAGGACAACAAGTGTTAAAACACATCCACCGAACCACCCACCTGGGTGCTCAGCGGATGATAGACCTGATCAGACGCTCTAAGCTCAAATTCAGACATATAGCCGAGATGGCCATCAACATCGTGACAAGTTGCAAAGTCTGCCAGCTTAACAATGCCTACCCCCAATCCCAGGCTGCAACGGGAACAAGGCTCAGGGGAACCAGGCCCGGTATCTACTGAGAAATAGATTTTACTGAGATAAAGCCAGGAAAATACGGGTATCGGTACTTCCTTGTCTTTGCAGATACTTTTTCAGGGTGGACTGAAACATTCCCCACCAAAAAGAAAACTGCTCAGGTTGTAGCAAAGAAAATCCTGGAAGATATCCTCCCCAGGTATGGCTTCCCCGTCCAGATAAGGTCAGATAATGGGCCGGCCTTCGTCGCTAAGGTAAGTCAGGATTTGGCTTCCATCCTTAGGGCAAATTGGAAACAACATTGTGCTTACAGGCCCCAGAGTTCAGGACAGGTAGAGAGAATAAATCGGACCTTAAAGGAGACCTTAACTAAATTAGCTATGGAGACTGGCACTAATTGGGTGGTCCTTCTCCCCTACGCTCTGTTCCGGGCCCGTAATACCCCTTACAGACTGGGCCTTACTCCTTATGAAATTATGTATGGCAGACCCCCACCCTTAGTTCCTGGCCTAAAAGATGATCTGCTCAAATCTGAAACAGAAAATGTCTCTGAACTCTTATTTTCCCTACAAGCCTTGCAGAAAATTCATCAAGAAATCTGGCCCAAGCTGAAGGAACTATATGAGACTGGTCCCCCGCCGACACCCCATCTGTACCAGCCGGGAGACTGGGTCCTAGTCAAGCGACACCGACAAGAGACCCTAGAACCCAGGTGGAAAGGACCACTCCAGGTACTCTTAACCACACCCACCGCCCTGAAGGTAGAAGGCATTGCATCGTGGATCCACTACACCCACATCAAGCCAGTGGACCCAACCTCCGATCTTCTAGGACCAATCACGGCGGTGGCTGAAGCACTGGACGCATGGACTGTGGACAGAGCTAACAACAACCCCTTAAAACTCACCCTGCGCCGGCAGCATAGCTCACTGCAAACATGCAGTTAGGTAGTCTAACCCTAACGTTAGTCGCCCTAGTGGCCGCTGGAGAAATCACAAAACCAGCTCATAATCCCTTTGTCTGGAGATTCTGGCTTTATGAAAACCGAACCCACCCTGGGCAACCTCATAAGCCCGGAAAATTATTGGCCAGTGCTGATTGCCCTTCCTCAGGGTGCAACAGCCCAATTCTACTAAATTTTACTGGTTTTCGAATAGCCAAACCTATGACACCAATAATATGCTTTGAGTTTGATCAGACTAAATACAATTGTAAACACTATTGGTGGCACCAGAATGCCGGCTGTCCTTATAACTATTGTAACATCCATAGACCCCGTTATTGAGGAGAGAGAAAACAGTTAGACCCTAAGTGGCCCTTCCATCGTAGACGGGATAAAGACTTTTCATATACATGGATAGTTAGAGACCCCTGGAACTCCCGCTGGACCACGCCTCAACATGGGGCTGTATACTACTCCCCCTCCTCCACATGGCCTAGCAGTCACCTCTATCTGTGGTGAGGCCTAGTGCAAGTACTGCCCCTGGTCCACGGGAATATCCAACGACAGGAAAACAGACTAACACAAGACTTGCGTCCTTTCTCCTGGTTAAAGTTATTACAAGAAGGACTAGAACTTGCTAACCTTACAGGACTTCATAGCCTGTCTGGCTGCTTTCTGTGCGCCACTCTAGGGCGTCCACCGCTAACCGCTGTCCCTCTGCCATGGGGATCCTCTACCTTTGCCCAAGCTAACAACCTCCGAAACCTCTCGTATGCTCCTATCCTGAACATGCCCCTATACCTAAACCCCAGTCAGGAGAAGTTTCCCTACTGTTTCTCAGGAACCAATTCCAGCCTCTGCAGCATCACTGCAATGCCCCCTAATATCACCTTAAGGGCTCCATCAGGCATATTCTTCTGGTGTAATGGAACCTTATCTAAGAACCTACCTAGTCCCTCTGTTAATAACCTACTGTGTCTCCCTGTCACATTAGTTCCCCGGTTGACTCTACTAACTGCTGGCGAGTTCCTAGGGTATACCGGTAACTGGACTAGTGCTGTTATTCACCCAGTCCCTAGACCGAGACCTGCACGAGCCATATTTCTCCCCCTCATTGCAGGAATCTCCCTCACCGCATCCTTCATTGCGGCCGGACTGGCGGGGGGAACCCTAGGTCACACCCTCATAGAAAGTAACAAGTTGTACCAACAATTTGCCATTGCTATGGAGGAGTCGGCTGAGTCCCTTGCCTCCCTTCAGCGACAGCTCACGTCCCTAGCTCAGGTAACCTTGCAGAACCGGAGAGCCCTAGACCTACTCACTGCAGAAAAATGTGGTACATGTATATTTCTAAAAGAAGACTGTTGTTTCTACATAAATGAATCAGGACTTGTAGAGGACCGGGTCCAACAGTTACGCAAGTTAAGCACTGAAGTAAAAACACGGCAGTTTGCTTCAGCTGCAGACCAATGGTGGAATTCCTCTATGTTTTCTCTGTTAGCCCCCTTCCTTGGACCCCTGCTAAGTCTGCTATTTCTGCTTACTGTAGGACCTTGTGTTGTTAACAGAATTTTACAGTTTGTTAGGGAGAGATTTGACACCATACAACTCATGGTCCTCAGAGCCCAATACCAACCTATAAATGCTGAAACAGAATCAGACTTATAAGACCCAAGATTGGCTCTAAAGATACCTGAAAAGAAGGGGGGAATGAAAGGAGCTGGGCACATTCCTCAGCCCTGGGCTCAAAACTCCCTGAGCCCAGTACAAACACCACCTGGAAAGTCTCCGATAAGGAGACAGCCGTTCAAGGTTACTGAAAGCGCGGGAGCCAAAAGAATTTCTTTGTTCTCCTGCAACTTTCGGGCTATAAAAAGCAAACGCTCGCATTGTGCGGGGCCCTCTTGTATACTGTGTAAAGGAGGGACCAGGTTCGAACTTGTAGTAAAGATCCTTGCCACTTGGCTTTGACTCTGGACTCTGGTGGTCTTCTTTGGGGAACAAACAGTGTGGGCATTACAACATGTGCCATATTACATTCAGGCACAAGGTTATAAGAAAATCAGACTCAGTTAGCCCCTGATAACACAGTCCACTGGGAAAACAAACGATGTACTCAGTGATAATAATAATATAACAGATTGAGTAAGTATTCTTAATAATGTAAAGACTATCTTCCTCAGGTAGAAAAAAGGAAGCAAAACAGTGTGAGGCAGACATTTCCACGGAGCTCTGATGCATGTTAGAGGAACAGGAAGCTGTGTAGAACTGCTAGCACATAAGGCTGGGCATGGTGAGCAGCTACAGATGGAATAGAGAAGTGGGAAAGCCTGTATGTGTCCAGCTGAGTTACCTGGATTTTATTTAGTAGGTGATGAGCATATCTATAGTCTTGGGGCTTCCACTTCATAAAGTTATTTTAATTTGCCATGTAACTTACAAAAACCATACAGCTACAAATTTCTATCTTTAGAAAGCATTTAGCTAAACAAATAATAGTGTTAGTAATAATAATAATTGTGTCCCATTTTCTTAAAAGAAAACCTTAGATTCTCTTTTTAGTTTGTTTAGAAAGGAAAGTATGCATGTAGGTAATATTTCAGTCACACACACAAACACAAAATTAATCTGGAAATTGTCCCCTTCATTCCAGAACACAAGTTATACATAGCAAATAGAACAACAGACAGAAAGCTTCTCCATTTCATCCCCAAAGACTTTTTTTTTTTTTCCCCGAGACGGAGTTTTGCTCTTGTTGCCCAGGCTGGAGTGCAGTGGTGCAGTCTCGGCTCACCACAACCTCCGCCTCCCAGGTTCAAGCGATTCTCCTGTCTCAGCCTCCCAAGTAGCTGGTCATCCCCAAAAACTTTTTAACTGAAAAGAAAATAAAAATTCTACCACCACAATAAATACAAACTAAATATAATTAGACACACTAAATAAATACAAAATGATTTTCCATTTTGTAAATAAATATAAAACGTAACACTTTAATGAGAACATGTAGATGTTCTTTTATATAAACCTAACATCAGAAAATATCAATAAGGACTATTTATATTAACATTTATTTTAACAATGGCAATCAATCTTACTCTTTTCTCAAAAGGAACAATTTTGATTAAAACACAACCCAGAGTTTAAATGAGGAACTTTTAGTTCTTGAATTCATAAAAATTGATATTCATTGTTACTTAGCAATTTTTCCAAAACACACAAAAAAAGGCCATTTTGTTTCATTTGCTCTTATTCTAACCTCCTGCTTTATCATCTGTACAAGCAATATATGTTAGGAAAAGAATATGTTAGAAAAAATATGCAGTATATGTTAGAGGAAAAATGCAGTGTAAAGTCTCTCTAGTGAAACCAGTGAATGCTCAAGTCCATAACAGAAATATGTGGGTTCTTTAGGGTAGGGGGAGGGACTCTTCCATTTTGCCCTAAAATAGAAAAGGTCATCTGGATTGGACAAATCCTGTGTTTCCTCTAACACTCTGAAGATATTATCTATAAGAAAATTGTTAAAACATGAATAATTGTTTAAACATAGATTCATAACAAATTAGAGCTAGGAGAACTTAAAAGATTATCTTATCTACATTTCTATTTTTCAGTCTTCAGGAAGGTGTCTTATCTTGCCTAATGTGCAGAAATAATTGAGCACCCACCAAATATTATATTTGCTTCTCTATGTTTCCCAGATTCTCTTGTACTTAGGTTGAGTCTTGTAACCAGTTCCAGTCAAAGGATTGAATGAAAGTGATACATTAATTCTCAGCTGAGCTCCTAAGATCTTGTGTGCCTCCTCCATCTCTCTCTTTTCCTCCTGTAGCAACCCACAAAATCGTGGCTCCTCAAGCAGTCTGGGACCTTGAGTGGCTATAAAGTCCCCTCTCCTGCCAACGTGCATTGGAAAAAAGATGTGGACAGGGAAAAAAAATATTGTTTTGTTGAACCACTGAGATTCTGGCTTTTGTCTTTCATGGCAGTTAGCAATTATTTAACCCAACACATGTAGCATGAAATGTGCTTCTGGTTTGACAAAATCTAAAGTATTTGGTATTGTTCTATTGTCCTAAGGCAAGTTAAATGATAAAAGCTTGAAAGATAGAGGTACAGTTATGCATAAGTAACATATTTGTTAATTCTGGTAAAGTATGGGAAAGATCCTTATAGTTACTGACCTTGTAGTTGCAGAGAAAGAGTATATATTATTTGCCTTTGGCTGTGTTTGATAACATAGCACAAGAAAGTGATTAACACAAAAAGAATTAGCCAATTTGCAAGTAGAAATGTAGGCCTTGCATCACTGGAAAAAACTGACAGGTTTTTAAAATTGGTTTCAAGAGACAAAGGCCAGTACATCTGTTCTACTGAATAAAATAAAACAATCAAGACCAGATTAAGGTGTGACTGATACATCATTTCAGAAAGCCTTAAGGTAGCTTCCAATAAGTGTGGAGACAGACATAGAACAAAAAAGCCAAAAAGTAAAGCAGACTTCAGTATCATGACTCATGGAACTGACTGGTAAAAAATAAATTAGAAGCCTACTGCATTTTCAAAGGAAAGTTATCATAAGTTTGAACTATTAAATACCTTTGATTGTTCCAAAGGTCGAGTCAAGGAATAAGGAAAATGACAGACATAGGAAGTCTTCCTGAGCAGAATAAGAAAATTATAAAGGTGCCTCTACCACGCAGGGTAGGAGGTCTTCAGAACATCTGCCAAGTGGAATTTCTAGATTGCTACAGAGGAGTCACTGCTATGTGCTGCCCAGTCTTCCTTTGTCCAAATGAATTGGTTTTTGCAGTCATCTTTACACACTGATGTGGGCTGTATGCAGGTAACCTGTCTTTTTAGTTTGCATATTCAGCTCATAATTGATTCATAATGGAACTGAATGTCTCATGAAGATCATAGATTTTGAATTTGATTAAGTAACTTATTGGAACATTGGGTTGTCTCACTTGAAGGGGCATTATCTGTTTTCTATATGTGAGAAAAAATATTTTGGTCTGTGCCAGAGACAACTAGTACTTACCAAGCATTCCATATATTTCCCTAGGTATTCTATTTTAGGGAGTGATGAAATAGCTTAGCAGCAGACTAGTGTTTCTACCTAGAACAACTGGAAAGGCAAAATAAAAAATGTAGCATACATTTGTCAGAAGGTAGCAGGAAGTTTCTGAGGCAAGGAAAATAGAAACACTAAGATTCTGGAGACAGAAGAATATTGAAGAAATGACTGGCTTCTGCAGATAATTTTATTTGGGATCTTTTGATTATTTTGGGTATTGACAAGAGACAGAATATCCAGTGAAACTCTGGTGCAGGGTTGCTATGTTGGAATAGAGAAACTAATAAGTAGAGATTTAGACAGCCTCAAGTACATGGCTAGTATTGCAAAAACTGGGACATCGTGGGTCAGGAAGCCAAAACTGTAAAGAAAAAGACAGTAAAAAGCAAAGAATTGATGGGACAAACATTCAAGTTTGGTTCCTACCAGGGAGAAGAGGCTGCAGAATATATCAGACTCCTGTTTACTTGAAAACTCTGTAGGGACAGGGATGAACATGTGGTAGAATAAATGTTTTCAGGGCTACAATGATGCAATGACTATGCCAGCACCTAGTTGAAGTTGATCAACCACTAATCTCTCTGCCCAACAGAGGCAGGGAGAATCTTCTGAGGAAGGAGGTAACATAATTAAGAACCTTTACATATTTTACCTATAATACAAGAGTGTTTCTTAAATAGATTAAAGATTAAATACAAAATTATTTAGCAAGGTAAAAAAAAAAAATAGGAGAAAAATAGACAATAGAAGGATACCCACTGATGATCCAGATGGTAATCCTTACTCCTAAGGTCTTTAAAGTGTTTATAATTGACATGGTCAAGAAAATCATGGAGAAATAAACAAAAATAAATACAATATGGAAAATTTAACCTGGAAATTAAAATCTATGGAAAAAATCAGCTGGACGTTGTAGAAGTAAAATAAATCAAAAGTTAAAATCTCACTAGATTCGTCTAACAAAGATTACACACAGCCAGCAGAAGGCAGTATTAGTGAAGTAAGGTAGATAAATAGAAATTGTTCACATGTATCTTTTTATATCCTGACCTCTTTTGCAGTCAACTATGGCCTTGTGACTGGTTTGAGCAAATGAATATGTATAAAAGTGATATGTATCTCTAAGGTCAGTCAGGTAAAGACTAGTGTATCTCTTTAATCTCTCTTGAGCTTCTATGATAGCTTCAGAATCATATAGTCCTCATTTTCAAGGTAGTATCTCCATCAACCAAGGTCACTGAGTAACTGTCAATCTGATCACCCCACTATCCTTATATACCTATGTGGGATCTAAAACATACAAAAGGAATAATTATTTCTTGTCAGTCACTGAAATTCTGTTTCCTTATTCCCTGCTGTGAAAGTTATTAAGGCTTAACTCAGTGAACACAATGTATCTATGTTTATATAGAAAGTTAGTAGGTAGAATCTGCTGATTCTGCCTCAATTGTTTTTTCTCTTTAAATCACACTGCCTCTCAGGTCTTGAGCTATGAGCTAAGATAACCAACTTACTCATAATAGTCAAAGAAAAGCCATCTTGAAATCAAGATTTGTTTTGCTATTTGTTATCTTGTTTAATTTGCACACTAAACACATTTTGTTACATATGATTACTGAAAGCTTAGTTAGCAAAGGATTTTATCAACTTTTTTTTTTTAAATTTATTTATTATTATTATACTTTAAGTTGTAGGGTACATGTGCATAACGTGCAGGTTTGTTACATATGTATACTTGTGCCATGTTGGTCTACTGCACCCATCAACTCGTCATTTACATCAGGTATAACTCCCAATGCAATCCCTCCCCCCCCCCCTCCCCATGATAGGCCCCGGTGTGTGATGTTCCCCTTCCTGAGTCCAAGTGATCTCATTGTTCAGTTCCCACCTATGAGTGAGAACATGCGGTGTTTGGTTTTCTGTTCTTGTGATAGTTTGCTAAGAATGATGGTTTCCAGCTGCATCCATGTCCCTACAAAGGAATGCAAATCAAAACCACAATGAGATACCATCTCACACCAGTTAGAATGGCGATCATTCAAAAGTCAGGAAACAACAGGTGCTGGAGAGGATGTGGAGAAATAGGAACACTTTTACACTGTTGGTGGGATTGTAAACTAGTTCAACCATTATGGAAAACAGTATGGCGATTCCTCAAGGATCTAGAACTAGATGTACAATATGACCCAGCCATCCCATTACTGGGGATATACCCAAAGGATTATAAATCATGCTGCTATAAAGACACATGCACACATATGTTTATTGCAGTACTATTCAGAATAGCAAAGACTTGGAATCAACCCAAATGTCCATCAGTGACAGAGTGGATTAAGAAAAGGTGGCACATATACACCATGGAATACTATGCAGCCATAAAAAAGGATGAGTTTGTGTCCTTTGTAGGGACATGGATGCAGCTGGAAACCATCATTCTTAGCAAACTGTCACAAGAACAGAAAACCAAACACCGCATGTTCTCGCTCATAGGTGGGAACTGAACAATGAGATCACTTGGACTCGGGGAGGGGGACATCACACACCGGGGCCTATCATGGGGAGGGGAGAGGGGGGAAGGATTGCATTGGCAGTTATACCTGATGTAAATGACGAGTTGATGGGTGCTGACGAGTTGATGGGTGCAGCACAGCAACATGGCACAAGTATACATATGTAGCAAACCTGCACATTATGCACATGTACACTAGAACTTAAAGTATAATAATAATAAAAAATAAATTTTATAAAAAATTTCTCCTCTCTTCTAAAGCCTCCCTTCATCTTACAGATAGTATATTTATGCTTAATAAAAAAAATAAAGAAAATAGAAGCTATCAAAGAGGGCTCTTTACCTTGCCACTACCAAATTGAGAGTTGTATTAGCATCTTCCTTGTTGCTGTTCTTACCCTGTTACAGTGAAAATGGTGCCCTCCTTCTATGATATCGAAGTGCTCACTTGTGTTGCAGGATGCTTCAGCTTTCTTACCTCTTCCTAGATTTCCTTCAGTAGTTTTTCCTCCTTTCAAGACTGTTATCACCTTTTTTCCCCTGTATTGGTTATTTTCATTAATCCTGAAAACACATGCTAGTACTTTCCATCTTAAAAAGAAAAGTAAATGCAAAATATAGATAGTTGAAATTAGTATTCCTACAGGGGCCTGCTCCACTTCTATACTTTCCATTCAGAAAGGGAATTGGTAAGCTGATGAGTCTATTCTAGAGAAACTCCCCAATTTTGGCTAAACTGGAAAGGGGGCACCATAAATTCCAGTTTCTTATTGTAGTGGTCTGCCTGTCCTGTGATAATGTGTAAGTTCCATACAAAGTAAAGGAAATATTTGGTAGTTTTTTATTTACATGAGGCAGACAGAAGCATCAGTCTCAGTGTCCATTCTTAATATGAAGCCTATCCTCATGTAATGGGCTATAGTAGAACGCTCATAGCAGGGCCTTTATGGGCTGCTCCCTCGTATACCCAACTGTGACTCATACCAGGTCTGACAGGTAAAGTGGAAGTACCTAGCTTTTTCAGGCAGAGTGAGTCTAGTGAAACTATTTCTCTGAATACTGCTTGTGTTTATTTACTATTTCATATTCATCTTTCTATCTTAAGCAACTGGAGTATGCTAGCACGTAGTAAGAACTCAGCTATATTTTTGGATGAATAAACCCTTCAGAGGAAGGTTAATCATATGCATTTTATGGAAAAAAAATTGCTCATTAAGATGTCCTCTTACTGTCTAAAATTAAATATTTGCAAACCTACATAATCTGAAATAGTGAATTATATGTATTTGTTTGATAAGAGAACATGGAAAATAATAATGAAAATTATCATGGGTAAATATACTACTGTCCCATTGTGCTAAAGAGAAATTATCATAGAACTAAGTAGATAAATATTTTATTTAAGTTAGTACCATTTTTGGATACTGCTCAATGGTCCTTTATTATATCAGTATTTTAAGATAATCTGTTTCTAACTGTTCAGAATAAAAGTATATCTGACCTTCACAAAAATCACTTTGAAATAAATAAAACAACAATGAAAACTGTAATGTGAGTATTATTTTTGGTAACATTTTACTTAAGTTGGATTAGTGTTTTGATTGGTCTCGTAAGTATCCATCTATATTGAGCCCACTTTTACTTAACATTATTATTCTGTCAAATGATATAAATTATTTACTGAGCTTAATAGTTTCATTTTTGACAAACAAGAAAACTAACTGATTTTGGAAAATAAACTAAAACAGGTATGGTTAGTGACTTTACAGCATGAAGACTGAAAATGTAAGAAATGGGACCATTACATTATAGAGATTTGAAATAATATTTTTCCTTCTTGGTTCCTTGAATTAAGTAATTATATAAAGAGACTACATTTTATATAGTAGATACATTTGTGGAATTCTAAACAAAAATATAAAACTATTGTTTAATCAGTAGTGTCAATATATTGTCCTTTTAATTCTGATTTAAAGTATTTGTAAGTCCCAACAGTGACCATCTATCATCTGCTATGTCAAGTTTCAGTTTCCTTACCCCTATTCCAACTTGAATCGTATTTCTGATGGGTGTTGCTGTTAGCCTACTGTGACTATTACTGCAGTCATCATTGATCAGCAAGGACTATTTTATCCATGGAAAGCTAATCAGAACCTTAAATTGTAATTATTTAACTTGGTGCCAAAGTGAGCCTCAACCATTCTCTTGTAATGAAGCTGGCCAGAAAGAATAATGGCAACATATATGGGGAAGTAGAGAATTGAAGATTGAGTCTAGCTTGTCTCAAATTCTTTGGTTCCAGTATACTTGAACTTTAGCTCTTTCCTTACTACAGTTAATGAACCAGTAAATTCTCCTTTTACCTGTGATGGTTGTTATGAGTTTCTGACATTTGTAACCAAATTATTTCTAACTCTATCTTGATTCTAATCATTTTTGAAGATTGTACATCTCTGTTATAGACTGCATATTTCTGCCTACCCAATTTTCATATGTTGATACTCAAACCCCAAATGGGATAGTATTAGGCATCTCCTTTGGTAAGTAATTAGGGTTAGATGAGTCTATCGGGACAGAGACTCCATGATAAAATAGCATCCTTAAAAAAAGAGAAAGCGAATAGATCTCTCTCTCTCTCTCATTTTTGTAAATACACCAATTGGTACACTGTATCTAGCTAACCTCGTGGGGACTTGGAGAACTTTTTGGTCTAGCACTCTCTGTCTAGCTCAAGGATTGTAAATGCACCAATCAGCCCTCTGTCAAAATGGACCAATCAGCACTCTGTAAAATGGACCAATCCACAGGATGTGGGTGGGTCAGATGAGGGACTAAAAGCAGGCTGCTGGAGCCAGCCGTGACAACCCACTTGGGTGCCCTTCCATACTGTGGAGGCTTTGTTCTTTCGTTCTTTGCAATAAATCTTGCTGCTGCTCACTCTTTGGGTCCATGCTGCCTTTATGAGCTGTAACACTCACTGCGAAGGTCTGTAGCTTTACTCCTGAAGCCAGTAAGACCACGAACCCACTGGAAAGAAGGAGCAACTCCAGACACACCATCTTTAAGAACTGTGACACTAACCGGGAGAGTCCACGGCTTCATTCTTGAAGTCAGCGAGACCAAGAACCCACCAATTCCAGACACACTATGAACTTATTGTCAATAGGTTAAATGTAAAAAGTAAATTATGGTTGCAAGAACTTTTTATGGATTTGGGAGCTATGAAAACTTCAGGTTATATATAAACTCACTGCAGAGAGGGCATAAAAACATAGTGCTAAGGGAGGAGACCATCCTTCATATCGTTCTTATGCCCAATTTCTGCCTCCAAAGAAACAGGAAGTAAAAACTAAAAGGCAGAAATGAAATCCACAGGCGGACAGCCCGGTGCCACATCCTGGGCCTGGTAGTTAAATATCGACCCCTGACCTAATTGGTTCTATCATCTATAGATTACAGACATTGTATAGAAATGCACTGTGAAAATTCCTATCTTGTTTTGTTCCGATCTAATTACTAGTGCATGCAGCCCCCCCAGTCACATACCCCCTGCTTGCTCAATCAATCACGACCCTCTCACATGCACCCCCTTAGAGTTGTGAGCCCTTAAAAGGGACAGGAATTGCCCACTCGGGGAGCTCAGCACTTGAGAGAGGAGTCTTGCTGATGTCCCCAGCCAAATACACCCCATCCTTTTTTAACTTGGTGTCTGAGGAGTTTTGTCTGTGGCTCGTCCTGCTACAGTACTACATCGATCTGCCCTTGCACTATACTTATTTTAAAGTGAAAATTTTTAAGATTCAAGGTCTTTTTTTATGTTATCAAAGGAAATATGTAATTGGATACTTAACAAAGACTATTTCATATAATAAAAGTAGGACTATTTGTCCTGCACAGGATTTCAAGATATCATAATTGTATTAATGAGATATATGCTATTATTTTAAATATCATCCTTATTATTCAAAAGGAGCCAATCATCCTGTACTGGACACTCAGACTAACTCTGTAGTTGCTATCAGTTTCACTGTTTTTGTGTGGTTTGATTAGTCTCCATGATAATGTGAACTTAGATAACAATATAGAAAAATTACCAAAAAAGATGTATAAAGTGGCCCTTGCCCACAAGGATCTTTAGTAAGGATTTAAAAGTAATCCCAATGAAAATGATTAAGTCAATTAAGTGATGCTTTTTTATAAATACACAAGATTCTTAGAAAAAGACATAAATCTTGAAATAAAACATATTATTGGACATAAGAAGGCTTGATGTGAAAAGAAGTGAGATCTGAAAAGATACTGAAGGATGCTATAGTCAGAGAAAAGACCTAGACTAAGGCATTGAAGGTATACAAAAGGAACGGGTTATTGTGTGTGTGAAGCTCTGTAGATATTGACTTGAGTGAGTCTATTTAGAAATAATTAAATTATTGTCTAGTTCACCACCATGAGAAAATTTCCAGATGTATTGTTGCCAACTTCGATGGGGCTTTATCTTCACTTTGGATGTGCTTGGGACTATCTCAGAGAAAACCACTTGAAGGTCACTTGAGAATAAAGACCACTTCATGGTCAAATCTCAAGGTTGTCCATTTGGCAGTAGAAAATGAGAGGTAAATTATCTCAAAGAGAACTGAAAAAGATTCGATCACCCAGACACAGACAAATATCTTCCAGAGCCACTGACATTGTAGTTGAGTGAGAGGTCCATATGACTACCAACCATGATTGAAATGCTCTTTTAAAATTAGCTAAAAGTAAACTCTAGTGGGAGAATACTTGACTGGCAATTGGGAAACAATATCAAATGTATTTAGATGTCATGAAAGAGGAAAACAAATAATGTTCTCATATGTCAGCTTCAACTTAATTATGCTGCAGCATCTAATATTGGTTTGATGAGTAAAATCCTGAAATGAAAAGGTGACTCTAAAGCCATATGCCTTCTCAATTGTTAAGTATTGATGGAAAAAACTATTAATACCCTGGAGTTTCTAAGATGGTTACAAATACAGAAATATTCAGAATCCAGATGTAGCAGGCATGTATTTTAAACCACTAAGCTAAGCCATGTAATTAAATACTTCTATTTATTCTTCTATACCTCTATTTAACTGAGTTCTTTTCTAAGGAGAAGAAAACCTCACCCCACCAATGCCAGCATACTATAGGTTGTCAACACTTATCCCTACTAAAGCTTGATATCCATGTCTATACTGTTACCCTGTTCTCCAGCCATTAGGCACTTGCTATTATTTACTCTGTGTCTATCCTTTGCAACTAAAAGGTCTCTCTAGCCTATGGTGAATCAATATGGGACAGGACAAGCTATTTTCAGATGCTCTCCTGCATCATTAAGGACCTCTGGTAGATTGAGGATGGGTCCTATTTCAATCTATATATCTGACTAGACTGTTTTGCCACCATTACAACTGTGCTGATACTAGCCTGTGGTAGCACTGAATTCTCCATGAGATTTTCTCTCTTCTGAGTTCCATAAAGGAAGTTGAGCAGAAACTCTGGTCTCTGAGTCCCACACCTATGTGTTGCTTTCTGCTGCTCTCTACCACTAAAATTTCAACTTCATCAATTGACAGGGTACAGAGCCCACTTTTTAGAAAATGATAACCACAGACTCATTCCCTTGCCTTCCTATTTTAATCCTCTTCTAGAAAACAGAGTTATTCCTGGGATATGGTCATTTATCAGCTTTCTTTTTATCTGACTGGGGTCAAGTAACTTCTTCAGGCTAAAAAGAACACGGAAGTCATTTTTTTTTTTTTTTTTTTTTTTTTTTTTTGTAGACCAAGGCAGTTAAAAAAAAATGTACACTCTCAAAATTCTCTTCCTTATACTCTTGGCTAGCTGTTAACACCCACAGTGATCTTAAAAGAGATGTGTTTTAAAAAACAAATCTTCCATCAGCTCAATGTCTGTCAATGGTTTCAGGAAGCAGAACTGGCCTTTGTGCCACTCCCAGTTATAAACCGTTAACACCTTCATAGTATTTTAATGCATTCAAAAATATACTTTCATGGTTTTAAATTTCGAATTTAGCGTTTGTCATAGTATCTGGTATTACTGAAACAAACACATTTGTTTACAGAGAAACCTTGTGTTCTGTTGCTTTTAGTATTTGTCTCTTCATATTTAAAATCAAGTTTTAGAAATGTAAACAAGAAACAGCTTTTCTGTCTTAACAAGCTGGCTGTCATAGACAAAATACAGTTTATCTTTTACAACTATTTTCTTTACTGTAACTCTGCAGAGCATATTTTAAAATATGAAACAATTTTTTTTTGGTAGCTGTATCAACCATCCTCCTAAGGAACAGCTGTGTATAAAAGCATATCCTCCTCCTAAATGGCGAAGGGGCAGTAAAGGAGGAGAGTAGTGAAGAAAAAGAAACATAGCAATCAGGCTTGAGAAAGAAACTTCAGTTAATTATCTGGTCCTCACTTGTAAAGTAGCATTGAAGACAGTCACTATGTTTTAAAATGAGTGCAGTGAAGCACAATCTATTTTTATCTGTGACACAACTAATTCCCACAAAGTATCACTTTATTTTCAAATGTTTGAAATTCCCAGGAAGCACCTATTTCACCAAAATTATTAATGTCACAGAGGCTGATACTGGGATTTTCAAATGCTGACTTTATTAAACTATTTCTGAGATGATCAACAATATGTAGCAAGCTCTAGACTGTAAAGGACATCAAATATTTATTCATAACATGTTCCAGATAGAGAAATATATATATAAAAAGATGTATAACAAAATTTAATATTTAGGATTCAAAATTATTTTAGCCATTGCAATATATTACAGTGTCAAGATTAATTTGTTCAGTGTTTTTAGTTTCATTTCCACTTTGTGTTTAAGACTAAAGATAATGTGGAGTTAGATTTGGAGAGTTAGAAATGTTTTCATCATAATCTTTTACAAATATCTATTCAATAACTACTTTTGATAGGACTCACTTCCAGATTGCATCTTGCCAAAAGCCTACAGTCCAATTGGAGGGATAGAACATAACTGATAGTAAATTGATAAGTAGTAGCAGGAGGTAACCTATGTCAATTGGCAAAGGCAGACTGGTAATAGGTGCTACTGCGGATTGAGGAGCAGAAAATAATATAATCAAAGCGGTACTTTAGAAAGAAAGATATACCTTATTCTGACTTAGCCACTCTGGGACTATCTTTCAAATAAATGATTTAGCTCATGTCTGTAGTTCCTGACTATTGCAAAAAGATATGTGCCATTTTACTAGAAGAGGTATGCTATGTTTTTTTAAAAAAAAAGCATAACAGCACAATATTAAATTAGCACTTCAGAAATCTGACTTCACTGGAGAATCAGCTATCCAGTATGTAGATGATGAAATTCATGTTTGCAAAATAAAGTGAAATCTACATCCTTGTATCTGTTGTCACATGTAATTCAGACAGTGAGTTTTATGAAAATCAGCTCTGTATGTAAACAGAGATAAAGATCAGCAAGAAAGCTCTGATTTACAACTCTGCGCAACTCAGCTAGTTCTAATTCACTTTGAAAACAAGGATATGATGATTTTTATGGTTCTTTAACTACCTATTTAGTGAATTCATTTATGTGTTTATTCATTTAAAAAATTCACCGAGTTTCCACAAAGTGCTAAGTATTGTGTCCAAAGCTGGAAAAACAGCAGTAATAAGATAAGTGAGGTGAAATGCCTTCCTTTCTTACTCTGTTTGAGCAATTATAACAAAATAGTCTAAGTGGAGTAGTTTATAAACAGCTGAAATTTTTTTCTCACAGTTCTGGGGACTGACAAGTCCAAGATCAAGTCACTAGCAAAACGTGTCTGGTGAACACCCACTATATGACTCAGAAGGAACCTTCTCACTCTGTCCTCATATAGTTGAGGAGACTGTGGTCTCCTTGGCCCTTATAAGGACACTAATCCAATTTGTGAGGGCTCCATCTCCATAACCTAATCACCTTTCAATGGCTCTCACCTCCTAATACCATCACTTTTGGGATCAGGTTGCAACATACACATTCTGGGGGAGGAAGGACAAAAACATTTATTTTATAGCACTGCCTTTCTGGAGCTCACAGTCTAATACAGAAATAGAGACAGAAATAAGTAATAATTGTACTAATTATGATAATTTTAGATTATAGTAAGAGCTATGAATAAATAAAGTCAGTCATGTGAAAATGTAGTCATAGAGGTTAGTTAGGTAGTCAGAGAAAACCTCCTGAAGATGTTACATTTGAAATAAGGTTTAAATAACAGGTCAAATGTCAGAATATCTGGTTCCAAGCATCCTTGGCAAAAGGAATAGGAATAAAAAGCCTAATATAGAAATAAGTTTCAGCATGTCTAAGAAAATAAAAGATGAATATAACTGCATCAACATGAGTAAGAGGTACAATGGCAAGGAGGAATATCAGAGAAGAAGAAAGGATTCAGATGACAAAGAACTTTGTGTGCCATAGTAAGGAATGTGAATTTAGTTCTATGTGCAAAAGGAAAACATTAAAGATTTGAGCTTAGAAAACATATCATGTGCTTTATATTTTAGAAGATATTTAGACTACTATGTGGAGAAGTATTATAGGCAGGAAGACAGGAAGCAGTGAGGAAGCTACGACAGTTCAAGATAGAAATTGTGGTAGTTATACACTGTAGTGTTAGCATGGAGATGGAAAAAAGTAGATGGATGCAGCATATATTCTATAGTTAGACTTATAGAACTTACTGTGAGTTAGATGAGAGATGTGAGTGAAAGAGATAAAGTCTTCAAGGAAGACTTTTCAGTTCTTGGCTTAAGTCACTCAATAGATAATTATTTCATTTACTTCTTATATCTGGCTGGGTAGTAATGGATCTAGTAAGTTCAATAATTCTATTAACACAAATCAGTCCTAACATTTAGAGGTCAAACGGAGACAACACAGTCATCAAAGAGTGGTGGCTGTCACAGACAAGTGTGGTTCACAAAAGCCAAGAAAAAGGAGTTTTTAAAGAAACAGAGCATGAGCAACTGGTCAACTGTGTTGTGTGCTAAGAGATGGAGTAAGAAGAGGGTAGAGGTAGCTACTGGATTTGGTAACATGAGTGTTCCCCGTTTCTGTGGAATTATGAAGATGAAAACCCTATTCCAAAGGATTGTGTGAGAGGTAAGAAAATGAAAAAGAGAAGCCAGTGAATATGGACAACTATTTCCAAATTTTGCTAAATTGGGTGCAAAAAAAAAGTTGAGTAGGAGCAAAAAGGGTATGGGTGTTAATGGAATGAATTTATATTCCCACATTTTATATAGTTGTACACATAACTAGATATCCACATACATGCAATCAGAACATGAAGAGAGCATGGGGGAAGGGAGAAATTAATTTACCAATTAACCTCTACTTAAAATCTTCTCATTAAATGGGAAATTTAATTTATACGTTTTCATATAGATTTGTCCCACTTCAAATCTGTCACTTAAATTACAGAGTAAGAAAACTAATAGTGTGTGGAAGAAATATGAAGTCAAGAAGAAATATAAATATTTTCAGCCATTATTTGCAAGTATACACAGAACTGGTGGAGTTGAAAGATACAGGAATTAGTTAAGTGGAAATATGGCAGAGAAAAGGCACACTCCTATTTTTTTACATATTGTGATGGGTGCAACTGAACTGTGTGGTAGTCTGAGATGGTATCTCATGGTAAACTAGCAGGAGGGAAATCATGAAAGTAATCAGAAACTAATAGTGGAGTCAAATTTCACTATGATAGGACAGATAACATTAAATCTTCCTTATATTGAAGTTTGCCTATCTAGGAGAATATAATTTATTTTATTGTACTACAGAAAAGTAAGATACTTTGTAGATGAATCAATCTCATACTCAAGTTTGGTCAAATATTTTAAAAATAAAAAATATGTCTGCTTTTATTGAATAGCTCTTACTAGAGTAAAAACAGGTTTCTAATTCAGTTTTTGAAAATTTTATATTGAGGATACTTAAACATTTTTGCTTTTTTTTTCTTTTTGTTTGGCACTTTGGCACATTTGGCATAATGAATTATCAATGACTCCCTGACCCCTAGAAATAACTTTGGCCACGTGATTAATTGAAGATCACAGTCCTCTTTATGATGCAAACACCCTGAAGGGATAAATCATATGTCTTATCTCTCAACCTAAAGCTCAGCACACAGTATTTTAAAAACTGTTCAACAAATGAGAGGGGTGCCATGGAAGACCTCATCCAGGAGGCTTGATGTTCAAAGCACTGGTCCTGAGTTTTAGTATTAGTTATGCCTTTGATCTGCCTTTCAGATCTTTGTGAAGTCATTTAGTGTTCTTGTTTTAGTTTTATCCATACATTTGGGATAACATTATGCATAGGATAATATATAAAAGTCTTTGAGAGAAGTTAAAGTACTAAATGTTTGTACAAATCTAGCTAATTGTATAAATACAGCCTTTCATTCCTTCTGTGTCTGCATCTACCAAATGAGAGAGTTGAAGTAGATCTTGTACTCTTCACTCCCTCTATTAGAACAGTCTCCTGTTCTAACTACAACTTTTCCAAGTTGCTGAACCAGAGACAGGGTTATATGACCTTATTTATCCTTTTTAAAATTAGTAGTAGTAGTAGTAGTAGTAGTAACGGTGACTACCAAAGCACATTTTTTTTTTTAGTATAATAACTTTTTATTTGACATCTATAACATTTTGGCATCTTGCACATTTTTACCAGGTTTATACAATCTTGATTTTTCAATAAAAAGAAATAAATAAAAGGAAATAAAAATACCAACTGCCACCTCACTTGTTTTATAAACATCTATTATAGGCAAAGCAAAACTTACCCATATTGTATAGATAAGTGTCTATTCACATTTGTACATTACCATTTTTAACAGCTTGAGATAAACTCTACAGTGTCTTACAACACATTAAATAATATTCAAGTTACTGAGTAACAACAATAACAAAGAAACATACAGCAGAAGCCACAAGTGTTTCCTCATTGTCTACAACTCAAGTATGGTTTCCGTTTTATGAGTGACAAAGCAAATTAAGAATATATGTGTGTGTGTGTGTGTGTATATATATATATATATATATTTTTTTTTTAACCACACTCTTCAAAACAAAATGACATTTCCTCAAGTCTATACTAATTTTTAGTTGTGGCAGATAAGTAAAACCTACTAGATTTTCATTCTCCTACTTTAGAGAGTTTGTGAAATCTGATTTTATTCATAGAAATTACTTGCTGAAGAGTCATTTATATATATATATATATATATATATATATATATATATATATATATATTTTTGAGGTGGAGTCTTGCACTGTCGCCCAGGCTGGAGTGCAATGGCATGATCTCTGCTCACTGCACCCTCTGCTTCCGGGTTCACGTGATCCTCCTGCCTCAGCCTCCCGAATAGCTGGGATTACAGGTGTATACCACCATACCTGGCTAACTTTTGTATTTTAATAGAGACAGGTTTAACTGTGTTGGCTAGACTGATCTCAACCTCCTGACCTCGTGATCTGCCTGCTTGGGCCTCTCAAATAGCTGGGATTACAGGTGTGAGCCACCGCACCTGACCAAGTCATTAATATTTAAAAGAAAGAACATATGTGGTAATTAAGTAAAGTTTATATTTTTAAGATAATTTAAAAAGCCAATTAACACATCAGTAGTTTCCAAAGAGTTTGGAACTCAGTCTAAGGGAGATGATTATGAAGACTTAGTAGAAGGGAAAATAAACTAAACAGTTTATATGCTATGTAAGAAAATAAAAGAATAACAAATAAATAAACAGGAGAGGTGTTATATACCACTAATACTGTTAATTCTGTTTTTTATTTCTCTCAGTAATGAAGATATAAATTTTTGGTTTAAAAAGCATGTATTGATTTCTCTTTCATTGACTAAGAGGTGTAGAAAATGTCTTATTCTTGTGTGATTGAAATGAGGTTTAAAACATAAAGTTGACAACTAGTAACAAGAGGAATGGATTTTTGGGCTTCTTTTCTTTGAATAGTGCATTCTGGGAATGATCACTCACTTGTGTCTCTTCGGGTGATATGAGATATGTTAAGTCTTCTAGCAAGTGTGGTTTTCTGATGATGCTTTGGGTAAATGTTGAAGCTTTCTTTTCACTGAAATTGTGTGGCATAACCTATTTGAATTGTTTTGATCTTTGTGAAAATTTTTTCTATAGTATTCCTTTGTTGTAACTCTGAAAAGAACTTTGGGCCTGAAGAGAATTGTCTTGCACAATATGGCCATCCAGACTTTGATATATCGCACTTCAAAAACCAGCTAGATTTGTACTTTGAGAAGGATCACCTTCAATTTCACCTCAGAAATGTGTCCTTTCTGCTGAAAAATGAAGTACATTGGGTTTTGGTAGACTCTTGACTAGAGAACAGAAGAGTCAGACACTGAGACAAATCTTGGATCATGTCTAATGGGCTGAACAGTGGTGCCTCCTGCTGTTGATTCTCTAAGAATCCTCACAAATCTTTAAACAGGGAGGTAGACTCTGGCAATGGTATTTAGAGGATGTAAATATGATTATAAATAGTCAAAAACATTCCTCCCAGCATTCCTTTTCACTAGGGTAACTTATACTGCTTTTATTGAGTACTGCTTTTTTGGTTCCTGTTTTCTTCTAATAAATGTGGAAAGGCATTGTGGAAGGAGTTTGGTATGTGTGCTAGGGAGACCTTTATTCCTGGATTTATCATTGATATACAGTGTAAATGCTTTGATTTTTAGTTTCCTCATGTGTAAAATGGAAGGAATGATAGCACATTCAGCATAGGTTACTGCTTGGATTAAATAACATGTTGAATATAAAGAGTTTAGCATTTTGGTGGCACAGGAAGAGCATGCAATAAATATTCATTAACATAATCCTTCTGAAAATAAGCATCTTCAATCCTTATTTGGTTCTGGATGAGTGAAGATAGATTAAAATTTTAAACCATAAATTTAGCCTTGTGAGTGAGACATCAAGGCTACTTTTGTTTTGTTTTGTTTGGTCACTGCCTGAATTCTCTATATCAGTTTCTCCTCATCATTCCCACATTGAAAAGCTAAAGTCTGCCCATGCTTGAGGCCTTTGATTAAACACATTTTTTCTGTGTTTGATTAAGCTAGGTTAAATTTTCCACTATGGAGGGCTCTCAAAATGATCTATACTTCTTAAAAGCATTCAACACATTTGTAATTAATTGTGCAATTTACTCTCTTCTGCAATACCAGCTCCATGAGGACAGGAAACTCTAGTCAACCAATGTATCAGCAAGGCCTAACATATTAGGAGCTGGCAATGATATTTGTTGAGTCAGTGTATTTAAAAGGACAATGTCAAGGCTATTTTCTGCTATTCATTTGTTCATTCAAAGGTTTTAGAGTGATGTCTTGTATATCCTGCCTTCTGATTTCTACTTGTATATCCTGCCTTCTGTCAGTTGAAGAAAATGACAAGACAAGTCTGAATCATTTTTGGAGGTTTATTTGCCAAAGTTAAGGACACGCAAAGGAGTCAAGTCTATGCCTTTCTCCTAAGATGATTTTGAGAGCTCCAAATTTAAAGGGGAAAGGGCAGGATATTGAGAAGGACACAGCTTTCACTTAAAGGGGCAAAGGAAAAATGTGGGAAATCTGCATTTTACATAACACAGATAAAATAGGGTAGGGAAATAATCTGATATGCATTTGTATCTGGCAGGCTGAGTGACTACACCTGTAAAGATAAACTATAAATTAGCATTGCCATGGTGAAGTTTTAACAGCTCACCAGGAATTTTCTTGTTGACAAAATATGGGAAAGGTGGGTAGATTTGCATCTTGTAGCGATTTTATTTAGGAACTGAAAGGTGGAGGCAGGTTTGCATGATCCAGTTCACAGCTTGACGTTTCCCTTTGGCTAAATGAGTTTTGGATCCCAAAATTTAACTTCCTTTCACACTTCTCATCCTGTCTCTTCCGCTAGCTGGAGAAATTCCTCTTTATCTCAACCGATATAAGCAGATGAGCCTTTAGCATAAGCATGCTTCTGTTCTCATTGTAGAGAGAGCTTCCCAAAGTCTGTGACCAGTCATTTATCAAAATCTGCCTATCTGGGCATCTTTTCATCTCACCATTTCTCCCTAATGTTCTCGTCAAGGCCTTGTTTTTTAGTTGCCAATGTAACTGAAAATGTATCAGGGAAAACAACGTGGACTAAAAGTCAAAATTCTCTCTATATCCTCCACATCTGACTTCTGAAAGTTAAAAAAAAAAAAAAAAAAAAAAAAAAAGCTGTGTCTTAATGATTAGGTCCTCTCCATTTGAAAGAACATGTGGACCACACCTACTATCTGGGCAGATGTAACCTGAATTGTTGTAGAAGACCATTAAAGTCAGTTCTACAAACATGCTCAACATCACTATGGTTTGCAATCATGTGTGAGACGTAAACCTATAAAATAATTTTCTAGATTCTAGACACTTTTTTAGGAATTTTCTCCTTACTCTCAGAACATACAGCTCTTTACCTTTAGAGGAAGGATTTGGAAGTGGGTGTGTGGCAAAAGAGTGTTAAAATGAATGATGAGCAAGAGATCATTGTGAAAATCCAAGCCAGTCTAGATAAGATTAATGCTTTAATAAATGTCTTACCTTTTTGCAGATTACAGACCCACTTCCTTATCTTTTCTATGTTCAAAATGCTTAGTTCTCCCACACCTAGGAAAAACAGCAGTGCCACTAATAACCTTGTTCCTTTCACTGAGGTTAAAGAACATGTTGATCACTTTCATTAGAACTGTCCCTTCATAGTTTGTTAGCATCAGGTAGTGAGGAGACTGTATTGTAGAGAATAAATGTGTTTTTTCTTCTTTGTTTATACTTCTCAGTCATATTTTTTGATGCTGGAATAAGAAAAGAGTGGAAAACTGGCTAAATTGGAAGTGCTTAGGACATGATAAATTCTTCTGTCTCATCTCTACCAGTTACTCTATGAATTTGGAGCTACTTCTCTGTGCTTTATTTTTCTTATCTCTAAAATGGTTATAATAGTAGTACATACTCCATGAAATTATTCTGGTAATTAGAATTAATACTTTAGTATTAGGAATAGCTTGCGAAGCCTAATAAAATCCTAGTAAATGCTACCTATCATAAGTAATATCACTAAATTATGAGAATTTCTTTTATAACGGATTTGAGTAGCCACATGCTTACTCAGTATTGTTAGGCAAGTAATTACACAACTGTAAGGGTTTTTTCATGTCAAAGTCCTAACTTATTCCAGCCATGGACTAACAATTATTTTATTTAATTATAAATTGCCCAAACTTTTTATCTACTTATAAAAACGTTAACTGATAACAATAAGATAATTGTAAGGTAATATTTAAAAGAACCCATTTTAGCCAACACCATTACAGTGCTTAGAGTGTGTCAAACACTGTTATAAGTGCTTTCAAACATTAACTCATTTAATGCTCAAAACAACACTGTAATTATTATTGTCCCCATTTCTCATATGTGAAAGCAGTGGCCCCTTTAAGTGTCTTTCCAAAGGTCATACAATTAGTGGTAGTTAGACGGACTAGAAAGTGTTGTAAGAGATAGCATAGCAAAGTAGTTAAGAGAGTGGACTCTGGAGTCACATGGCCTGGGTTTGCAATCCTAACTTTGCCACTGATGTGGGGGCTCCCTGATATGGTTTGGCTGTGTCCCCATTTAAATCTCAACCTAATTGTATCTCCCAGAATTCCCACATGTTGTGGGCGGGACCTCAGGGGAGGTAATTGAATCATGATGGCTGGTCTTTCCCATGCTATTCTCATGACAGTTAATAAGTCTCACGAGATCTGATGGGTTTATGAGGGTTTCTGCTTTTGCTTCTTCCTCATTTTCTCTTGCTGCTGCCATGTAAGAAGCGCCTTTTTCCTCTTGCCATTATTCTGAGGCCTCCCCAGTCATATAAACTGTAAGTCCAATGAAACCTTTTTCTTCCCAGTTTTGGGTATGTCTTTATAAACAGCATGAAAATGAACTAATACAGTAAATTAGTACCAGTAGAGTGGGGTGTTGCTGAAAAGATACCTGAAAATGTGGAAGTGACTTTGGAACTGAGTAATAGGCAAAGGTTGGAACAGTTTGGAGGGCTCAGAAGAAGACACGAAAATGTGGGAAAGTTTGGAACCTCCTAGAGATTTGTTGAATGGTTTTGACAAAAATGCTGATAGTGATATGAACAATAAGGTCCAGATTGAGGTGGTGTCAGATGGAGGTGAGGAACTTGTTGGGAACTGGAGCAAAGGTGACTCTTTTTATGTTTTAGCAAAGAGACTGGCAGCATTCTGCCCCTCCTCTAGAGATTTGTGAAACGTTGAACTTGAGAGAGATGATTTAGGGTATCTAGTGGAAGAAGTTTCTAAGCAGCAAAGCATTCAAGAGGTTGCTTGAGTACTGTTAAAAGCATTCCATTTTAAAAAGGAAATGGGGCCAGGTGCAGTGGCTCATGCCTGTAATCCCAGCACTTTGGGATGCCAAGGTGGGTGGACCATGAGGTTGGAAGATCGAGACCATCCTGGCTAACATAGTGAAACCCTGCCTCTACTAAAAATACAAAAAAATTAGCTGGGCATGGTAAAATGTCCCTTTAGTCCAAGCTATTTGGGAGGCTGAGGCACGAGAATCACTTAAACCTGGGAGATGGAGGTTGCAGTGTGCCGAGATCATGCCACTGCACTCCAGCCTGGGCAACAGAGCAGGACTCTGTCTCAAAGAAGGAAAAAAAAAGGAAGTGGAGCATAAAAGTTCAGAAGATTTCCAGACAGATGATGCAGTAAAAAAAAAAAAAAAAAAAAAAAAAAACCTCATTTTTTGTGGAGAAATTCAAGCCAGATGCAGAAATTTGCATGAGTGGCAAGGAGCCTAATGTTAATCCCCAAGACCATGGGGAAAATGTCTCCAGACCCTGTCAGAGACGATCTTGGCAGCCCCTCCCATCACAGTCCCAGAGGCCCAGGAGGAAAAAGTGGTTTTGTGGGCTGGACCCAAGGTCCCTGTGCTGTGTGCAGCCTAGAGACTTGATTCCCTGTGTCCCACCACTCCAGCTGTGACTGAAAGGGGCCAACATACAGCTTGGGCTGTGGTTTAAGAGGATGGAAGCCCCAAGCTTTGACATGTTCCACTTGGTGTTGAGCCTGTGGATGCACAGAAGTCAATAATTCAGGTTTGGGAACTTCTGTCTAGGTTTCCAAAGATGTATGGAAATGCCTGGATACACAGGGAGAAGTGTGCTGCAGGGGTGGGGCATTCATGGAGAACCTCTACTAGGGTAGTGTGGAAGGGAGATATGGGGTCAGAGCCCCCACACAGAAACCTTACTGGACTAGTGGAGCTGTGAGAAGAGGGTCACCACCCTCCAGACCCCACCAACAGCTGGCACTGTTAACCTAGAAAAGCCACAGGCACTCAATGCCAGCCAATTAAAGCAACTGGGAGGGAGGCTGTTCCCTGAAAAGGCCACAGGAGCAGAGCTGCCCAAGACTATGGAAACCCACCTCTTGAATCAGCAAAACCTGGATATGACACCTACAGGCAAAGGAGATTATTTTGGAGCTTTAAAATTTGACTGCCCCACTGGATTTCAGACTTGCATGGGCTCTGCCCACCCCTTTGTTTTGGCCAATTTCTCCCATATGGAATGGCTGTATTTACCCAATACCTGTACCCCCATTGTATGTAGGAAGTAACTAGCTTGTTTTGATTTTACAGACTCATACGCATAAGGGGCTTGCCTTGTCTCAGATTAGACTTTGGACTGTGGACTTTTGGGTTAATTCTGAAATGAGTTAAGACTTTGAGGGACAATTGGGAAGGCATGATTGGTTTTGAAATGTGAAGACATGTGATTTGGAGGGGCCAGCAGTGGAATGATATGGTTTGTCTTTGTCCCCATTCAAATCTCAACTGAATTGTGTCTTCTGTAATTCCCATGTGTTGTGGGAGTGACCCAGGGGGAGGTCATTGAATCATGGGGACCTGTCTTTCCCATGCTATTCTTGCGATAGAGAATAAGTCTCATGAGATATGATGGGTTCATCAGGGGTTTCTGCTTTTGCTTCTTCCTCATTTTCTCTTACTGACACCATATAAGAAGTACCTTTTGCCTTCCACCATGACTCTGAGGTCTCCCCAGCCATGTGGAACTGTAAGTCCAATGAAACTTCTTTTTGTTCCCAGTTTCGGGTATGTCTTTACCAGCAGCATGAAAACGAACTAATACATTCACCAAATGGGGAACATAAGCCATGTGATATCAACAGCTCTTGGATCCACCTTCTTAAAATAATTATTATTTTTAAAAGTAATTATAATTTAATGAGGAAATTATACTGAAGTAGCTACAGAAGCTTAAGTGCATGTGGAATAAATCTCAATGAGCAGTACAATTTGCTGTCAAGATTCCAATAGCAGATATCCCAACACAGGGCAGCTGAATACAGAGATACCTTGCAGCCTTACTTTTACATTGTACTTGTCATTAACTTTAATTGTGATATATCATTTTGAAAGAACTGCAGCAACCACGATGGTGTTAGATATACTAAATATCTGTGCTGGTTATGGGTAGCTGGTCAATAATATTCATACTATAAATATAGTCTGGTTACAAGGAGAGGAGAGTCTATGGTTAAAAGAGATAGACACATTCTATTGCCTAAATTCTAAATATTTTATTAGTTGAAGATTATTTCAAGTCACAGAATCTATCAGAAGAAATAACTCAGCTACATGAAAGTAAAAGGGAGCTGAAAACTGAAAAGTTGTATAAAGGAGGTGGAATCTGTAATCCAGTTTCTGCCCCTTGAATGATAAAAATGAGTTTTAGAAATAACATTTATCATTACAACTGGATATCACTGATTAGTCTATGAATACAGACTTATAATTGAATTTTACTTACTTAAACAATATAAAATTCAAGGGAAATAGGAATAATCTTAAAGCGTATTCCAATAGTACTTTAAATTACTTTGTGGTGTTAATTAGAATATTTGGCTTTATGATAAATAAAATAATAAGTGGAAAATTAGAATTTTGAGTTCTACAATAAGGAAAGAGATACAGACTACAATGAAGTCACTGACATTTTTGGAGGAGAAACTTTCCAGTGTTCTTGAATAGAGAGCTGAAATAGTTACCAGTATCAAAGTTTTCATCACAGAGGAGAAGGAAGTTCAGCTGCCCTTTCCTCTCCTAGTCCTGATTAAACAACAACAGCAATAACAACAACAAAAAATATAGTTAAGGCAAAGGAAGCAAGGAGCAAGAAGGCGGGAGGTGATGGAAATCAGCTTGGAATGGGTAGGGTAAGGCTTAAAGATATGCTTAAGAACATTTGAAATAAAACCAATCAGCCCTTGCAGCATTTATTTTATTGTTGCAAAAGTATCCAGAAAGGCATAGTTAATAGGAATTATTCAAACCAAGTTTATCACAAAACATTTGGACAGTCAACAGTATTTCATTAAGTATTGCAGATAATAATGACTACAGCTACTGTCATTTACTAAATCCTTACCCTGTGTCAGATATTTTGCTAACTATGCACTTTATAACATTATGTCATTTATTATGCACAATAACCATAAGAATTTGACACTTTTAAAAATTATTTTGAAGATGAGGAAATTATGCTTTAAAACTTTTAAACTATTAGTCATATTTGTTTTAAATTTATTTCCTGATAATCTTAACATCGAGGTCTTTTCTGACTCTAATTGATATGATTGCTTTTCCTAAGTGGGTTATTTTTTCCTTATTTTTTTTCTATTTTACAATGAATCCTAGACATGAAGGAAAGTACAATTGAGACTGAAGTAAATAGCGTTTTTGCATAGAAATATGCACATTTTGGCCAGGCACTATGGCTCACCTCTATAATCCCGCCATTTTGGGAAGTCAAAGCAGGCAGATCCCTTGAGCCCAGGAGTTCAAGACCAGACTGGGCAACATGGCAAAATCTCGTCTCTACAAAAAATACAAAAATTACCCGGGCATGTTGGTACACACTTGTAGTCCCAGCTACTTGGGAGGCTAAAGTGGGAGGATTGTTTGAGCCAGGAGATTGAGGCTGCATGTGCTGAGATCTTGCTACTGCACTCCAGCCTAGGCAATAGAACAAGACCCTGTCTCAAAAAAATAAAAAGTAAAAAAATAAAAAAATAAAGAAAAATGAAGGAAAGATGTACATCTCTCTATCTCTTCTGCCAGTGTGTTTATGTGGAGACTGGAGTCAACCTAGTCATGAGTTTAACTGATGTGGGATTTTGCTGTTACTCTGGTTACCTTCAGTGTGCAACCAGCTTAACATTCTTTTAGCAATACCGTAGGGTGAAAATCAGATTACCAGAGTGTTTTTCTTAATGTTCCTTATCTACCCTCAGCGTCAGCCTTCGCTTTTGCTCTTGCACCTGACAACGGGCCTTGTCATGTTCTTATCTCCCCAGCAGTGGACAGTTAGTGCTTATTACTTGGTGCTTGTGATCTTGGTGTTAGGGGGCAAAAGGATTTTTTTCTCATTTTTGTACCATTTCAAAACTTAGGCAAACTTGGTCTTAATGTTGATATTTTCTTTGTAAATCTGCCGATAGAAGCCAAATTTTGCTATGAATCTTTAGTAGGTCTTGTATGGGAGATTTCCCTGCCCCTCCCCTAGCGGTAGGAGACCTTGTTCCAGGACAGTTTCCTACTCCTACCTCAGAGATAGAGATTTTGTTTTTTTCTTGTGCCTTTCTTAGCTTCATCTTCATCTGTGCCCTGGGAGTGATGGTTTGTGCTGCCATTACCCCAACAATTTAATGCTTTTGTTCCATAGAGGAGAAGGTCTTACATGGGGATTTATGGCTGTTTGTGTAGTGGTGAATGCTCTCCTTATCCAAGTCTGCACCACTATGAGAGGATTTCTGTATCCAAACATGCTCCCATTAGAAGTCTGTGGAGAATAGCCTACAAGTAGTATGAAGACCCCTGATATCTGTACTTCCCCGGGGTTCTATACTCTTATGCTAGCCCATACTTGAGCTTTTTCAGATAAAAAAAAAATGATAAATTCTTTTTAACCACTTACATGACAGTGATGTCTTTTCCTCCCATCCTCTGCCATATGTGTTTCAATGTGTCTATCTCATCTGCTTAGAGACACCTGACTTTCCTTGAATTCCAAGCTAGGTGGTTTCCCTAAGACCTTAATTCTCTGACAGATTCAGGAAAAGTTATAATTTTTAAAATTTAAACTGACATTTTAGTGTTATTAATGTGGGAGTAATACTCTTTCCAAGTTTCCACATTCTAGGCACCAGTAAAAATTCCAGTTATTTACTAAAGTAATATAATATGTTTGTTTTAGTTCTTGCAGATATAGATGATGAGTCAAAGATTTAGGTGCAAGTTATTTACTGAGCAAATACTACCAGAAGAAACAAGTAAGAGTGTGAGAGAAGCAGGAAAAGGAAAGGTAGGTAAGAAGCCCAGAAAAGATACAATTTTGGTGACATCCAAGAATGCTTAATCATTTGAGAAACTCTGGAGCATAAATTATACTTCTAAGTGTATCCTGACTTGAAGCAAAGGAGCTGAGTTTTGCATTGCAACAATAGTTGAGCACTAGCTAGTATTCCTGAGTAGGACGTAGATTATCAAGCATATAGGACGTAGACTATCAAGCAATAAATATGTTTTATTAATTTCTGTGTACAATTATATTCTTATATTCTATGCCTTTTGCTATGGTCTAAATATTTGTTCCCTCCAGAACGCCTGTTGACAAGGGTAAAAATGGAAGGAAATAAAAATATCAGTCAGAGGGTACAAAAGTTCAGTTATGTGGGATGAGAGAGTTCTAGAGCTCTAATGTATAGCGTGGAGACCATAGTTAACAATTCTGTATTTATACTTAAATTTGCCAAGAGAATTGATCTTCTGTTTTCACCAGGAAAAAAAAAAAACACAATGAAACAAAGCATAACTATGTCAAGTGATGAATATATTAATTAGCTTGATTTTGATAATCATTTCACAGTGTATATATCTATCAAAATATGTTGTACACCATACATATCCACAATTTTTATTTTTATGAATATCTCAATAAAACTGTAAATAACAAAGAATAAATTATCAACACCTAATATACCCAATATACACTGATAAGACAGGGAAAGAATAATTGCAATAGACACTTCCGATTAAAAAAAAAAAGAGAAGAAATGGAATTAGGCATATAGAAGTCACTGGTCCTTAAAAATTCTGAAACATAGACATGTATACGTTGTCAGAGTCTTCTTCTCCAGGGTAAGAAAACACATGCTAGTAAGGGCCCAATTATTCTTCAACTGAATAGTTTCCTAACTATTGATCTTCTTAGTTCTTGACTTTGCCTTCCAGGCAACTGATCTCCACACTCTTAAGATTTGTTTCATTTTCTATAATAAATGAACTGTGTTTGCAGCTAAAAGGGATTCCCACTCTGCTTCATGACCACAGAGATTTGGGGTCCCAGAGTCTTCTTTTCATTATGAATTGTCTCTGTTTCCTATAGACGAGACATTATAACTACTTTAAATATTTTGAAATTTTATGAATCTAATTGAGATTCCCTCCATGCCCAAAAGCTACATCCATAACTATTTAACAAATAAACCTCTCCTTACATTGGGCCATCTGTAAGATGGTTGTGAGATAATACTCTTGAAACTCATAGAAGTTCTTTGCTTAATTGCAACGATTTACTGATCACTATCATACATTTCTCTGTGTTTTTAACTAAAGGTTTTATCACCACACACTTGGTTTGATTTTTATTCTGAGACCACAGTTAGAAAGTCTAGAAATAAGAAATGATTTTATTTTCTAACCCAGCATATCTTGAACCTTTATATTTCCTCTAAATTCTGCTTTCCAACTGAATCATACTCCCTTTGGTTCATCTCCTCCTCCCATATTTATTATAGACAGATACAAAAAGCCAATTGTCAACTTCATTGTTCTGTCTGGATATTGCCATGGCCATATCTACACATTTATTGCATACATTATTTTTTATCTATTTAAGTCTTAAGTTTTGCCAACAGTTTTGATCCCCACATTTTCAGACATAAATAGCAATTTCGCAGTGTCTTTATTCAGCACCAGTAGTCTCTTCCTTGCCCTATAGACCCCACCTACCACGTGGTCCCAAAGCCAATACCAAGCTTTTAAGATTCTGTTATGGCAGCACCTTGTTTCTTGTTGCCAATTTTTGTGTTAATTATTAATTTCTGTGTAATAAATCATTCCAAATTTAGTATCTGAAAACAAGTATATATTTGTTTAACTTGTGTTGAGCTTATCTGAGTAGTTCTTATGCTGATCTTGCCTGGGATTACTCATATATGGCTTCAGTTATCTGAACCTTAACTGGGGTGTTTATTTCAGGGTAACCTCAATTATATGTCTACTGGTTGGTGTTGGCTCTTGTCTGTAGCCTTTTACTTCTCTTTTATGTGGACTCTCATCTCATAGGAGCCCAGAGTTGCTTCTTCATGTGATAAAAGATTCATTCCAAGACAGGGAAAGTGGAAGTTCAAGGTCTCCTAAGGCCTAGCATAAAAAGTCACAAAATATAATTCTTGTCATTTTCTATCAGTCTATGAAAATCTCAAAGCCATGGTGAATTAAAGAGGTGAAGAAATTGGAAACTCATACTATAAAAGAATGTAAAATAAGAAGGTCGTGATTCTGGGGGGCGAAGCAAGATGGCAGAATAGGGACAGCTCCAGTCTCCAACTCCCAGCGCGAGCGACACAGAAGACCGGTGATTTCTGCATTTTCAACTGAGGTACTGGGTTCATCTCACTGGGGAGTGCTGGACGATCGGTGCTGGTCAGCTGCTGCAGCCCGACCAGCGACCAGCGAGAGCTGAAGCAGAGCAAGGCATCGCCTCACCTGGGAAGCACAAGGGAGAAGGGAATCCCTTTTCCTAGCCAGGGGAACTGAGACACACAACACCTGGAAAATCGGGTAACTCCCACCCCAATACTGCGCTTTAAGCAAACAGGCACACCAGGAGATCATATCCCACACCTGCCGGGAGGGTCCCACACCCACGGAGCCTAGCTCATTGCTAGCACAGCAGTCTGTGATCTACCGGCAAGGCAGCAGCGAGGCTGGGGAGGGGCGCCCACCATTGCTGAGGCTTAAGTAGGTAAACAAAGCTGCTGGGAAGCTCCAACTGGGTGGAGCTCACAGCAGCTCAAGGAAACCTGCCTGTCTCTGTAGACTCCACCTCTGGGGACAGGGCACAGCTACACAACAACAACAACAACAACAAAAAAGCAGCAGAAACCTCTGCAGACGCAAACGACTCTGTCTGACAGCTTTGAAGAGAGCAGTGGATCTCCCAACACGGAGGTTGAGATCTGAGAAGGGACAGACTGCCTGCTCAAGTGGGTCCCTGACCCCTGAGTAGCCTAACTGGGAGACATCCCCCACTAGGGGCAGTCTGACACCCCACACCTCACAGGGTGGAGTACACCCCTGAGAGGAAGCTTCCAAAGCAAGAATCAGACAGGTACACTCGCTGTTCAGAAATATTCTATCTTCTGCAGCCTCTGCTGCTGATACCCAGGCAAACAGGGTCTGGAGTGGACCTCAAGCAATCTACAACAGACCTACAGCTGAGGGTCCTGACTGTTAGAAGGAAAACTATCAAACAGGAAGGACACCTACACCAAAACCCCATCAGTACATCACCATCATCAAAGACCAGAGGCAGATAAAACCACAAAGATGGGGAAAAAGCAGGGCAGAAAAGCTGGAAATTCAAAAAATAAGAGCGCATCTCCCCTGGCAAAGGAGCGCAGCTCATCGCCAGCAACGGATCAAAGCTGGACGGAGAATGACTTTGACAAGATGAGAGAAGAAGGCTTCAGTCCATCAAATTTCTCAGAGCTAAAGGAGGAATTACATACCCAGCGCAAAGAAACTAAAAATCTTGAAAAAAAAAGTGGAAGAATTGATGACTAGAGTAATTAATGCAGAGAAGGTCATAAACGAAATGAAAGGGATGAAAACCATGACACGAGAAATACGTGACAAATGCACAAGCTTCAGTAACCGACTCGATCAACTGGAAGAAAGAGTATCAGCGATTGAGGATCAAATGAATGAAATGAAGCGAGAAGAGAAACCAAAAGAAAAAAGAAGAAAAAGAAATGAACAAAGCCTGCAAGAAGTATGGGATTATGTAAAAAGACCAAATCTACATCTGATTGGGGTGCCTGAAAGTGAGGGGGAAAATGGAAACAAGTTGGAAAACACTCTTCAGGATATCATCCAGGAGAACTTCCCCAACCTAGTAGGGCAGGCCAACATTCAAATCCAGGAAATACAGAGAACGCCACAAAGATACTCCTCGAGAAGAGCAACTCCAAGACACATAATTGCCAGATTCACCAAAGTTGAAATGAAGGAAAAAATCTTAAGGGCAGCCAGAGAGAAAGGTCGGGTTACCCACAAAGGGAAGCCCATCAGACTCACAGCAGATCTCTCGGCAGAAACTCTACAAGCCAGAAGAGAGTGGGGGCCAATATTCAACATTCCTAAGGAAAAGAATTTTCAACCCAGAATTTCATATCCAGCCAAACTAAGTTTCATAAGTGAAGGAGAAATAAAATCCTTTACAGATAAGCAAATGCTTAGAGATTTTGTCACCACTAGGCCTGCCTTACAAGAGACCCTGAAGGAAGCACTAAACATGGAAAGGAACAACCGGTACCAGCCATTGCAAAAACATGCCAAAATGTAAAGACCATCGAGGCTAGGAAGAAACTGCATCAACTAACGAGCAAAATAACCAGTTAATATCATAATGGCAGGATCAAGTTCACACATAACAATCTTAACCTTAAATGTAAATGGACTAAATGCTCCAATTAAAAGACACAGACTGGCAAACTGGATAAACAGTCAAGACCCATCAGTCTGCTGTATTCAGGAGACCCATCTCACACGCAGAGACATACATAGGCTCAAAATAAGGGATGGAGGAAGATTTACCAAGCAAATGGAGAACAAAAAATAAGCGGGGGTTGCAATACTAGTCTCTGATAAAACAAATTTTAAACCATCAAAGATCAAAAGAGACAAAGAAGGCCATTACATAATGGTAAAGGGATCAATTCAACAGGAAGAGCTAACTATCCTAAATATATATGCACCCAATACAGGAGCACCCAGATTCATAAAGTAAGTCCTGAGAGACTTACAAAGAGACTTAGACTCCCATACAATAATAATGGGAGACTTCAACACTCCACTGTCAACATTAGACAGATCAACGAGACAGAAAGTTAACAAGGATATCCAGGAATTGAACTCATCTCTGCAGCAAGCAGACCTAATAGACATCTATAGAACTCTCTACCCCAAATCAACAGAATATACATTCTTCTCAGCACCACATCGTACTTACTCCAAAATTGACCACATAATTGGAAGTGAAGCACTCCTCAGCAAATGTACAAGAACAGAAATTATAACAAACTGTCTCTCAGACCACAGTGCAATCAAACTAGAACTCAGGACTAAGAAACTCAATCAAAACCTCTCAACTACATGGAAACTGAACAACCTGCTCCTGAATGACTACTGGGTACATAACGAAATGAAGGCAGAAATAAAGATGTTCTTTGAAACCAGTGAGAACAAAGATACAACATACCAGAATCTCTGGGACACATTTAAAGCAGTGTGTGGAGGGAAATTTATAGCACTAAATGCCCACAAGAGAAAGCAGGAAAGATCAAAAATTGACACTCTAACATCACAATTAAAAGAACTAGAGAAGCAAGAGCAAACACATTCGAAAGCTAGCAGAAGGCAAGAAATAACTAAGATCAGAGCAGAACTGAAGGAGATAGAGACACAAAAAATCCTCCAAAAAATCAATGAATCCAGGAGTTGGTTTTTTGAGAAGATCAACAAAATTGACAGACCACTAGCAAGACTGATAAAGAAGAAAAGAGAGAAGAATCAAATCGACGCAATAAAAAATGATAAAGGGGATATCACCACCGACCCCACAGAAATACAAACTACCATCAGAGAATACTATAAACACCTCTACGCAAATAAACTGGAAAATCTAGAAGAAATGGATAATTTCCTGGACACTTATACTCTTCCAAGACTAAACCAGGAAGAAGTTGAATCCCTGAATTGACCAATAGCAGGCTCTGAAATTGAGGCAATAATTAATAGCCTACCAACCAAAAAAAGTCCAGGACCAGATGGATTCACAGCTGAATTCTAACAGAGGTACAAGGAGGAGTTGGTACCATTCCTTCTGAAACTATTCCAATCAATAGAAAAAGAGGGAATCCTCCCTAACTCATTTTATGAGGCCAACATCATCCTGATACCAAAGCCTGGCAGAGACACAACAAAAAAAGAGAATTTTAGACCAATATCCCTGATGAACATCGATGCAAAAATCCTCAATAAAATACTGGCAAACTGAATCCAGCAGCACATCAAAAAGCTTATACACCATGATCAAGTGGGCTTCATCCCTGGGATGCAAGACTGGTTCAACATATGCAAATCAATAAACATAATCCAGCATATAAACAGAACCGAAGACAAAAACCACATGATTATCTCAATAGATGCAGAAAAGGCCTTTGACAAAATTCAACAGCCGTTCATACTAAAAACTCTCAATAAATTCGGTATTGATGGAACGTACCTCAAAATCATAAAAGCTATTTATGACAAACCCACAGCCAATAGCATGCTGAATGGGCAAAAACTGGAAAAATTCCCTTTGAAAACTGGCACAAGACAGGGATGCCCTCTCTCACCACTCCTATTCAACATAGTGTTGGAAGTTCTGGCTAGGGCAATCAGGCAAGAGAAGGAAATAAAGGTTATTCAGTTAGGAAAAGAAGAAGTCAAATTGTCCCTGTTTGCAGATGACATGATTGCATATTTAGAAAACCCCATTGTCTCAGCCCAAAATCTCCTTAAGCTGATAAGCAACTTCAGCAAAGTCTCAGGATACAAAATTAATGTGCAAAAATCACAAGCATTCTTATACACCAGTAACAGACAAACAGAGAGCCAAATCCTCTTTATTTCTTACCTCTCAACACCTAGGTTTTTTGATTTAGAAAACTTTTCCATTCCCACTCAGCTGTAAAACTAATAACAAAAAATATTGTTAGTCACCTGTTTCTCCCCATCACCAGGAAATGTTCAACACCCTCTCTTTTAAGGATTCACTAAGTGAGAGATGTGAACCCATTATCTCCTTGACTCTTAAAGAGTTTCAACAGAGAAACCAAACCAATTGCAGGGATTAAGTAAAATAATGAAGTTTTTCTGTATGATTTGTAAGTATCACAGCCATCTAGGGTAGGAGGCATTATCATCATTCTAAGGTTACTGGTTTCATAAGCCAGAAGTTTTAATTACTTATCTTTATTCAAACACATGAATGCTACAGGATTTGATACTTTCATCAGCAATACTCAAATCTTGTCTCCCATGGAAAACCACTTCACCAAGCTGCCAAATGATTCTAAATATTACATGCAAAGTTTTGTTTTGTTTTGTTTTGTTTTGTTTTTAATGGACATATAATAATTACACATATTTATAGGGTAGAGTATGATGTTTCTATGCATGTATAAATTACATAAAGATCAAATCAGGATATTTAGCATATCTATCACCTCAAATATTTAGTATTTCCTTGTGGTAAGAATATTCAAAATCCTTTCTTTTAGTTATTTTGAGATACACAATACAATAGTTTTAACTATAGTCACCCTATGGTGCAAGAGAGCAAAAGAATATATTTCTCATATCTAACTGCAATGTTGTAGCCATGGAGCAATCTCTTTCCACTCCCATTTCCACTACTCTCCTCAAACAACTCAGCAGCAAAAGTAATAATAATCCAATTTTAAAATGTGCAAAAGACCTGAATAGACATTTCTCAAAAGAAGATGTATAAATGCCCAATAGGCATATGAAAAAAATGCTCCGCATTACTACTCATCAGGGAAATGCAAATCATCCTACATTCTTTAGAATGCATAGAGAGTAGATTATCAAAACCAACACATTTTCAGAGGACATTGCTTTTGTTCTGAGTACTTCTCCACCTCCCATTCACCCAGTCCCCAAGTCTTCCGTTTACTCAATTAAGGGGCACCATCTGTATGAAACAGTCCCACATTAAGGTCAGTCACCCCCTTCTCCTTGACCACATTATTCTCTCTGGTTTTTATCACAGTGTCTGTACGTCTACATTCCACTGACAAAGACAATGGCAAGTATTTTTATCTTGTGTTTCCAGTTCCCCTACTCAGGATAAGTGTAGTGATTGCAGTCATTGGTCATTTGTAGCCTAAACACATTTGATGGGCTTTCCTTGAGAAAATCACATAGGAAGACCTAATTTATACATAACACTGAACTTCTTCTGTTCTTCTAATTACTGTACTCTCATTTCTGTAAGATCTCTCTCAAACCATTTTTTCCTCAGACCTATAATCTCTCATTTCCTCTCTTTTTTTTTATTTTTTTTTATTTTTTTTTATTATTATACTTTAAGTTGTAGGGTACATGTGCATAACGTGCGGGTTTGTTACATATGTATACTTGTGCCATGTTGGTGTGCTGCACCCATCAACTCGTCATTTACATCAGGTATAACTCCCAATGCAATCCCTCCGCCCTCCCCCCTCCCCATGATAGGCCCCGGTGTGTGATGTTCCCCTTCCTGAGTCCAAGTGATCTCATTGTTCAGTTCCCACCTATGAGTGAGAACATGCGGTGTTTGGTTTTCTGTTCTTGTGATAGTTTGCTAAGAATGATGGTTTCCAGCTGCATCCATGTCCCTACAAAGGACACAAACTCATCCTCTTTTATGGCTGCATAGTATTCCATGGTGTATATGTGCCACATTTTCTTAATCCAATCTGTCACTGATGGACATTTGGGTTGATTCCAAGTCTTTGCTATTGTGAATAGTGCCGCAATGAACATACGTGTGCGTGTGTCTTTATAGCAGCATGATTTATAATCCTTTGGGTATATACCCAGTAATGGGATGGCTGGGTCATATTGTACATCTAGTTCTAGATCCTAGATCCTTGAGAAATCGCCATACTGTTTTCCATAATGGTTGAACTAGTTTACAATCCCACCAACAGTGTAAAAGTGTTCCTATTTCTCCACATCCTCTCCAGCACCTGTTGTTTCCTGACTTTTGAATGATCGCCATTCTAACTGGTGTGAGATGGTATCTCATTGTGGTTTTGATTTGCATTTCTCTGATGGCCAGTGATGATGAGCATTTTTTCATGTGTCTGTTGGCTGTATGAATGTCTTCTTTTGAGAAATGTCTGTTCATATCCTTTGCCCACTTTTTGATGGGGTTGTTTGTTTTTTCTTGTAAATTTGTTTGAGTTCTTTGTAGGTTCTGGATATTAGCCCTTTGTCAGATGAGTAGATTGCAAAAATTTTCTCCCATTCTGTAGGTTGCCTGTTCACTCTGATGGTAGTTTCTTTTGCTGTGCAGAAGCTCTTTAGTTTAATTAGATCCCACTTGTCAATTTTGGCTTTTGCTGCCGTTGTTTTTGGTGTTTTAGACATGAAGTCTTTGCCCATGCCTATGTCCTGAATGGTACTACCTAGGTTTTCCTCTAGGGTTTTTATGGTATTAGGTCTAACATTTAAGTCTCTAATCCATCTTGAATTAATTTTCGTATAAGGAGTAAGGAAAGGATCCAGTTTCAGCTTTCTACTTATGGCTAGCCAATTTTCCCAGCACTATTTGTTAAATAGGGAATCCTTTCCCCATTTCTTGTTTCTCTCAGGTTTGTCAAAGATCAGATGGCTGTAGATGTGTGGTATTATTTCTGAGGACTCTGTTCTGTTCCATTGGTCTAGATCTCTGTTTTGGTACCAGTACCATGGTGTTTTGGTTACTGTAGCCTTGTAGTATAGTTTGCAGTCAGGTAGCGTGATGCCTCCAGCTTTGTTCTTTTGACTTAGGATTGTCTTGGAGATGCAGGCTCTTTTTTGGTTCCATCTACTCATCTGACAAAGGGCTAATATCCAGAACCTACAAAGAACTCAAACAAATTTACAAGAAAAAAACAACCCCATCAAAAAGTGGACAAAGGATATGAACAGACATTTCTCAAAAGAAGACATTCATACAGCCAACAGACACATGAAAAAATGCTCATCATCACTGGCCATCAGAGAAATGCAAATCAAAACCACAATGAGATACCATCTCACACCAGTTAGAATGGCGATCATTAAAAAGTCAGGAAACAACAGGTGCTGGAGAGGATGTGGAGAAATAGGAACACTTTTACACTGTTGGTGGGATTGTAAACTAGTTCAACCATTATGGAAAACAGTATGGCGATTTCTCAAGGATCTAGGATCTAGAACTAGATGTACAATATGACCCAGCCATCCCATTACTGGGTATATACCCAAAGGATTATAAATCATGCTGCTATAAAGACACACGCACACGTATGTTCATTGCGGCACTATTCACAATAGCAAAGACTTGGAATCAACCCAAATGTCCATCAGTGACAGATTGGATTAAGAAAATGTGGCACATATACACCATGGAATACTATGCAGCCATAAAAGAGGATGAGTTTGTGTCCTTTGTAGGGACATGGATGCAGCTGGAAACCATCATTCTTAGCAAACTATCACAAGAACAGAAAACCAAACACCGCATGTTCTCACTCATAGGTGGGAACTGAACAATGAGATCACTTGGACTCAGGAAGGGGAACATCACACACCGGGGCCTATCATGGGGAGGGGGGAGGGCGGAGGGATTGCATTGGGAGTTATACCTGATGTAAATGACGAGTTGATGGGTGCAGCACACCAACATGGCACAAGTATACATATGTAACAAACCTGCACGTTATGCACATGTACCCTACAACTTAAAGTATAATAATAGTAAATAAATTTAAAAAAAAAATGTCGTGATTCTTTGGGGGTCATTTTTCTAACAGGGTTTTCATTATAATGACTATATTTTCCCCACGATTTCTAGTAGGTTCTTTTCATATACACCTGTACTATTTTATACACATTTTCTCTGTGTTTTGTTTGTTTCTTTTTAAAATTGTTTATCAATGCCAAATCTTAATTTATCCTTTAAAGTAAGTTAAATATATTTAATATTTTTATGAAACACTTATGATCAATTTCATGTGGAATGAATTAATGTTCTGCTAATTTTTGTTTGTGTGCATCTTTCTTTCAGACAATTCAGGATTTGTGTTTGCAGACTCATTTGATTGAAAAGAATCTCTGTTACCTTTCTTTTTTCTCTTCTTATCTCCCTCCGTCCTTCCATATGATCTTCTGTCTAGAGGCTTGTTTGAACATGTTCCAATAGAATAAGCATCTGGAATCAGGTCTCTCATTTAGGCTTCTCTGCTTTGTGGATATTGTGGTTCCAGCCAGTTACAGATCCAAACTTAGTTTATTTCTTCTGTGAGGCTGCGTTTATATTTTCCCATCTCTTCAGCCCACACGATCCTATGAGTCCTTGCCACAGGGAGCCTTCAGCAGCATTTGTTCTTAGTTTCATTCTTTAAACAATGAATCTAAATTAAACTCCAGGCATAGGAACACTTTTGGTCCCTGTTAACCCTCTGGAACTGAACTTCAGTCTGCTACAATGTCCTCCCAAACCTGACATTCAGCAATCTTTTGCTTCATTCTCTTAGCTTCTACTTTGTATTTTATATTCAATTTTCAACTTTCTAAAATGTTTATCTTTTTCTAGGGTATTGTTTGTTCTTTTGGTTTTCTCTTTAAATATTTTTTATTGCTACAACATACATGTAGTTAGGAGAGCACAAAACTTGTGGATTTACTACATAATTTTGCCCTATTTGCTTTTAGCACTTCCTGAAATTTAGAAAAAAATGTAAATATAAATTGCACAAATGTAAAACAATGATTTAAATTTGAGTTGACATATCAGTGTAGAATCAAACTCCTGTCTCTTCAGTGACATTGTGTCAAAATAGCATGCATTCAATGGCCTAGTGAACAAAGTTTCCAGGGCTGTAGGAGTATTTTTAAAATGTTTTAAGTTGAGTTGAATAATATTACATTTTACCTTCTCAGAAATACTTTGATTTTACACCAAATGTCATATAGTACCTAATTCCACAATGTTTCTGATGAGGAAAATTCTCAGAGGAATGCAGCTGTAGTGCCTAGGGCTTGAAATATTGAAGTGTAGTTATTAAAACTACATGTACCAAATAAAATCCATTCTTTTCAAACACATTCTTGTCATAAGCACTTAATTAATGGTTGGAATCAATCCAGACTTGAGGCCATATAGTATTTATCCAAAAAAGCCCATCATGTGTCAGTATGACTGTGTGGTTTCAGTTTCTCATGTGTTTTTTTAAATGACTCGGCTATATGGAATAACTAGCAGCTGATGGTGGAGGACTGCAAGACTACAGGATGCTATTGAAGAGAAGCTGTTTGGTTGAGAAATATAGGGTGATGGATTGTAAAACTCAATTTTGCAATAATTAGAGAAATGAGCCACCGTCCGAGACTATTAAGAATCCTATGCAACCGGGCATGGTGGCTCATGCCTGTAATCCCAGCACCTCAGGAGGCTGAGGCGGGCGGATCACAAGGTCAGGAGTTCGAAACCAGCCTGGCCAACATGGTGAAACCCCGTCTCTACTAAAAATACAAAAATTAACTGGGCATGTCAGTGGGTGCCTGTAATCCCAGCTATTCAGAGGTGAGGCAGGAGAATCACTTGAAACTGAAGGCAGAGGTTGCAGTGAGCCGAGATCGTGCCACTGCACTCCAGCATGAGCAAAAGAGCAAAACTCCTCTTAAAAAAAAAAAAAAAGGTCCTATGTAGTTCAAAGTCAAGAAATATTTATTAGTATCCAAGTTAAATAGACAAAAGTAAACTTTTGAAGTCATTCTTGCTGGAAGGATGAGACAGTATAGTGCAGTAGGTAGAAGATATGTAGTATTCAGGTACATATCAGATCAGATTTTCCTTCTATTACTTGGCTAGGTGAAATTGTACATGACACAAACACTGTAAGCCTCATTTTACTAATCTATAAAATAAAGATCATAATATTTCATGCATCTCAAAGCTGTGGTAAAAATTAAAGTGTGTAATGTATACCAAATGACTAGCATGTAATAAGAGCTTCATAAATGTAGTACTTGTTATCATTATCAAATATCATAACTTTAAATAGACAGGTTAGTTTTAACATTCAAGAGATTAGCTACAATAGGAATAGTGAACAAGCATGTAGTAGATTTCAAATTGTCTAGGTATGATATTCCATGGATAAGCAGAGAAAAATTTACACAATTATATACACAGACACAGTGGCAAAGCAATGAGCAATGTAATGTTGTTAATCATAGGAAAGTGACAAATTGCCTATTGCAATTTACCCTTTTTTATCTGTTCTTGTGATTGAACTGAATGTAAGTGGTATCCTTGGGCAAGAGAGAAGATAGCCTTTTTTACTTTCATAGGTTTTTTGCTTGTCAAAATTTAGAAGAAAAGCTGGGTTTTCCTAAAATGTGTTCAGGGTAGACTGCTTCCTAACTTACTAAAATTCATAAAGTGGTAAAGAAGTTGGAGGAATATAAATTTTCTGTTCTCCTATCCGTATTTTAAGAAATGTTGAGTTGGAAACATTTATTGACATAGTAGTACCAACAAATTTATAGGTTTGTAATTACATGCATATTACTAAAATTATATTAGTAGATGTACAGATATTCAGAAGCTTTAACAAAAAATTCCAGAATTTAGAGCCTTCTGAATAATCTAACATTTTCTTTCCATCTGTACCTCAGATTGTTTTATTTTGGTAATATAACAAAATACTTTTTTGCAAATGTACCACCCCCTGAGAGTAAATATTCAGTCCCTGCTTCAAGATTTTAAAAGATGCAGTACTTTCCTGTGCTTCCTCTTCCACAGAAACATTCTCAGTGGGGAGGTTGATAAAACATTCTCTATATAGGCTTCCTGGAGTTTCTCAAGCCACTAGTAACCCTTTGTTATATATATGCAGGATTTCTTCCGTTAGAAATATTGAGCTTTCTCTTGAGACATTGATTTTCTTATTGTTTCATTCTCTAGTGAATCGATACCATAGGTTTATAGATCTAACATTCAGTCTGTTGAATTCTATTACTTTTATAGCACAGTTTTACAAATGTATGTTCTGGGCATATACTTCTAATTGTCTATTAATGAAGTTTATGGTACTTTTTATTTGTAATTTTGGATATACAATGCTGTATCTCTCTTCTGGCTGGATATCTGATAAATTTCAGAATGTATTGGAGATACTCTGGGGGTTAGGTAAATTATTCTTACTTTCAAAAGACAAGTCTTGGCTGGGCACGGTGGCTCACACCTGTAATCCCAGCACTTTGGAAGGCTGAAGTGGGCAGATCACCTGAGGTCAGGAGTTCAAGACCAGTCTGGCCAACATGGTGAAACCCCGTCTCTACTAAAAATACAAAAATTAGCCAGGTATGGTGGTGCATGCCTATAATCGCAGCTACTCAGAGGCTGAGGCAGAAGAATGGCTGGAACCTAGGAGGCGGATGCTGCAGTGAGCCAAGAGCATGCCACTGCACTCCAGCCTAAGCTCCATCTCAAAAACGACAGCAACAACAACAACAACAAGAAAAAACAACTGAGACTCCACCTCAAAAACAAAAACAAACAAAAAAGCAAGTCTTTATTGTCTGGTGTCTCCTCATAATATGAAATCACTTAATTTCTACCATGATGACTTTATTCTGAAGTGTAACTGTGAATTAAATAACTCTAGATGAAATAAAATTAGTTCCAAAACTTCTTTGAGCATTCTTAACTTTTAAATGACCTCTTCATAGAATCACTAGGGATACTTAAAAAATATATGTATATACATTTCAAGTGAAAGATATCATTCTTATGAAATATATTTATTGGATTCACTGATAAAAAGTACATTTTTGTTGTTTTATACTCTTGCATTCTATACAATCTCAGCATATTCAGGTATTCATACTTGGAGTCTTCTCAAAGGATTGTCAGTAGAGAGTTGTGCTTCAGTTTATGATGTCCTACAAGAGCATATCACTCCCACCTTAATTAGCAAAAAGAAAAGGCCAGATAATCTTCAAAATTATTATGTTTTTTGACATATCAGAGCTGAGATCTCAAGGCAATCAGGTGGACTAAATTCTAGAATGACAGGCCATTCTGAGGAGAAATGGAACAGATGAATGTTGCACCTTTGGCAAAACATGGGACAAAAACACCATACAAGCAGGTAAGAGGAAAACAATTAAATTTCAATACTGTTGCGGGAAGTCAGGGACCCCAAGTGGAGGGACCAGCTGAAGCCATGGCAGAAGAACATAAATTGTGAAGATTTCATGGACATTTATTAGTTCCCCAAATTAATACTTTTATAATTTCTCATGCCTGTCTTTACTGCAGTCTCTGAACATAAATTATGAAGATTTCATGGACACTTGTCACTTCTCCAATCAATACCCTTGTGATTTCCTATGCCTGTCTTTAATCTCTTAATCCTGTCATCTTCATAAGCTGAGGAGGATGTATGTCACCTCAGGACCCTGTGATGATTGCGTTAACTGTACAAATTGTTTGTAGAGCATGTGTGTTTGAACAATATGAAATCTGGGCATCTTGAAAAAAGAACAGGATAACAGCAATGTTCAGGGAACAGGGGAGATAACCTTAAACTCTGACTGCTGGTGAGCCGGGTGGAACAGAGCCATATTTGTCTTCTTTCAAAAGCAAATAGGAGAAATATGGCTGAATTCTTTTTCTCAGCAAGGAACATCCCTGAGAAAGAGAATGCGTCCCTGAGGGTAGACCTCTAAAATGGCCGCTTTGGGGTGGCTGTCTTTTATGATCAAGGACAAAGGGATGAAATAAGCCCTGGTCTCCTGTAGCACTCCCAGGCTTATTAGGATGAGGAAATTCCCACCTAATAAATTTTGGTCAGACAGGTTGTCTGCTTTCAAACCCTGTCTCCTGATAAGATGTTATCAATGACAATGTGTGCCCAAAACCTCATTAGCAATTTTAATTTCGCCCCATCCTATGGTCCTGTGATCTCACCCTACCTCCATTTGTTTTGTCATATTTTATTATCTTGTGAAGCATGTGATCTCTGTGACCCACATCCTATTTGTACACTCTCCCCTTTTGAAAATCGCTAATAAAAACTTGCTGGTTTTACAGCTCAGGGAGGGAGCATCACGGAACCTGCCAGCATGTGATGTCTCCCCTGGACAACCCGTTTTAAAATTTATCCCTTTTGTACTCTTTCCCTTTATTTCTCAGACTAGCCAACACTTAGGGAAATAGAAAAGAACCCATGTTGAATATCGGGGGTGGGGTTCACCTGATACAATATTTTATTAGAAGTTGGAAGTGGGCTAGCATGACAATTTAGAACCTTTGAGAACTCCAGACCCAGTGAGAGTGTGCATTCATTTGCCATGTACTTTTCATAAGCCTCCACTATATACTCATGAGGAAAATTAGAGGCAGGGAAGGAAAAAGTGTGTGGGCACAAAACCTTGCCTATGTCTTGAGCTGTTTAATTATGTGAAGAAAAAGCCTCAAGCAGCTTGGGAATAGAAGGCAGGTAAAGATCCATTGTTCATAGGGGAAGGGGTCAAAGCAAGTCATCTGTTGCTGGGGAAGGGAAACAAAATCCCACAAGGTGTATGCTCAGTGTAGTCTACTTTTGTGGGAAGATCAAGAAATCCTTCTGATCCTGGTCCCACACCAAGGTTTATTGCCACTTAGAGAGCAGCAAAATCTGTCCCTGAAAGAGGAGTTTGGACCCAGAATGCTGTGTTGATACCAACCAGTACTGCTATGACTGAAGGAAGGATAGAAAATGTTCTCTCTTCTAAACCCTCCACACATGCAATAAAGAGTTTGGTTGAATTAGGAAAAAGAGCCAGGGACACAGGGCCTGGTGAACAGGGTCTGATTTAGAATAAGTCTAGACCAGGAGAACCAGGAACTACCAACAGTTTCTATCATGACTTTTTCACATATAAAATGTCACAGTGAACTGCCAATGAGGAGGAGCAAGATTTCAGAGAGAACCTTCTGTGATTTGGGCACAGAGGTCCTGCTGAAAACTGGTGGAGCAGGAATGCTGGGAAAAATTTTGGGGCAACCTAGATGTAACACTAAGCACAACGTTACAGCATTCTATTTCTGGAGGATCCTGGAAGTTTGTGATGGTCTGAAGGAAGCTATAGTAACAATTTCCAAAAGCAACTCCCCAAAGTATTGGGTGGACTTAACCTGTCACACTAATGGCTGACAGAAGAACATAATTAGATACACGTGGTGTCTATAGTATTTACTTACATACTATCATATTCATATGATAAGGCTAACATAATAAAATATCATCAGTTTGTAGCTTAAACCACAGACATTTATTTTCTCACAGTTCTGGAGTCTGGAAGTCCAAGATCAGGATGTCAGCAGGACAAAAATGGGATGCTCTGCGCCAGGCCTTTCTCTTTAGCTTGCAGATGTCTGCCCTCTTGCTGACTCTTCACACACTTATCTCACTGCTCCCATGTGTCTCTGTTGTCCCCTTTTATATCAAAATTCTCTTTAAAAAAAATAAGGACAATTGATTGTTTTAGAACAAATGCAAATATTTTAACTTAATTAACTCTTTTAAGTTAATTGTCCAGAATGTCAGACACATTCTCAGGTACTAGGGGTTAGCACTTCAACATATGAACTTCAGGGCAAGACAATTCAGCCCATAACAACAATTTGTAACTTTTGCCCTCATAACTATTTAATGAGATATGTATTATTATAATCATTTTATAAATGAGGAAACTAGGGCTTTGAGAAATTAAAGAAACACTTACCAATAATTCTTAAAATTTCATTTCCAAAAAATATGTTTTAAATTTTATTCTTATTGATGCTTATTCTTCTTTCAGTCCTGTCACCTTTTACAAGTATTCTGAAATTCTGTTTTAAAATTATGCTTATTATTAACCAAAGTATGCTGTATGTATGTTCAACAAGAAAAGTGAAAGCTGAGGTAATAGGATATTATAGTAACTTAAATGGAAGAAAAAGTCTAACAATAATGTGTCATCATTATTTTATGCATTTTAAGAAGAGGTTCTTTAAAACAAAACAAAATGTTTCACAAAAAATGTACGTTGATGCTATTCTAGGTGATTTTAAAACATGTTCAAACCAATGGCCTGAGCCCAATTTGGCATAAGAGAATTCTACAGGTAATTCTGCTTTATTGACTCAATTTAATTAAACATGTTTCTTGACATTTGAAAAAAAATTAAAAAGCTGAAACTAAACATGCTGTCATTGGCCTACTTGGCTCTGGAGTCAGGCAGTCTCAATTAGAATCAAAGCTCTGCCTGCTATAAGCTATTTTGGGAATATTTCTTAATATCTCTAAAGCTAAATTTTAAAAAAATAAGAAAAATCTTATTTTCTGCATGGAATTGCTGAGAAGATTAAATAAGCTAATTTATAAAAGCTTGATTTTATTTTCTGAAACTCAACATATGAAAAAGTTAATATTAGCTAGCATTGCAACTCCAATTTCTTCTATCCCTATCATCATTACTTTTTACATCATCATCACCATTGAATCATAATCATCACTATCATGCCCATCATCATCACCACTATTCATAAAATAAATATTACTTTATACCCTCAAAATTTACATTTGTATGCCTATCAGATAAGATACAATGACATTCATTCAAAAATTTGACAAGAATGTGAATTATAAAGGAGTACATATAAAAATGAATCTGTTAATAATGTGTAGAAAAATAAATAGTAAAAATTTGTATTATTTATATAAATGTAAAGCTATTGAGAGACTAAAAAACCCAATAATTGATTACCAGAAGAACTTATGGGCATTTGTACTAAATTTGCACTAATATATAGAGGTTAGTTTTAATCTTAATAGTCATATCGAATAGTCTGTTATCTAATATAGAGTATTATCTAATCGTCTCTATATATGTACGTATTCTCTGTAAGTTCTCTCTCTCTCTACATATGTGTATATATACGCACATATATATATACTCTCTATATATAGTCTTATATATTTATGTACTCTCTGTCTTTACAGAGAGAGACAGAGACAGAGAGTACAGACGTTTACCTGTAGTGCAAAAAGAAGAGATAAAGAAATCCACTGGAAATAATGGTTAGCATTATAATACATGCAAAGCACTTTATACATATATATATGTATATATGTATGTATTCACTGTATGCACACTCTCTATAATACTCTCTATATATAGTCTATATATACTTATGTACTTTCTGTCTCAACAGAGAGACAGAGAGTACAGATGTTTACCTGCAGTGCAAAAATAAGAGTTAAAGAAACCCACTAGAAATAATGGTTAACATTATAACACATGTAAAGCACTTTAAACATGCATTTAAAGGCATCAAAGAGGCTGGGCATGGTGGCTCACGCCTGTAATGTCAGCACTTTGGGAAGCTGAGGGGGCAGATCACCTGAGCTCAGGAGTTCAAGACCAGCGTGGACAGCATGACAAAATCCCGTCTCTACTAAAAATACAAAAATTAGCCAGGCAAGGTGGCATGCATCTGTAGTCCCAGCTACTCAGGAGGTTGAGGCAGGAGAATCACTTGAATCCAGGAGGAGGAGGTTGCAGTCAGCCAAGATTGTGCCACTGCACTCCAGTCAGTCTGGGCAACAGAGCAAGACTCCGTCTCAAAAAAAAAAGCATCAAAGATAAATAATATTATTATCACTGATGCTTTTTTGATGAGGAAAACTGTCTTAAATGCCCTTTCCAAAAGTATACAGCTATACATAACAGAACCTGGATTTAAATCTGCCTCCAAAACCAGTGTTATTATCACTGTGCTCCAAAGATTAAATAATGGCTGGCTCCTTGCAGTAAAACCATTAGGTTGGAGCATCGGACAAGAATCTTGTTGCTATTATTGGAACTCAAACAACCCTCAAAACTCTTTCATGATTCTGATGGTCTAGGAGACGGAGACACCAGATAAATATTTCATGCACACCTAGATGTGGATAGCAACATATGTACCCATAAAACATAGAATAAACACTTTTTTATCCACTTTTCACTATCAAATCTAATTTTTTTATGAAACTTTTTTATATGTAAGAACTCTCTGATATGACACAGGATTGAGAACACTGGACTAACTTGTAGGAAATTACTTGCCTAAGATGAAGTATAAGGCTTCAAGCCAATGTAGAAAAAGCATAAATTGTTAAATTCAAAGGAGACTGTGTCTGATTAATAACGATTGTGGTGGTATTTGGAAAATGGCATTGGTGGCAGAATATGGTTTGAGGAAAACCTTAGCAAATAGAAGAAAACAAACAAACAAAAATCCCTCATGTTCAATTTTTTCTTATTGTTTCTCATCGTAGTTTGTCAGTTTTTTGTAGTGATAACTTTTGAGTCCTTTCTTTTCCTTATTTGTGTTTGCTTTACCAGTGGATTTTATGTTTTTGTGTTTCCATCATGGTAAATTTTATCATTTTGCTTTCAGATGCAGGACTTCCTTCAGCATTTCTTGTAAGACCAGTCTAGTCCTACAACAAATTTTAGAAAAAAAGACAAAGAAAGTTATTATATAATGATAAAGGAATGAATTCATCAAGAGTATATTACAGTTCTAAACATGAATTCCTTTAGTTTTTGCTTGCCTGAGAAATACTTTATTTTGCCTTTTGAAGGATAGATTTGTCGAGTATAATATCTTTTGTTTGTAGTCATTTTTTTTTGTTTAGCACTTTGAATGTATCATCCCTTTTTTTCCTGAATTACCTGAATTTCTGCTGAGGAATTCACTGATAGTCTGATGGGGCTTCCCTTACAAATGGCTACAGAATTTTCTCTTGCTTGTTTTCTCTTTTTGTCTTTGACTTTTGAAAGTTTGACTAGCATATGCCATTGACAAGGTATTTTAAAATTGTAGCTATTTGGCAATCTCTCAGCTGCCTACATCTGGATGTCTAAAATCTTGTTAGACTTGAGAAGTTTTCAGCTGTTATTCAATTTTATGGTCTCTGCCACTTTAATTTATAGCTTTATCTTCCAGGATACCAAAAATTTGAATATCTGGTTGCTTTATTGTATTTTGTATGTCATATAGACTTTGCTCACTTTTTACAATTTATTTTTGTCTGGACTGGGTTATTTCAAAAGATCTGTCTTTAAGTTCTATTTTATTTTCTTTTTTTTGCTTTGCTTGACCTAGTCTATTGTTGAAGCTTTAAATTGTATTTTGTATTGCATTCAATGAATTTTTCAGTTCCAGAATATGTGCTCTTTTTTTTTTTGAGATCTTTATCTTTGGTAAATTTCTAATTCATATCCTGAATTATTTTTTCTGATTTGTTCTATATTGTCTGTTTTCTCTTTTATCTCATTGAGCTTCTTAATTATCCTTATTTTGAATTATTTTTCAGGGATTTTATAAATTTCTTTCTGACTAGAATCTGTTGTCAAAGAAGTATTGTATTCCTTTTAAGGTGTCACATTTTCTCGCTCTTCATGTTTCTTGTGTCCTTATGTTCATATGTGTGCATCAAGTCTAACAGTTGCTTTTTCCAACTTTTAAAATTTGCTTTCATAGGGAAAGGCATTTTCCTAAAGATGTATCTATAATTTTGGTGAGGTAGGGCATTTTGGCCTTAATTCTGGGTGTGTGAATTAGTGTAGTCTCTGTATAATTTCTTTGGGGGAAATAAGTGTCCCTGGTATCTGTGCATTCCTCACTGTCTTGAGGTGTGGTTGTTAGTGAAGGCTGTAGTAAGGTTTTGCTGTGGACAGTGATGACACGTGGTCCAGGATTAAGCCCCCAGTGATGACAGCAGGAGGCTGAGTATGTCTGTTCTTTAGCCCAGGGCAGCATAGGCTGGCACCAGTGGTAGCATGTTCTGATGGCCTGATTCTTGAGCTTCCAGGTTGCTTGTTTGGGTGCTATTAGTTACAGTGGTGGGTCAGACAAATAGACTGGTTCTTTTTCCTTTGGGCAGTGGATATGGCATGGGTAATGTCAGTAGCAGTGGCAAGAAAAACCTCTGGCTCTCAAGTTGTCCACGCTGGTGTTGGTGGTGGCTGTGATGGACTGGGCACACTACTCCCCAGGCCTGCACGTGCACCTGTAGGTGCATACTAGCTGTGGTGGTAGCAGAAGGTTGGGCAGGCCCTTCTTTAGGTGCCCAGAAGGAATGGTCAGGTGCCAATGCTAGTGGCAAAGATGGTAGTCCCTAAGGCCCCTGTATGACATGCTCAGGCACTGGGGGCTGCAGAGCCAGGCCAGGCAGACCTGACCTCAGGCATCCTTGTGATGTGTGCAGGCGCTGGCTATGGAGGCAAGGTCAGGGTGATCCCAGACATCTGTTGAAATGCTTGAGAGGTGGCAGCAGTGGATATGCTGCAACCCTGCTACTGGGAAGAACAAGGTTGCTTTCAGCAACCATAGGCATGTGAACAAGAAGCCTATGCTTCAGCCTCAGATGATGTAAATGAGCAGCAATTTCACTGCTGGAAATTGCTGGGTGACTGCCAATGACTCATTCTATAACCCTGGCAGCAGCAGCCATACAAGGTGGTGGCTGTGGGCAAGGGATGTCAGAGTGGCTCCAGGGATGTGGAAATGCAGGAGCTTTTGGGCCCCAAAGAAGACTAATCTCATACGGCTGAGTTGTCTAAATTGGGTATATAGCTTCCTAGGACTCAGAGGCATGTGGAACACAGTGTGAGCCCCCTCTCTGTAGCAATGCCATTGTGTGGTCCCTAGGCATCTCTCTATGTGAGTCTGAAGGCATTTGAGGGTTGAGGGGCTGTCCCATGGCTAGGATTTTAGGATCCACAATGGAAATGTGGACTGGTGAGTGTGTCTCACTTACCCTTTGCTTATATTGAAGAGCCACTCCAGGCTCACTGTCAATCCCAGTTGTGTTCTTTGTGTAGGATGAATACAAGATACCTCTATTCAGTCATCCTGAAGCCCCTTCCTAAGTTATGCATTTTGACAACAGATAGCTTTGTGAGCACTTAATAAGAAAATACACGCAAATTTTCCACCAGCAAGCCTGAGGCACTCAATATTTCATATTATTTTCTTTTCTCTCATGGATTTTTATTTTTTATTTTTGCCTTCCCGAAGGAGTGGCTCAACAATGAAATAATTGGGTTTGTCATGAACCTCAAGCCACCACAGCCCCACTGAGAAGTAAACCAGAAGCACAATTTATTAAAATCCCACATTTTCTCAGGGAAATTATGCTATTTATTACTATGAAAATAGGTGCATGTGTTCCTCTGAACATATCAAATTTCAGTGGAACCTATTCACCTGTTCTAATGAACAGACAAATGAATAATTCTTTCCATTCTTTTATAAGGATGGTATCAATAACATTTGTTTAACTAGTATTTTATTTGCTGTCTGAACAACTCTGAAGACCTCTAATCTTAGAGAATATATTGTCAATAAAACCGACGGAGAGTCACCCTCTTTACTCCCTTACTATGGTTCTTCAGTTGAGGAAGTTCTCACACTTGTGTGAAACTCGAGAAAAGACAAACCTAAGCTAATGGAAAACGTAATAAAATTTTAGTTGTAAATATCATAAGAACTCATTTATATTTAAATGTAACACAGTTTTTAGAGGCAACTATGATAATGATATATTTGTATGTCAATTTCCAGAGATGTCCTTTGAACCTCACAAGTGACAAAATATGACTCAGTGATTTCCCTGAGGGCTTTGCATCTGGCTTAAAATAAAATAAAAATTAACACTTTAAAAATATTACTATTTTCAAATAATATATTTTAAAGTTATTGCAAAGATTTTCCAGGAAAATGCTCCCAAGTGTCCATGAGATCTTTTCAGATGTGATATCATATCTAAACCTAGAAGCATTGGAAGAGCTGTAAATAGTAATATAAATCCATGGCTAATGCATACAGGGTATTATTTTGTAAATAAGTAACTAACAAGATATGTTTCTTATTCTTTGTTACTAAGAATAAGTTATTGATCTTACTTTTGATTCAGCTCAAAATAACTCAAAAATCCTCTTTTTAAAACCCAGGTAGGTAAATTGCCATTAAGATGTATGGGAAATTTAAAACAAAATGAAAATAGGTCCTTCCTTCTCTGGGATTACAGTTAGAATGAGAGACAGACATAAACACAAATACAGACATGGGGTACGCATGGGCACAGTGCTGAATGCTTACAGTTAAATGTCCTTTGGAATTGTATGGTGGGAAAAAACCCTCAATTTTGCCTATTGGGATGTGGGAAGGCTATATTTATTAGGAAATTTTTAATAGAGGACACTGAAGGAACAGCAAATTTTTAAGAGCATCAGGGTATGTTCAGAAAATAGAGAAAACACAAATATAGCAAAAGCACTCAATCCCTGGCAAGAGAGCTCCAAAAATACAACTGGAGCTAATTGTGGGATTTAGGGTGGGTTACAATGAAAAGGACATTGAATTTTAAACTTTAGTGATTCATCAGAAATAACTACAGAAAACTATCATGATTGGACATTCAAAAAGTCTTCTCCAGTAATACTGTGAAAGATAGTTTAGCTGGAGGTGTTATTTTACAAGCAGGCTTAGGAAATTATTGTAATAGGCATAGACCAGTACTTCTCAAACTTTCTTCGATGCATACCCCTATCAGAAAGAAATTTTGGGTTTCTTTGTAAAAGCACTCTCACTTCCCAATCTATATATATGTGTGTGTGTATTTACTGATTTATGTACAATGTAAAAACATTCATGAACATATAATTCAAAAAGGAGATGAAAAAAATTAAGTTGAAGTAGAAAATTCCACTATTTTCTTTTCAGAATCCGAAATAACTGTGTGACACTTCACAGCAGCAAATAAGAAAGAGAAGAGGAAATTGCAAATTATAAAATTTAAAAATAATGAAACATAGCACGTCTCTCTGCTTTTTTTCTTTCCTCTCTGGCTACTCATTCCTAAATGTATTCAATACTTTTCAATGAGCTCATGGTCTTTTCAATACCTATTACCTTAAATAATGATGTTCCTCAAGGTTCCATTTAGAACTCTTCTTTTTGGTTTAATCCCAAGACTGAATTTATATTATCACACCTGTGTATCACCACACACACTGGCTTCCAATACTGTATCTGTAGCTCAGATTTATTATACAGACTTCAGGCCAGTACTTCTGACTTCCTACTTTTCACCTTCAGCTGAACATAACCACATACTCAGCCTATCAAAACAACACTCAGTACATTTTTCAAGACTTCTTCTGCTCATATAATCTATATTTTAACCAACTGTCCTACCATTTTTCAAGATGACCATGCCTTAAACTGGGGAATCACTTTAGTCTCCTTTCTTTGTCCTAATTGCCTACATATGATCAATTACTAACTTCAGTTGACTCTGCCTCTTTAATCTCTCCTCTCTCTTTCCCTAATCTACCATTCCTACTTCTGTTGCCTTAGTTCAGACATGCTCCATCTATGTCAGGTATTGTAAATAAAAATAAAAATTAGACGTGGTCTTATTTATGGCACATCCTTACAGACCTCACAGAATGCAGAATGAAAAATCAAACTAGACTGAAAATAGAATATTTACAGCTAAAGTTCAAGGAGATGTCGGTGTTATTATCATGGTAAATGTGCCCTATTTGTCATTATTTCTACTTGGATATCTCACAGGATCTCAAATTTACTATGACTATCCATCTTGTAGGCTAAGCCAGAAACCTGTCATTCTGTAACCCCCTTCACGTTTTATTTTCATATGCTACTGAATACCAAATCATATTGATAGTATTCCCTATGTTTTTCACAATTATCTATTTTTTCTCCTGCACTATCACCATCATGCTAGACAAAGCTAACATAGCTTTATTTATCTCACTGTATTCAATAGATTCAATCTTATATATTATTGAAATGGGAGAGTTCCCTGATCCCCTCATGGGACTTGTGACAGAAGTGTGGCTTGTTTACTTGGCTGCCATACACTCAAACCCCTTATGGGAGGGGGAGCCTGCAAGTGAGCAGGTGCAGGAGCTGGGTTGAGTGCTTTTGGGCTTCAGCCCCATGGTAATGTCTAGGGGTATTACAATGCTCTTTTAGCCCTGCTGTCCAGGGACAGCTTAAATGTTAAACCGCTCAGTGAAGAGTCAGTGTGACAGCTTTTTTGAGTTCCCACACTGAGTGCATCTTGAATTCTTGTCTGGCGTCCAGGAAAAATTAGGTCACATGAACTTGAAGGAAGGTGAGTTTGGGGATTTTATTGAGTAATGGAGGTGACTCTCAGCGAGATGGGGAGCTGGAGAGGGGATAGAGTGGGAAGATGATCTTCCCCTTGAGTTCGGCCATCCTACAGCCAACCTCCACTCCAACTGTCCTCAGTCAAACTCGTCTTGATGTTCAGACACTTCTTCTCTTCTCTCCTCCTCTGCTGTGCTGGTGTGCTGCTCTGCTAGTGAAGCTTGGGGTTTATATGGGCACAGGAGAGGGGCATGGTAGGTCAGAGTGGTGTTGGAAAAGGAAACATTTGAGTGCAAATACAGGAATGCCTGTTCTCATTTGGGGTTGTGTGTTTCCAGGCTTCAGGGTGGCATCTTTGCCAGGGAATGACACTCTTCTACCCAGTATTTCCCTACCTCCTGTTTGTATCATTGTCAACTTGGTAGAAAGAATGATTCATAAAAAGACATTTATAAGGTAATGATGGAATGGCTAGTAACAAAATTTACTACTTACTGTAAAGAGCTATACAATTAAAAATACAAGAAGAAATGAATGAAAGGGGTTTAAGAAAAAAAAATTTAAGTAACTTTTAAAATTATCGTTCTTTTATTTCATGTTTTTACATTTTATTTTCCCTATTTTTTGAGGTGAAAACTTCAGTAATTGATTTTAGATCTTTTTTATTCCTAATAAAAATTTTTAAAGCTTCAAATATCCCTACAAATGTGATTTTTCTGCCTCCCATAGTTTTATATTCAGTTTTTATTTTCATTCTCTTCAAAATATCTTCAGTTTTCTTTTTGATTTTTTATTTAACTTATGGTTATTTAGAAGTCCATTGTTTAATTTCCACTTTTTTGCAGATTTCCTTTTTATTTCTATTTTTTATTTCCAGATCAATTTTATTATGGTTGGAGAACACACTTTGTATTATTTCAATCCTTTTAATTTTATGGGAATTTGTGCTATGGTCTAGAATGTGGTATCTTCTAGATAGTGGAAGTAGCTCCCATCAATAAAGTTGCAGACTTCTACTGTTTTTACATAGAATTCTATGAGGTTTTCCTATATAAATACTTCATGAGTTGTTACTTGTCTTTGATCCATTTCTAGATCATTGAAATTATTTGGATAATTTTCTATAGTTTTATGTTTTATTGAAGGGGAAGTGGATTTGCTAACCTCTTCATGTCATCAGGGCCAGAAGCTGCCCCTTGGAGACACTTATTTCTATATAGGTAGACTGCATTAACACCCTTTACTCTCTTATGTGTTGATAATCATACTATATATGTTTTAACATCCTAAATTAGGCTTTAGTATAATGTTATATAACCAGCTGATTCCTTTAGAGTTTGGACATATCTCCAGGATATTTCTCCAGGATACTTGCATTCCAATATTACTTAGGTCAAATAAATCAAGTAATAATCATAACCCCGAGGTAATTGGACTTTGGGCACAATATAATTCTAGAATAATAAATTCAACCACTTGCTGTGCCTCTTGATTCCTCAGAGATAATCTGACTTAAAGTAAATCTTCTAACTTCTGTGTTTTCTTTACGACTTCTATTACTGACCACAAATCAAATGTTTATTGCACTAATACATTTGGTGTGAGAAAAAGAGTTTTTAATTCCAGATGCTTTGCTCTTCTACAATTTGTAATAGCCATCATTTACAATGGCATTTTCCAAATGCTGATTCAGTAAAGACTCTGTTAAAACAAAAGTTCCACATGCATTTGAGAAATGCCACACAGTATATTGTGCTCTTAGAATTTTTAAATGTGCTTTAGAATGGAAAGGAAAAATGAAACTTATTTAATCTAATATTTCTTTATCATACCTCAATACAGGATTTATTTTTTACTTATTTTTTACTTACATCATAAGAAGTTACATTCTTTATAACACACTTTGGAAAAATCTGTTGTGTGACTTTTGTTTTTATTTCCAATTCTCATAGAGGACCCAGAGAAGTGGAATAGTTTGCTTAATATTAAATGAGTAATGATAAGGGATGAATACAACTCTGACTCCACACACACATGGTACCTCTAAAGCCAGCAATCTCAGATGTAGATCCAGCAGTAAACATGGTGACAGGATCACAATCTTCAAGAACATGACCATTGACACAACTCCTGGCATCACAGATATTGGTGAATGTGACTCCCAAGACTGTATTTTCATTACTTAGAAATCTGTAGTCTTTGTGAGCATGTTCTTCCTTGCCTATATCACATTATTGATTTATTTCACATATAAATGGAAACACTAAGCAGTTGCTTTTATTAGCAAGAGAAAATGCCTATTAGAGATCCAATTTAACTTAGTTTCGTGTGATACAATACTGATAACTTTAAAGATGAAATAGAATGCAACAGAGGATATCTTCACTTTTCCACCCTCTCTAATATAGCATTAGGTTTCATTAAATTGTGAAACTATATAAAGTGAATCTTAGAGATATTTCTAGTACTAAGACAAAGTAATATTTTCAAATAGAATTTTTAATATTAGCTACAAATGAGTTCTACTTCTAGAACTCACTGTGGACTTCAATAAGACATTTCTTTAAAACATTTTTTGGTCTAAATAACAGAGTTCAGATTCACTTTTACTTTTTTTCTTTGAAAAATGGTGTTAACACATGAACAGTTCTCTGAATGAAAATCACAAATATAGTTTCTATATGATAAATGTTAATATAATAATGCAAAATGTTGTTTTCTGCAGTTTACAGGTATAGATTTTCATTTCATTAACTCTACAGTGCTTGTTTCAAGGAGTTGTTTTGAAGTTTTATTTAAAATATGATTGGGGTTGATGCTTGCTGTGTCGTCCCAGTTAATGATAGAGTAACTCGCTTAACTTCTATAGTATTTAACTTTCTTATTTTAAAAATTGTCTTGAGGTAATAGGTAACATAAGGCAAAAAGAAACACTGACACACAGACACATATGCATACCACCTCTCACCCTGTACACAGAGATTGAAGTTGATTGTTAAAAATGGTTTGGGACTTTCAAACTGTTAAAAAAAATTAGATTAAAACTAGTGTTCCTTTTCAAAAATATCTATGAGGAAAATTGCAAGAAATGTACACATCTACAATGTGTACAATGTACATGTACATACCTGAACATAAGTGGTGGCTCCTTAGCTGTGCTATTAATGTCTACCGTAAAATCTATATGATAAACAGTGAAAGTTACATATTTTCTCTTCCCTAAAAGCTAAACTTCACACAATATTTTATTGATTTGTATTCACTTTCTACCTTGCTGTAGCTTTGCTTCAGGAATGTTTTCCTAAGTGAAGTGATTAGTGATTTATTTTTCAGTATGGCCACTCTTTTCTACTCTGATTATCAAAGATCATCAGTGAAATGCCATTTTTTTGTCATGAACAAAATTAAAATCTTAAATTCCTTACATTGTAAACAGTGTCCCAGCTAGAGCAGTTCATAAGACTAAAATAAAATTAAAATGCTACTGGAGACAAACACAAAATATTCTAAAAGAAAAGACGCAGCTTGTTCTTCTTGGATGTGATTACACTTTGCTTTGTACAATTTATATTTCAATAGATGCATCAAAAAGCATTTCACCATTGCCTACAAATCTAAATATTTCAGAGAATCATAAAATCACAGTAGTCCTTTAATCACTACTTTCAAGTTAAAAAGAATCAATACTTAATGATGAGATTATTCTGTTTCCTATTCCAAATTATTATGGATTATAAAGCAATCAATAGTTGTCAAGCATCCCTATCAGAAACCACCTATATTTCATAAGCTTAATTATAAATTTTATAGCCCCTCAAACATAATTAATTTGACTGAAAATGCACAGAATTGGCCTGAAGTTTTATCCTGGTATAATATTTTCTATTACAATCCCATTTAAAATGAGATGGACAGTGAACTTTAATTGAATATAGAAGTCATTTTCTCACCCAAGCTAATGAACTCCTATGTGTAATGAGAAATAAACTGGTAAAAACCCACTGTAGGTCCTTGAGTGTAATGTACTGCTGCTGTGATGAAGCCTCTTTAAATCTCCTTATTAAAAATCTTGTTTTCTATTTAAATCTCTATGAAACAGAAATTATATAAAAAGTGTACAAGCTTTTTAAAAAGCAGTTCAATTTAGCTCACCAAATATTTATATCAGAAGCCCATGAGCAAAAAGCTAAATTGCACTGCTAATCAGTGTGTTCATTTCAGCAAGTCATTAACTCAATCTTGGACTATATTCTTACTTGTAAGAGGCAGGTTGAAGACTAGTAATGGTCTGTTCTAGCTCTAAAGTTCTATGAATTCACTTAAAGTTTTTTTCTAATATCTAGTCATCATCTGTTGTGTGAGAAAGCTCTCAGTTTATGAGTCTTCTCTCTTAAGAATGACTTCTCTCTTAGGAATGCTTAGAATGATTGCCCTCTTTATACAGGGGCACATAGTCACAGAGAATCACTGTGATTCTAGAGGTGACAAGGTATTTTGAGATCATCCAGCCCAACACCCTCATTTTACAGACGAACAGTGAAGGCCATAGTGATTGGATGCCCTTCCTAACTCTTCCAGTATCTGGAGTCCCAACTCCTAGGCAACACTTGCCTTGAAAAGGAGATGTGTGGATAATGGCTTTTGACTCAATAAAGGAGAATAATTGCAAGATTTTCCTCTGTAAGTGGTGTCACCCTAATCTATTTGGTCATTTTCTGTTTGGATCAAGAAAAATATTCCATAATTATATTCCCATATCTTTCAGAAATCAAGAAGAAAATTAAGCTGTTACATTAAATTATTTCTAATAGCCTCCTCAGTGTGTCAAATACTTGTATTATGGAGAAAATCACTCTAACAGTAGAATGCAAGCAAAAACTTTAATCATGTGAAAAGGAGATTGAAACTCTAGACTAGGAACAACACTCTTTAGAAGTTCTTAGAGAATGTTTTCAGTTTTCCCAGTGCTATCACGAGAACCTATTGATACATACCAAATCCCTTCTTCCACTATCTTATTTAGTAGTGAGAGAAAAACGCAGTATCTCACTTCTATCCTCCTTTGATTAGTATCCAAAAAAAAAGTCTCTGGAGTCTCTTCTCCCCTCCACTAATTCTTACTTTACTCTGGTAATGTGCTTCATCTTTACCTCACATAATTGTTTTCTCCTCTCTCTTGAATATTTCGACAGAGCTCTTTGCCACTTCTAATCCTCAACCATTCTCTGAATATGACCTCCATTTATTTTCTCTAATAAAATCTGGATCTCTCCTATGCTTAATGCTTCCTTTAAATCCCCTCCTCCCAGCCTAAATAGAAGGACAGGAAGTGAGATCAGGATATTAATTGCTCCTTTTGCTGCTTCAAGATCATTATGCCTCCACCTTGATGAGAAAAAAAAAAAAAAATGTCATTAAGGATGAGAGCCATTGATGCAAATGCACCAACCTCTGCCTCTCCTGGTCACTTCAGTGCAGATGTGACCCTCGCATGAAAATTGACGCAGAATTCTCCATAGGAGAGAGCTGGGAACTAGAGAGAGAAAAAAATGAGATTAGGATAAAGGGAGCAACAGTAAAGGTCGGTTCCAAAGGGATGCAATTTTTGCCCACACTCTTAGTTCTGCAGCTGCCTTGGACATCAAGATAACATCTGTGGTTTCCTATGGCAGTAAAGTATCCACACTGTTCTTTCAAGACCTTTATTCTATCTCATCTTAAAAGCTGTTGCTGCTTGGCTAGACCAAATTTTGCTGGATTTAGAAATGTGTGGATGTGGTTGTACTATATATGGGGAGTTTTACATTGTACTTTGCCTCATACCCATATTTGCTAGGAATACCAGCCTTCTGCATTCAACCTCTCCTTCCATTACATAACAGTGGTGTTCTGTTCTTTTCTTCTCATTTGTGTTCTTAATTCAGTGCACTCAATGCATCAAGACCCTGTTTATCAATTATGTTCTCTTTCTTCAGGATCATAAGTGTGCTTTATTTTTCTGATAGGTGCCTGTCTTCTACATGTAAACATGCTCAGGCTTTTCCCATTATTATAAAACAACTTATCCTTGGCCCTATGCCACTCTGTAACAACTACACAATTGAAGCTACCTCCTTATAAGAATTGTCTCTGCTCAGTGTCACTAGTTCTCAACATCGAGTTCGTATTTTTTCAACTCTACTGTTTTTATTTGGATATCTTCTAAACAAATACAAAAAGCAGGCTTTCTGAAACAAAAGCATTTGATTATTAATTTGTAGCAATTTGATTATTTCCTTGGTGTAAATACTGTCAAGATGTCAGAATTCAAGCAACTGACATGAAATAACTGAAGTAGAGTTGAAAAGATGAAAAGAGATGTGCATAGCAGCTCTTGAAAGCTGCTGAGAGACTATAAGCTGACTCTAGCACATCACTGAAAATGCATTTTCTTTGCTTCTTTTTTTCCCCTTTCCTTCCTCCTATTGGATAATCCAGATTATTATTATTATTATTATTTGCTTTGTTTTTCTTCATCTGGAATGGAAGTTACATATTTCATGTAGTTTACTTAAGGATTGCCTTTGAATTTTTTTAGCATGCAGACAAATTTAAGAAATTAATCAATATCTCCATCTTCTTAAATGACATGAGATTTAGGTTGCTGAATTTTGACCCCTTCCCAAACTTATATGTCACTGCTGTCTGATAATTTAGTTTATGCTTTTTAAACTTCACCAAATTTGACAAAATATGATTACTTATAGAATTTTAAACAATATTTTTCAGTGCACTGTCATAATGTATACACCATATGCTTTCAAATTGTGTTCTGTGGATCCCACTGATATCATATCAGTGGCTTAGGAGCTCCTGATATGAATGTAAGAGGGGCCACATAGTTGGTGTTCCACAATTTCATCTCAACTCTAAACATTCCCCCTCTTTTTGGCTGTGTTTATTCCTAATACTCTTTACATTTTTTTTTCAATTAAAGTATAATTTGCATATAATAAAATGCAATAAAATGCATATAACATTTTTGTAGGATATTGAAAAACATATACACACATGTGCCCACAATCCTTTGAAGAGATGAAGCCACCATTTAATATCTGAAACACACTCATGCAACATACACACACACACTTGAATGTATTGCTTTCTTAAAGTCATGGGGGTATACTAGCCAGGCACAGTCTTTCTAAGCAGAGATGAATGATGATCTTCTATAGTGTTTTGGAAAATGATGAAGTACAATGACTAGCAGATTTTCAGAGAACATGGAGTAATTTAACATCACTGTAGTTATGTGGTTATTTGTATATGACTGTTGTTGATTGCCTGGCACTCAGAGGCATGGTCATTGGGTCTTTACTTGATTGGCTGACTTTCAGCTGTGAAGGGCTTTTGCTGTTTGGTTACTTCACAAAACCATATTTAGTTACTTCATAAAACCACATTTACTGAAGCGAGTTGTCATTGGTTGATTAAGCATACTTAAAACTAGCTCCTGACCAGGTATGGTGGCTCAGCCCTGTAATCCCAGCACGTTGCGAGGCTGAGGTGGGTGGATCACTTGACGTCAGGAGTTTGAGCTTCAGCCTGGCCAACATGGTGAAACTGCATCTCTACTAAAAACATAAAGATTAGCCAGGTGTGCTGGCACAAACTTGCAATCCCAGCTATTTGGGAGGCTGAGAGAGGAGAATCGCTTGAGTCATGGAGGTAGAGGTTACAGTGAGCTGAGATGGTGCCACTGCACTCCAGCCTGGGTGGATAGAGCAAGACTCCTTCTCAAAAAATTTTAAAAAAGAAATAGAGATAGGAGGCAGGAATAAATTACAGCTCCCACTTGGACAGAAAGGAGCATGTGGAGTCTCACATTGTGAACATTTGCTATAAGAACTACCTGCCAGGAATATACTAGGACAGCTGAGAGAATCCACAGACCCTTGGGAGGAGTGGATTGCTCCTGCAGGAACCAGGAGACAGCCTAAATACTGTGAGTGTCCAAACAGTGAAACTGGGAAAGAGTGATTGTCTACCTCTGAATACACACTCTTACTGGGGAACCTGAAGGTCCAGATCATGGGAGAAGAATTTTATCTTACCTGGAGCTGAGACAATTTAGAAAGCCGAGTAAAATACAAAAGCAGAAGAAGCAGCAGGAAAAGCCCTGTGGGCTCTTTGGGTCCCCAGGGAAGCCATTTCTGACTGTCTCATAGAGGTCCTTGGGGAGGGCTGCCAGAGGAACTGAGAAAAGACCACAGGGAGAAGGAAACCTCTAGCTGAACTTCCTAACAATTCCAACTGAATGCAAAGTGTTCTGGCCGGAACTCAGGGGAGGGTGTGAATCATCCTGTGTGCAGATACCACAGGCAAGGAGGCAGGAAAGCTCTGCTTGCTTTCTCAGCTGGGAGGCTGGTAACCTGGGGCAAATTCTCAGTCCTGCTTACCAAATACCTGGAAACAAACTCGGTGCTGTTTGGAGGGTACAGTAGATGTGAGACCCGGCTTTTGGATTGTGTGGGAGCTGGGGGAGGCCTGTAACTGCCTACTTTCCCCCACCTCCCTGACAACCTCCGTGACTCAGTAGAGCCAGCCATACTCCTCCTGGGAATATAACTCCATTGACCTGGGAACCACAGCCCCATCCCCCACAGAAGCTGCAGCAAGACTCACCAAGGAGACTCTGAACTCAGACACACTTAACCCTACCCTTACCTGATGGTCTTTCTCTACCAACCCTGGTAGCTGAAGACAAAGGTTACATTCCCTTGGGAGTTCTAGGGCCCCACCCATTGTCTGTTCCTCCCCATACTACATAACTGATGCTCTCTTGAAAGTGCCACATCCTGGCAGGAGGCCAACTAGCACAAAACTAGTGCCTTAAACAACTACAACTAAGGACCCTCACAGAGTCCATTTCACTCCCCTGCCACCTCCACCAGAGCAGGTGTTCCTATCTATGGCTGAGAGATCTGAAGATGGTTCACATCACAGGGCTCTGTGCAGACACCCCTGAGTACCAGCCTTGAGTCTAGTAGCCCTGCTGGGTAGTTAGATTCAGAAGAGAAATAACAATCCCTACAGTTCAACTCTCAGGAAGCCACATCCCTAGGAAAACAGGGAGAGTACTACATCAAGGGAGCACCTTGTGGGACAAAAGACTATGAACAGAAGCCTTGGGCTCCAGATTTTCCCTCTGACATAGTCTACCCAAATGAGAAGGAACCAGAAAAAGAATTCTGGTAATATGACAAAATAAGGTTCTTTAACACCCCTAAAAAATCAAACTAGCTCACCAGCAATGGATCCAAACCAAGAAGAAATCCCTAAATTGCCAGAAATAGGATTCAGAAAGCAAATTATTAAGCTAATTAATGAAGCACCAGAGAAAGGTGAAGTCCACCTTAAGGAAATAAAAAGAAAGTCCATCTTAAGGAAAAAAAAGATACAAGATGTGAGAAGAGAAATCTTCAGTGAAATAGCATAAAGAAAAAACAATCACAACTTCAGGAAATGAAGGAAACAGCAATAGAATCAAACAAACATAAGAAAGAACTTCAGAGCTCAAAGACAAAGTTTTCAAATTAACCTAATCCAGCAAAGACAAAGAAACAAGAATTTAAAACATGAAAAAAGCCTCCAAGAAGTTTGGGTTTAAGTTAAACATCCAAACCTAAGAATAATTGGTGTTACTGAGAAAGAAGAGAAATCTAAAAGTTTGGAAAATATATTGGAGGGAATAATTAAGGAAAACTTCCCTGGCCTTGCCAGAGATCTAGACATCGAAATACAAAGAGCTCAAAGAACATCTGGGAAATTCAACACAAAAAGATCATCACCTAGGCACATAGTCATCAGGCTATCTAAAGTCAAGACAAAGGAAAGAATCTTAAGAGCTGTGAGGCAAAAGTACCAGGCAACCTATAATGAAAAACCTATCAGATTAACAGCAGATTTCTCAGCAGAAACTGTGCAAACTAGAAGGGATGGGGGCCCTATCTTTAGCCTCCTTAAACAAAAAAATTATTAGCCAAGAGTTTTGTATCCACTGAATCTAAGCTTCACAAAGGAAGGTTAGATAGTCTTTTTCAGATGAGCAAATGCTGAGAAAATTCGCCACTACAAAGCCAGCACTACAAGAACTGCTAAAAGGCACTGTAAATCTGAAACAAATCTTGGAAATACATCAAAACAGAACCTTTTTAAAGCATGAATCCCACAGGACCCATAAAAAATACAATAAGCAAATAAATGTTAAAAACCCAAGGTATTCAGGCAACAAAGAGCATTATGAATGGAATAGTACCTCACTTCTCAATACTAACATTGAATGTAAATGACCTAAATGCTCCACTAAAAAGATACAGATTTGCAGAATGGATAAGAATTCACCAACCAAGTATCTGCTGCCTTCAAGAGACTCACCTAACACATAAGGACTTACAAAAACTTAAGGTAACGGGGTGGAAAAAGACATTCCATGCAAATGGACACCAAAAGTAAGCAGGAGTAGTTATTATATCAGACAAAACAAACTTTAAAGCAACAGAAGTTTAAGAAAACAAAGAGGGACATTATATAATGATAAAAGGCCTTGTCCAACAGGAAAATATCGCAATCATGAATACATATGCACCTAACACTGGAGCTCCCAAATTTATAAAACAATTACTACTAGAGCTAAGAAATGAGATAGACAGCAACACAATAATAGTAGAGCACTTCAATATTCTGCTGACAGCACTAGACAAGTCATCAAGACAGAAAATCAACAAAGAAACAATGGATTTAAACTATATCCTAGAACAAATGGAGTTAACAGATATTTACAGAACATTCTACTCAACAACCACAGAATATACATTACATTCGTGTATTACGTTAGTACATACAAACATACGGAAGTTTCTCCAAGATAAGCCATATGATAGGCCATAAAACAAGTCTCAATAAATTTTAGAAGATTGAAATTATATCAAGTATTTTCTCAGACCACAGTAAATTAAATTGGAAATCATCTCCAAAAGGAACCTTCAAAACCATGCAGATACATGAAAATTAAATAATAGCTGAGAATCAAATCAAGAACTCAACCCCTTTTACAATAGTGGCAAAAACAAAAGCAAGAACAAAACCAATTAAGAAATACTAACCAAGGAGGTGAAAGACCTCCACAAGGAAAACTACAAATCACTGCTGAAAGAAATCATAGATGACACAAACAAATAGAAACATATCTTATACTCATGAATGAGTAGAATCAATATTGTGAAAATGACCGTACTGCAAAAAGCAATCTACAAATCCAATGCAATTTCCATAAAAACAGAAAAAGCGATCTGAAAATTCATATGGAACCAAAAAAGAGCCTGCAGAGCCAAAGCAAGACTAAATGAAAAGAATAAATCTGGAGGCAACATATTACCTGAATTCAAACTACACTATAAAGCCATAATCACCAAAACAGCACATAGACCAGTGGAACAAAAGAGAGAACTCAGAAATAAATCCAAATACTTATAGCCAACTGATCTTTGACAAAGCAAATAGAAACATAAAATGGGGAAAGGACTCCCTTTTCAAAATGGTGGTGGGAATAATTGGCAAGCCACATATAGGAGAAGGAAGCTATATCCTCATCTCTCACCTTATACAAAAATAAACTCAAGATGGATTAAACACTTAAACTTAAGATCTGAAAGTATTAAAATTCTAGAAGATAACATTGGAAAAAACATTCTAGACGTTGGCTTAGGCAAAGACTTCATGACCAAGAATCCAAAAGCAAATGCAACAAAAACAAAGGTAAATAGGTGGGACTTAATTAAACTAAAGAGCTTCTGCACAGCAAAAGGAACAGTCAGCAGTGTAAACAGACAACCCACAGAGTGGGAGGAAATCTTCACAATCTATACATAGGACAAATAACTAATATGCAGAATCTACAATGAGCTGAAACAAATTATCAAGTAAAAAACAAACAATCCCATCAAAAAGTGGGCTAAGGACATGAATAGACAATTCTGAAAAGAAGATATACAAATGGCCAACAAACATATGAAAAAATGCTCAGCATCACCAACGATCAGGGAAATTCAAATCAAAACTACAATGCCATACAACGTTACTCCTGCACGAATGTCTACAACCAAAAAATCAAAAAAATAATAGATGTTGGCGTGGATGTGGTGAAAATGGAACACTTCTATACTGCTGGTGAGAATATAAACTAGTACAACCACTATGGATAACAGTGTGGAGATTGCTTAAGGGACTAAAAGTTCCCTAAACTACCATTTAATCCAGCAATCCCACTACTGGTTATCTTCCTGGAGGAAAAGAAGTCATTATATGAAAAAGATGCTTGCACACACATGTTTATAGCAGCACAATTCACAATTGCAAAATTATGGAGCCAGCCCAAATGCCTATCAATCAATGAGTGCATAAAGAAATTGTGAGATATATATATTGTATATAAAATGGAATACTACTCAGCCATAAAAAGGAATGAGTTAATGGCATTTGCAGCAACCTAGATGGAACTGGAAACTATTATTCTAAGTGAAATAACTCAGGAATGGAAAACTAAACATTGTATGTTCTCACTCATATGTGGGAGATGAGTTATGAGGATGGAAAGGCATAAGAATGACACAATGGACTTTGGGAATTTGGTGGGAAAGGGTGGGAGCGGGAGTGAGGGATGAAAGACTACAAATTAGTTTCAGTGTATACTGCTTGGGTGATGGATGCGGCAAAATCTCACAAATCACCACTATAGAACTTACTCATGTTACCAAATACAAACTGTTCCCCAAAACCCTATGGAAATAAAAATTTAATAAAAATATAAAAATAAAAAATAACTAAAACTAGATCCAGGTTAATTTTTATGACTAGAAGGCTGTTATTTATTAATCATGCTAAAAAATGATTTCTGATTGCTTTTATTACTATGCCAACAAAGTAATAAGTCTTTCTCTACAGTGTGGGAACGTTTTTACTCTTGGTGCTCCCTTTTGGTTTCATTCTCAGTCAAATGTAGTAAAGACATCAGCAATTGTGCAGAACTTCACCAATGTTAATTTTCCTTGAATGTGAAATTTGTGTAGGTATAAATTCTGGTTTAATTATTTATCTGCATGATTATATTCTCCTTTTATCTTTGAGCTAGTTGTTGAATTATCTATCAGATAGTGACTACAGAGAATCATTTAAGTTTTTGGATAACAGAAATTAAACAACTGTGAGAAAAACAAAAACATGATCAAGAATTACATAGGCACTCTAGAATCAACCCAAGAGTTTCTAGTCTTGACCAAGAGGGCAGAGATCTCAGGGACTTTCTGAGTTTACTTTAAATAAGCAGGTTGACACTCCTTTTCATTTCTACATAGAATGATTCATTTTGTAGGTAGTGTAAATTCAGATACAGGACATGTTAACAATGCTTTAGATGTTTCCTAGGAAGCAAAAAAAAAAAAAAAAGTATGTCATTTAATAATTTGGATAAGGAATTTGGACTTATTTTTTGACTATATTTTTTATTATGACATTCAAATTATGAGCTAAATTTTTGTTGCCCACCTCAAGTTACTCAGCTCTTCTGTGGTCTGTTTCAGTAGTTAATATTTATTTTTTTATTAATTTAAAGACTGTAATTCCTTTGAGATTAAATGTTAAAGTTTGATGAATTAATAATTTGGCCCAGAACAAATGTACAAATATACATGCATATAAAACTGTGTTTTGGAAAGATATATATATATATATATAAAATACATATAATAAAATGTCTATATATATTATATATAATTACATATTATATATGGCTACATATATATCCCATATAACATATAGTATCTGATATATAAATGGATATTATATGTGAATATTTATCATATATGATATACATTCATATATATCCATATATACTTTGAAGGAGATTATATATACATAAAAACACCAAAAGCAACGGCAGCAAAAGCCAAAATTGACAAATGGGATCTAATTAAACTAAAGAGCTTCTGCACAGCAAAAGAAACTACCATCAGAGTGAACAGGCAACCTACAGAATGGGAGAAAATTTTTGCAATCTGCTCATCTGACAAAGAGCTAATATCCAGAACCTACAAAGAACTCAAACAAATTTACAAGAAAAAAACAAACAACCCCATCAAAAAGTGGGCAAAGGATATGAACAGACATTTCTCAAAAGAAGACATTCATACAGCCAACAGACACATGAAAAAATGCTCATCATCACTGGCCATCAGAGAAATGCAAATAAAAACCACAATGAGATACCATCTCACACCAGTTAGAATGGCGATCATTAAAACGTCAGGAAACAACAGGTGCTGGAGAGGATGTGGGGAAATAGGAACACTTTTACACTGTTGGTGGGATTGTAAACTAGTTCAACCATTATGGAAAACAGTATGGCGATTCCTCAAGGATCTAGAACTAGATGTACCATATGACCCAGCCATCCCATTACTGGGTATATACCCAAAGGATTATAAATTATGCTGCTATAAAGACACATGCACACGTATGTTTATTGCGGCACTATTCACAATAGCAAAGACTTGGAATCAACCCAAATATCCATCAGTGACAGACTGGATTAAGAAAAGGTGGCACATATACACCATGGAATACTATGCAGCCATAAAAAAGGATGAGTTTGTGTCCTTTGTAGGGACATGGATGCAGCTGGAAACCATCATTCTTAGCAAACTATCACAAGAACAGAAAACCAAACACCGCATGTTCTCATTCATAGGTGGGAACTGAACAATGAGATCACTTGGACTCGGGAAGGGGAACATCACACACCGGGGCCTATCACAGGGAGCGGGGAAGGGGGAGAGATTGCATTGGGAGTTATACCTGATGTAAATGATGAGTTGATGGGTGCTGATGAGTTGATGGGTGCAGCACAGCAACATGGCACAAGTATACATATGTAACAAACCTGCACGTTATGCACATGTACCCTAGAACTTAAAGAATAATAATAATAAATAAATAAATAAGAAAGTAAAAAAAATAGAAAATGACATATTAGTATGCATAACAGAAATTTTTTGGAAATTGTAGAAAGGTTTCTACAGTCTTATATTTGTCAAAAGTCTCTAGAACATGAAGTAAACAGTAAAATTCTACATATAATGAGCTCACAAGCTCTTACAGAGATATATACAAGCATGCACACATATAATGTTTCACAACCCTGAGAAAATGTTACTTATCTTTTGTTCAGTTTCCTTGGGAAATAAACATTTTCTATTATTAATTCACCTGTCATGAAATGTAGTGAATCATTTATATTGCAGAAGGATGTAGCATGATCCTGCAGTACTTAGCCTACATGTTGACATGAATCCATTCCCTCCTAAGGGATATTAATAAACGTTGATCTCCCAAATGAAACCACTGTTAATCTCTACATTAATCTGTTAATCTCATACATTAGTAAATTTTTTGTTTAAATTGTTAGACTTAAGCTAAGAAAATTACATACATTTATAATAGCATTACACACTTGATGCTTGATAGAGCCTGCAGTTTTTGGATATTTTATAAATATTATTTACCCTTCCCCAAAGAAACAAAACCCAAACAAACAGCAACAACATACAAGCAAACAAAAACCATATTGTTGTGGCAGTTTTAGAAAATAATTATATTCTTTTATTATTTTTATTAGAAAATAATACTAGTCTTTTTTTATAGTAAGAATAATTATCATAATTTGTACCACATAGATCTTTCTACTTAAAGAAGCCCACACTTCCATGAATAGTATGGGTGAGTGAATAAGTCTTTCTTTGCAAATATATGCTTCATAAAGCAATAGCAATGGTCACTTAATGTCAAAATGTGGTAGCAAAATAATGTGTTCATATCATAAAATAATATTTTTAAAATTCTGAATTATTTAGCTTGAATTTTAAGGATATTTTGCCATAGAATCCTTGATGTCATGATGAAACCATGAAGAAGATCTATAAACAGGGTTGTGGTGACAGAGGTAGGCATTGTTGAGGTGGCAATTCTTCACTACTGAGCAGTTTGAAAAGCTCTGGTGTAAAAACTTCAAGCCTGCAACTAACAAGAAAATGCTGCAAGGGTAAAGCAGTGCTAGCAAAAGTTTTAGTGCCTGGAAATCATTGCTGAGGCATCTAGAATTCATTAATTGACTTTTGAAATTGTAGTAGCTTATATGTGTGAAAGAAACTATAATAGAAGACAGATACTTTTTTTAAAAGGTTTGTTTTGTGCAATTAGAGTTAATCATAAAACAATATCGAATTTATATGGCAAAATTTGGACAACAGTAAATCTATATCACAAATCCTAAATCCTGATTCTTTTTAGGGAGTTCCTGACTCTCCCAAAAATTCAAGTGGTTGTCATATAATACAAGTAATATAAGTAGGCCTTTGCTTGAAATTGTTTCTTAGACTACTTGATGTGGTGCCAATGACCTGGCATAGCAGAGGTTAGGTAAACTTGTATCTTATTGCAAAGATTAGGGTGTAGAAGTGTTTATATATATATATATATTTTTGTTTTTGTTTTTGTTTTTGATGACATCTAAGAGGGCAAGGAAAGCTCAGGAGTAGAGAGACCAAAATAGAGAAGTCATCGCAGCAAAGCACTAGCTTCACATCACAATGAGGGATGAAATCCTGTATTCAAGAAGATTGCCCTCAGGCTATTGCTTACTTACTCCCTAATCAGTAAAATAAAATGAGGATAGGAACTGTAGATGCTGAATAGAGTTCTGTTGTGAAGAAAGAAGACAGAATGGAATGACACTTAAAAAAAGGCAGAATGATTGAAACGGAGCTAGAGGGCGTTAGACGTAAATTTCATTCGCTTTGCGATTTTGTTGGTTTTGACTCCAAGAAGTAGAAATGTTGTTTGGGGAATTCTTTCTGATATTAAGGTCGATGGGAAAGAATGCACAACAATGTGAAACTGATCTAGTCAAGTTGATAATGGATAATCCCCAACCTTGACCCTCTACAGTGGTATTCCTGGGTGTTTCTAATACATAATCCGATGCTTACTTTCTGTGCTGTCTTTAAATAAAATCGTTATCTTAGTAACTGATCATGAATAAAGTACGTATTTCTCCCACAAAACATTTTAGGGTTATTAACCAACTCTTATGACCCTGCTTTTGGATTGAATAAATATTTGATAAGACACTAAACTATGAAGTAGGAAGTATTATGGCATATGGCAATGTCAAGTTCTTCTTGGACTTGTCAGTAAGAGATACCACAGTTCTTAATTTATTCAGTTTAAGAAGTCATCTTATTTAGAAAGTGATGTAAAGCAATGTTCATGTTCTTCTCTATTACACTGAAAATTCCCCAGAAACAGGAAAGACAAACTTGCTATATAAAAAATTAACTCTTCAGCTATAATTCTCTTTTAATAAAAACTATATAATGTTGAGCTGAAAGAAAATGTTATTTGCTTCTATTCTAGAGGAAATGTACTAGAGCTCAGGAGCAAAGCATTACAGAAAATCTTTAGGTCATTTTTTTCAGCCAGTAAAGTCTACCAGCTGGCCACAAGTTTTCTGTCCTCTATGTTGCTGCAAGGCTGGGTTGTAAGAAGGCATCATCATTTTATTTAGGTAACATGGGAAATTAATGAGTTGTCTGGCTACATTGATCTATTCTTGTCCTATAAACAAAAATCCTCTAGTAAAGTAACAACTGAGTTCCACTGCAGATTTAGATATGTATAATGTTATCCAAAACTATATAAATAATAGCTTTTATTCGAGGAATAAATTTTGTTTTAATCTCATAAATTTAGCATTATGTTTAAAAATAATTAAGGGTGTGGAGATCATTTACTACGTTTTCTTAGGGAAATGATATACAGACATTCTTGTCTTAAGAATTTTTAACCTATGATTTTTCAACTGTATGATTATGTGAAAGCAATATACATTCAGTAGAAAGTGTCCTTTGAGTACCCAATCATTCTCTTTCTCATTTTCAGTACAACATTTGATAAATTACATTATTTGTGCACTAGAAATTGTTCACTATTTTATTATAAAATGATAAAGGCTTTGTGTTGATAATTTTGCCCAACTTGAGGCTAATATAAGTGTTTTGAGCACGTTTAAGGTAAGCTAGGCCAAGGTATGATGTTCAGTAGGTTAGGTGTACGAAATGCATTTTTGACTTACAGTATTTTCAACTTACTATGATTTTTATCAGATGGTAAGTTGACAGATTCTGTACTTTAATGATATTTGCACTTTAAGGGGTCTATGAAAATGCTGAGGTATAATGCTTGCAAATGCCAATGTTTTCTTGCTTTGAAAACAATAGAATTTAATGCAGATATAATAATTTTGTTTCTTGAAAAAAATGTATTATCTTGAGGACACACACAAAATTACAATCATAAAACTCAGTATGTTCAGTTAAATTATACTTATTGTAAGAAGATGCAAAGCTGTATTACTGTTTATAAAAGCTATATGCTAAAGAAGTAAACTGGAAAAAGCTACCATAAGTAGGTGGGGGACTCACAGAGCCATTCAGTGTAAGTCATTGACTGGAAAAGAATTACAGGCTTAGTGTCATCTAGGAGATCATGACAAAAATAAGAGCTTACCACTTGCTCTATTCAAAAACACACAACTTGGTTTCATGGGTTTTTTGGTTTAAAAACTCATTACTCTCCATAAAGTTAAATACTCATGAAGTTGAATTCTTTGGGAGCAGAAATCTCTTATGTCTTCTGGTAACTACCTTTGTTCTTATATCTATAATTATTATAAGTGTACTTGCATACTTACTGATTTGAGACTTTGTGACAATTTTCATTACACCTCTAAATGCAGAGAAATAAAAATAGTGATTCTTATTTTTCCTCAAAGACATTATTCCTTTTAAAATGTCAACTTATATAGTCTGTGTGGCAGAAAATTGATTTTTTTCATTGAAACATTGCTTGTACTGCAAAAATTAAATGAGTTCCTGTAAAGAATTGTAGAAACAGATATTGATTGACGTATGACAATGCAGAAAAAGCCTTTAGATCAATGAAATAAACGGTAAGACTACAGTTAGATGTTGCACTGTTTGGAATATATATTAGAAGAAAAATGAAATCCAGAACCACCAGGGGCTCTTCAGTAACACACACAAGGAGAGGTATTGACAAAAAGAATGGGTTAGTAGTTTCCAAAAAGACTTCTAAGAAATGAAAATTTAAACGTGCAGTTAGAGAATAACAATCTTTACTATCCATAATAATGTCATTTTAGTTGACTGGAAGAAGAAAGAATGAATATATTAACATAAACATATATAAATATTTGTCTCTCTCTTTTTCTTTCTCTTTTGTATTCTGCGTTAGAGCAGTACTATTTGCAATAAGTACAAATAGGGTGAAAAACAGCTAGACGTTTGTGTACTAGATGTTTCCTAGAAATGATGATGTGAGCCATGTTAATAGTTTACATATACAGATATGTTCATAGATTGTTTGCCACCTAGTGGTTTGAATGCCTCAGTAATCACCTGTTATGATTTTAATGTGTCCCCTTGAAAATGTAGGTGTTGCTAATGTGATACTAATAAAATTCTTAAATTCTTGGGCAAACTAGAATTATATGGCAGTGATATTTTATAAAGAAGAGAGAAGGAAAGCAACTCAGGGAGGCAGCCTGTCTTATGCACAATTCATAAGGAAACCCATACTCAATAGATTAAACACATTTCCAAGCATGGTGAGCATTCTCACTGTGGAGAGGTAGCCCAGAGTAGTGCACTACTAGACAGAGAGTGAGGAAAACCTGTGATTATGGAATTTTTTTTTTTAGAAAGGGAGTGGGTTTAAAAGGTGATTATGCCATGAGGGCTCCATCCTTATTTATGGAAATAAGACCTTTACAAAAAGGCTCGCTTCCTTTTGGTCCTTTTGCTGTCTGCCATGTGAGGATGCAACAGGAAGGTCCCTCATCATGTACCAAAGCCAGCACCTTGATCTTGGATTTTCTAGCCTTTAGAACTGTGGGAAAATTAATTTTTTCTTTTCTCAATAAATTATCCAGTACAGGTATTCTGTTTTAGCAGCAGAAAATGGACATGAGTAAGAAATAAGTTTTGTATTAATTTGGGGTTGCTTATTATAGCAGTTTACCTTTCTCCATAATACAAGTGGCTATGTGTATGAGTCACTAATCTAGGACCTAGGAATAAAGCAGAGGAAAAATATTATTCTCTTTTTGTAGAACTTGCATTCTATTGTGATGAGGAGGTAACAAACAAACAAGTATAAAATACACACCAGTAGCAGTTAAGTTTTAAGAAAGAAATTAAACAGAGTTAGAGTACAGAGAATGAGGTCGATATGCAATTTTAAACAGAGAGAACAAATAAAGACTAAACAGGTGACATATGAGCAGAGGACTAAAGTAAATGAAGAAAAAATTATGCATATATTTAGTGATTGATGGAAAGATTCAAGGGAACGAATAGAAATTATATAGATACACTAGGTGAGAAGGGAGCTTTATGTGTTTAAGGAGTAGCAAAGTGGTCATGTGAATAAAGAATCTTGTCCAAAGGACAGAATGATTAGGGATAAAGCCAAATAAGTATTGATGGGGCTATATTTCTCAAGAATATCTAGTCCATTATAAATAGTTTAGATTTTATTGTAATTGAGGCTAGAATCCACTGGAAGCTTTTCTGGAAAGCAGTGGTGTGATTTTCCTTAGGACTTAGGAAAATTCCTCTGGCTGCTTTGTGAGAAATAAAAGAGAACAATAGGTGGAATTGAAAGGTCCCATTACAAGTGCAGTCTCCTACCTCATATTCATGCTCCACCCTCTTCAACCCTGTTATATGTCTGTATGTTCTGTGTAGACCACATCAGTGGGCTCCTTTGACAGCTGGTTTTAGGCAGGTCTTAGTCTGCCAAGACCAGCTCAGTCATGGAGATGCGAACCCAGTGGCAAAAGAGGAATTAAAGACACACACACAGAAATACAGAGTGTGGAGTGGGAAATCAGGGTGCTGACAGCCTTCAGAGCTGAGAGCTACAGAGTTTTACTCACTTATTTATTGACAGCAAGCCAGTGATAAGCATTGTTTCTATAGATTATGGATTAATTAAAAGCATTCCCTATGGGAAACAAAGGGATGGGCTCTGGCTAGTTATCTGCAGCAGGAACATGTCCTTAAGGCACAGATTGCTCATCCTATTGTTTGTGGCTTAGGAATGCCTTAAGCAGTTTTCCACCCTGGGTGGGTAGGGGTTCCTTGCCCTCATTTGCGTAACCCACAACCTTCAGCATGGGCGTCATGGCCATCAAGAACAAGTGACAGTGCTGCAGAGATTTTGTTTATGGCATTTTGGGGCCAGTTTATGGTCAGATTTGGGGGCCTGTTCCCAACATTAGTCAAGGGGGAAGATGAGCAAATAATGGAGGTAGAAAAGTTGGTAATTTTACTATATATATTTCTCAGTCTTCCTTTACAAAAGTGAATGCCTCAAGCTGGCTGAATTCCTCAACTTAAGGTCAGGCCCTTGTTAGCAGCCTCTTTCCCTTGCTTCTCTATGTCCAGGAGTTGTGTTGGGCCCCATGTTTATCATCTTTCTGGTATACATAGATATATGTATATATACACGTGGAAGTGTACCAAAAACTATGCTATTCAGCAATGGAAAAAATAGATTTCTGTATGTAACAATGCCGAGACCAGCTGGGTCAGGGAAACCCTAACCCAGTGGCGCAAGAGGAATTAAAGACACACACACAGAAATACAGAGATATGGAGTGGGAAATCAGGGATCTCACAGCCTCCAGAGCTGAGAGCCTTGAGCAGAGATTTACCCATGTATTTACTGACAGCAAGTCAGTGATAAGCATTGTTTCTATAGATTATAGATTAACTAAAAGTATTCCTTATGGGAAACGAAGGGATGGACTGAAATAAAGGGATGGGCTCTGGCTAGTTATCTGCAGGAGGAGCCTGTCCTTAAGGCACAGATCACTCATGCTATTGTATGTGGTTTAAGAACGACTTTAAGCAGTTTTCCGCCCTGGGTGGGCCAGGTGTTCCTTGTCCTCATTCCGGTAAACCGACAACATTCCAGCATGGGCATCATGGCCATCATGAACATGTCACAGAGATGTTGTTTATGGCCAGTTTGGGGGCCAGTTCATGGCCAGATTTGGGGGGCCTGTTCTCAACATGTCCCCCTTCTTTGATTTGCAAAGCGATAAAAGCAAAGACAGCTTTGTCACAGTGAGCTACTTCTTGCAGGAGTCAGGATCTGCATCTGCAGACTATACAAAGACAAACAATACAGATGAAAAGCACGCTCAGGCCGGGCGCGGTGGCTCAAGCCTGTAATCCCAGCACTTTGGGAGGCCGAGGCGGGTGGATCACGAGGTCAGGAGATCGAGACTATCCTGGCTAACATGGTGAAACCCCGTCTCTACTAAAAATACAAAAAACTAGCCGGGCGAGGTGGCGGGCGCCTGTAGTCTCAGCTACTTGGGAGGCTGAGGTGGGAGAATGGTGTGAACCCGGGAGGCGGAGCTTGCAGTGAGCCGAGATCACGCCACTGCACTCCAGCCTGGGAGCACAGTGAGACTCCGTCTCAAAAAAAAAAAAAAAAAAAAAAAAAAAAGAAAAGCACGCTCATTGTTGAAATCACAGAGCTTCCAAGTGTTTTTATCCATTTTAATGAGTTATCTGTCTGTAGCTCCTTCAAGCACTCAAGTCCCTAGCATTAAAGTCAGGTGTTTTAAATATCTGGGATGCTTTAAATATTTGTTCCCAAATTTTGATCTTATTAAGAGTTATTAATGATTTCCACAAATCCTTATGTTTAGCTCCTACAACAGGACATATCATTTGAGGTTGAGGTGCCACCATACCACCATGTTTTCAGATAATAGGAGCTCTTGCTGTCCTTCTTAATATTTCTACCATCTGACCATTTTGTTCAAACAAGCTGAACATAGTGTGGCCATGGCATGTAGACTGAGAGATGCAATTTAAGCTAAACATCCCCTTAGGGGACCAATCAATAATGATTCCGTAGGAATTGTGCAGCACCTCTGCCTGTTCTGCAATGCAATCTTCCTAAACAAGTGTGTTCATTTCTTCTGGTCAGGTTCAATTTTGTTTACAAATAGGTTTTTGAGGGTGGTATACCTCAATTATAGGAGCAGATTTATTATGGTAAATACTGAGATCAGAAAGCCTGTATAACTGTGTCATAGAGTGATTATATCCAGGCATTATTGCCAGCCAAGATTGATAAATGTGCCCAATAAGGATAATTGTTCTCTGTGTCAGCCCTTGTTGAAGGAATACTAACAGCAACTATGATCACTGCTATTATAGGTACCATTAAATTACTCATTGTGACTAGTTATCCCACTTTCCTCGGTTTTCTTCCACCATCTGTGACAGTTTCTTGATCTGTCCCCAGGTGGGTGGCTGTGTTCAATGGCTGTTGCTCGTGACAGTTGGGGTCCTCCTCAGTGTCAATTTTGATATGGCTGCAACTGGGGGGTCCTCAGGATCCTCCTGGAATCTCTTCCTCGGCATCTGGCTCATGATAAGGTTTCAGGTGTCTTTATGGTATCCAAATCGGCTGTTGATTTTGGCCTAGAGAAATACAAGCATAACCTCTACCCCAAGTTATTATTTTACCTATTTCCCAACTTTTTGTTATTGTGTCTCTACACCAAACCAGTTGTTCTGCTTCTGTCTTTGCAGCTGGTTTCTGTAGATGCTGTTCAGCTGCTGATAACATCTGGCCTTTGGGCAGGCTCAAAAAATTTAAAGTTAATAATGCTAGATTCAATTGTGTATGGGCTGTCCTGTAATCCCTATTTCTCCCCGTTTTTTGTTTTTGTCATCAGTTGTTTATCTGTATGAAATCATAACTGAGCATTTTTAATTAACTGTGTGGAGTGAACCACATATGAATAATCAGAAATCACATTAATAGACATATCAAAAGCAGTCAATACCTCAGTTACAGCTAAAAGTTCCGCTTTTTGAGCTGAAATATAGGGTGTCTGGAAAACTTTACTTTTCAAGCCAGAATAAGAAGCTTTACCATTACTAGACCCATCTGTAAAACAATGAAAATGCTTGGCAGGCTTCAGATTGTTTACTGCAGGAATTGTAAATGCAAACCATTCACAGTCTTGCTCAACTAAGGAGACAGTCTTTTAAATCTATGACTATTAAAGGCCAATTTTAAATCCTCTAAAGCCTCCAGTTTCTCTTTGCTCAGCGGCCATTATTCTATCCAAATTGGCTTATCTGTTAACCATTTTAAAGGTATAGGTTCTGGAGGCTTAACAATGGCTGCCATCAAAAATGATATCCTAAACCTTGGTGGGAGCTTTGTCTTTCCGCTTGAAGCAGTTTTTTCAAACCTTGCAAATTTTTTCCTAGTCCCCTACCAGGGACATACCCCATTTCATGCATCATATGTTGACTTTGAGGGCTATATAATTGTTCTGGAATTAGAACTTGTGCTCCCCATTGTTGCAATAAATTGCTTCCCCATAAATTTATAGGTACAGAAGTTATAATAGGTTGAATAGTCCCAGGTTGTCCATCGGGCCCTTCACAATGTAAAATATAGCTACTTTGATATACTTTAGGGGCTTTACCAACTCCAACTTTGTTAAATTGAGCAGGTTGAATTGGCCACGCAGACGGCCAGTGCTGTAGAGAAATGATTGAAATGTCTGCTCCTGTATCTAGCAAACGTTAAAATTCTTTCCCTGAATAGTTGTTTCACAGGTAGGACATTCATCAGTAATTTGATTTACCCAATAATCTGCTTCGCCTTGTTTATTTGTGCTTCCAAATCCTCCTGTTCATTTAATTTCACTTTTTCCCATTCCCACATACGGCACAATCAGGAGCTGTGCTATACGCTCTCCTGGCTCTGCTTTCCAGGGAACAGAAGTAGACATAACAATTTGAACTTCCCCATTGTAATCTGAATCAATGACTCCTGTTTGTATTTGTACCGCTTTTAAATTTAAACTAGATCTTCCCAGAAGCAATCCTATCATCCCCGCTGGCAAGGGTCCACAGACCCCTGTTGGAAATTTTTGTGGGGGTTCCCCAGGCAGAAGGCTCACAGCTTTCATGCAGCATAAATCTACTGCAGCACTACTGGCTGTGGTGGGAGACAGACATTGTATGGGGTAAGAGAATGGCCTGAGCTGGAAATGCCCCAGTTTGGAACGGTGCCCAGGATGGGCCCCTCATGCTGTTTCCCAAATTTAAGAGGAAAAGGCTCAAATGTCCGTATAATATTTCCCTGTTGATCAGGTGGGTGTATTCTAACAGGGAACTGCCAAGCCTCTCTATCAACCTCTCATCTAGCTTGCTGAATTCCTGCCTGAATAGAACTGAGAGCGGTCATTCAGGGTGCTGCTCGAACAGTCACTGGTACAACTACTTTCCCCCAGTGTCCTCTGGAAAACAAAAACCTGGAAGGTCAGGCCACCCTTTTTCTTGAAAATAATAAGGAGGGGGTTCAGAAGGGTAGGGATCAATCTTTCCCTCCTTTCCACTTTAGCTTTAGCTGGCAAACAGACCGGCTCTGTATCCTCTTCTGTTACTTTATTATAATGTTCTTCCTCCTCATCATCAGTGTGAAAAGGTTCCAAGGTGGAATGAACCAGAGCCCACACTTATTCCTTTGTTACCTTGATGCTTCCGAGCTCCCCTTCTTACTCACAATGGGCATTGCTTTGAGTACTTGAGTGTGCTCAAGCTTAGTTCCACATTCTCTAACCATCATGCTGGCGACCCTTTGACCTGGGTTTGAGCCCCCACATATGGACACCACTTGCTGAGACCAGCTTGATCAGGGAGACCCTAACCCAACAGCGCAAGAGGAATTAAAGACACATACACAGAAATATAGAGATGTGGAGTGGGAAATCAGGGGTCTCACAGCCTTCAGAGCTGAGAGCCTCGAACAGAGATTTACCCACATATTTATTGGCAGTAAGCCAGTGATAAGCATTGTTTCTATAGATTATAGATTAACTAAAAGTATTCCTTACTGGAAACAAGGGGATGGGCTGAAATAAAGGGATGGGCTCTGGCTGGTTATCTGCAGCAGGAGCCTGTCCTTAAGGCACAAATCACTCATGCTATTGTTTGTGGTTTAAGAATGCCTTTAAGTCGTTTTCCGCCCTGGGTGGGCCAGGTGTTCCTTGTCCTCATTCCGGTAAACCCACAACCTTCCAGCATGGGCATCATGGCCATCATGAACGTGTCACAGAGATGTTGTTTATGACCAGTTTGGGAACCAATTTATGGCCAGATTTTGGGGGCCTGTTCCCAACATAACAACATGGATAAGTCTCCTAAATATAGTAGTACTGAGCAAAAGATGATGGACATATAGAATACATGTTGCATAATCCCTTTTATTTAATATCCAAAAGTAGACACAACTCCATGACATATCAGCACATGTTGTTGAATAGTAACCCATTTCATGATTAAATGACACCTTATTTTTCCATATTATAATTAATGGATATTTGGGTTGTCTTCAGTTTGGATTGTGATAGATTATGCTTCTATGAATATACTTGTACATTTCTTATGGTGAGTGTGTATACTTTTCTGTTGAATATATAGTTAGAAGTGGAAATCCTGAGTCATATTATATGCATATATTTAGATTTTATAGATACTGCTAAATAGCTCTCCAAATTGGTTGAACCAGTTTGCCCATCCACTACCAAAGTATGAGAGTTCCACGTGTTCGAAACCCTCATGAATACTTTGGTTAATCAGTCTTTTCAAATTTTAGACAGTCTAGTGGAAATGTTTGATATCTTATTATAATTTTCATTTGCATTCACCTGATAAGTAATGAGATTTAGAAAGTTTAATATGTATATCTGCTGTTCAGATACATTTTTTGTGTGTGAAGTACTTGTTCTAGTACTTTACCTTGCACGTCTGTAGCTTAGGAGAGAAAAATAAATCCTAGGGAAATGTTTATGGAAAATATGGGGATTTCTTCTTCATGGCTTCCTCCTCTGCATTGCTCTGATCCTTAAAACATACCTACTTCATCAGTGTCAAATCAGATTTCTGTTTGTTTCAGCCAGTGATACTACCACTAACTCCTTGAGTGATATTTTCTGGACCATATTTGGAATATTCTCACAAAAAATCTTAGGTGATTATGGACTTATGCTTTTGGCTTTTTATCCTTCAAAATGCACAGCCCCAAGGACATTAGTTTGTAGCTTTCTTTTGTCATTGTTGTGTCATTTTTCAATTTTGGTGTAGGGAGACACTGGCTTTGAAGAATGAGTTAGAGGGAATTTTTTCCTCCTCAGTTTTTTGGAAATATTTTTAGGGAGATTAACACCAGTTTTTGGTATGTTTGGTAGAATCTATTGCAGCCTAGAATTTGTTGTTGTTGTTATTGGGATTTATTTTTATTACTGATTCAACCTCACTACTTGTTACTGGCCTAATCCACATTTATATGTCTTCCTGTTTCAATATTGGAAGGTTGTATGTTTCCAGGAATTTATCAATTTTCTCTAGGTTTTCTAGTTTATAAGTATATAGTCGACTATATTATCAGATCATAGTCTCTGATGATCTTTTGTATTTCTGTAATATTGATTGTAATGTCTCCTTTTTAAAATTGTCTGATCATTTTTATTTGGATCTTCTTTTCTTGGTTAGCCTAGCTAGAAGTTGCTTATCTTTCAAGAAACAGACTTTTCATTTAGTTGATCCTTTGTATTATTTTTTTGGTCCGTATTTCATTTAGTTCTGCATAGACACAAAAATCCTCAACAAAACACCAGCAAACTGAATCCAACAGCATCTCAAAAGATCATACACCATGACCACATGAGTTTTAGCCTAGGGATGCAAGGATGGTTCAACATACTCAAATCAATAAATATGATTCATCACATAAACAGAATTGACAAAAACCATTTTCTCATTTCAATAGATACAGAAAAAAATATTTAATACAATCTAACATTCTGTTATGATAAAAACTCTCAACAAGCTAGGTATAGAAGGAAAATACCTCAAATTAATAAAGGGCTTATATGACAAACCCACAATCAACGTCATACTGAAAGGAGAAAAGTTGAAAGCATTCCCTTAAAGAACTGGGAAGGGTGGAAGATTCCCTCTAAGACAAGGATACCCACTTTCACCACTGCTATTTAATGTAGCACTAGAGGTCATAGCCACAGCAACCAGGCAAGAGAAAGAAATCAAAGGCATCCAAATTGGAAAAGAAATCAAATTACCCCTGTTTGCTGATGATATAATCATACATCTAGAAAACCCTAAAGACTCCACAAAACAACAACTCAGACTTGCTAAGGAAATGCGGTAAAGTTTCAAGATACAAGATCGTTATACCAAAATCAGTAGCATTTCTATACACAAATAATGATCAAGCAGAGAACTAAATCAAGAAGGCAATTCCCATCTACAGTAACTACAAACAAAATGCCTATGAATAAATTTAGCCAAGGAGTTGAAAAATCTCTACAAGGAAAACTACAAAACACTGATGAAAGTAATTTTAGATGACACAAACAAATGGAAAAACATCTCATGCTCATGGATTGGAAAAATTAAAATTGTTAAAATGACCATACTGCCCAAAGTAATACACATATTCAATGCAATTCTTATCAAATTACCAATACCATTTTTTCACAGAATCAGAAAAAACAATTCTAAAACTTGTATGGAACCAAAAGTGTCCATAAAATGAAAGCAATCTTAGGCAAAAAGAGCAAAGCTGGAGGCATCACATTACCTGACTTCAAATTACACTACAAGGCTATAGTAACAAAAGCATCATTTTACTGTTTTAAAAATAGACACAGAGATCAATGGAACAGAATAGAGAACCTAGAAATAAAGCCATGTGTCGACAGTCAATTGATCTTTGACAAAGTGGACAAAAACATACACTGGAGAAAAAACATCTTTTTCAGTAAATAGTCCTGGGAAAATTGGATTGCTATATGAAGAAGAATGAAACAGGATCCCATCTATAACCATATACAAAAGTCAACTCATTGACTAAATACTTAAATATGAGACCCTCAACTCTAAAAATACTAGAAGAATACCTAAAGAAAACTTATAGATATTGGTCTAGGCCGATAATGCATTAACAAGACCTCAAAAGCATAAGCAACAGAAACAAAAATAGGCAAATCAAACTTAATTAAACTAAAAATCTTCTGCACAGCAAAAGAAAACAGACAACTGGAAGAATGAGAGAAAATATTTACAAACAGTTCATCTGACAGGGAATTAATATCCAGAATTTACAAAGAACTCAAGAAAAAAATAATCCCACTAAAAAGTAGGCAAAGGACATGAACAAACATTTTTAAAAGAAGACATATAAATGTCAAACAGACATATGAAAAAATGCTCAACATCACTAATCAGGGAAATGAAAATTAAAACCACAATAAGATGTTATCTTACTCCAGTCAGAATGGCTATTACTAAAATAAAAGAATAACAAATATTGGTGAGAATGCAGAGAAAGGGGAACTCTTACATATTGCCGGAATGTAAATTAGTACAACCTCTATGAAAAACGATATAGAGAGTTCTCAGAAAACTAAAAATATAACTGCCATTCCATCCAGCAATCCCACTACTGTGTCTCTACTCAATGGAAAAGAAATCATTATGTCAAAAAGAAAACCTGCACTTATATGTTTATTGCAGCAGTGTTCACAATAACAAACATAGAGAACACTTAAGTGTCCATCAACAGATTATTAGATAAAGAAAATGTTATATATATATATACACACACACACACACACACACACACCATATATAGACTGTCTCTATATATAGACCATAAATGAGAAAGAAATCACATCATTTGAAGCAACATGGATGGAACTGGAGGTCATTAAGTTAAGTGAAATAACTCAAAAACTTAAAGTCAAATACCACATATTCTAACTTATAAGTGGGAGGTAAATCATACGTAGGCATACACATTGAGTGTGGAATGATAGACATTGGAGACTCTGAAAGGTGAGAGAGTAAAAGGGGAATGAGGAATGAGAAATTACTCAATAGTACCATGTACACTATTTGGGTGATGGATGTACTGTAAGTCCAGACTTTATTGCTACACAATATATCTATGTAACCAAACTGCACATGTACTTCTTAAACGTATACAAATTTAAAAACTTTATAGCCTCATGTTTGCTATCCTTTTACTGAAAACAGTTTTTTAAATATTTCTTTTACAGCTGTGATGGTAGTTTATAGTGCAAGGATGAGTCTGATACTAGTTATTCCTTGTTTCTGGAACCAGTGATCTTCAAGGATGTTTTATTATTCTATTCATTATTATTTTATCTTTTTAGTTAAGTATTCTTTTGTTGTTCTGTTAATATTATCCTACCAATTATAATATCCATCTTTAACTTATTAATATTAAATGTAAATTAGTATTTTTGCATTTTCTGACAATTTTTGGACCTTCAAACTTAACCTCCATTTATTCTCCTCTCATCTTTATGCTATTGTTACCATGCATTTTTATTCTACATATATATTTGTCTACAAGTTTTATTCCATAAACGGTGAATTATCTCTTGTATTTACTCATAAACTTCCTATTATTCTCCATTTTTTCTATAATTCTGAGACTCAATTAACATTTTCTTTCTACTGAAAAATCGCTTTGTCAGTTAATTTTTTTCTGTTTTTGATTCTCTTATGTTTTGAAAGACAGTTTCATGGGGCATATCATTTTAGGTTGACAGTGATTTTCTTTTGACATGTTAAAGGTGTACAGTTTACTGGCTTCCATTTCTTCTGCTGACAGTGATGGTTTTTGGCTGATCTGTTGTTAAGTGTAGTTTATAAGATATTGTCTTTAAAAGTTTTTTAAAAATATTTTACTATTTATCCTGCTAGGGGTTCACAACACTTCTTGAAACTCTGATTTTTTTTTTCTGTTCATTTTGAAAAATTAACATTCACTGTCTCTTCAGATAATATCTTCCTCAAACTCTCTCTTTCTCTCTCTCTCTCTTTCTGTGTGTGTGTATGTGTCTCAGAATTCCATCTACGTGTATGTCAGGCCTTCTCACTGTGCCTCTTGTATACTTTATTCCTTTTATATACTTTCCGTTATTTTACTTTCTACACATCAGTCTGAATATTTTCTAGTGGCATATCTTTCAGTTCACTAATTCTTATTTTTCAGCTGTGGCTTATCAACTGTAATAAATCAATACATTGATTTTTTAATTTTCTGTCTATGCCTTTATACGTTTTAGGTTTTCTACTTTATTCTGATTTACGTATTTCAGTTATCTGGTCAATTACATCAGTTTAGTGTGTGTTTTCTTAAACATATTAATCACAGTTAACTCAAAGTCCATATCTAGTAACTGCAATAGTTGGATTATCTAAACTAATTACTATTTCTATTATCTGATTTTTCTCTTTACTTTGTTTCTTAATATGCCTGTTAATTTTTTAATTGAATGTCAGGCATGTACACTTAAAAAGTTCTGATGGCCTTGGCACATACTTAGTGATGTCATGGAATTTTAGCCACCGAATTAACTTTATATGATACAAAAGTCAGTGATAAAAAGTTAATGCAGACTTGTGAGAATGTTTTTTTCTGGATAATGTCTGAATCTTACTATAGTATATTTGAATCAGATTCTTGGTTTCTAATTTTGCAAACATAAGCCTGTGAAGTAATTCAAATATCAGAAAGACTTCTCCTTTATTAGTCCCTTCCATTACATTTTGCCTTATATATATTTTAATATACTATTATTCTATATTAACACTCTTTACACTCCTGGTACTACAAATATTTTCTCTTTATTAAAATCCATCTCCTATTACATGTCATTTATAATTCTTTTATGAAGCTTAATAATAGCTAAAAATTATGAGGAATAGTGAGGAATAGAAACTGATACTTAACATGTACCTCACAGGTTTTACAAACTTATCAGTTTATACTGCAGACCTCTTTTACCTATTTTCTTTCTTTTTATGATCCTTTTACTGTCCCAGGGCCATCGTATGCAGACACCAAAATATTAACAATGTCTTTATACCTTTCATATTTCTCAAATCTTTTAATATTGTGAATTTAGACTTCATTCTATGTCTACTATATTCGAGGAATCAGAAAAGCAGCCTTTAAAATGAGACCTTCTTTCCGGCTAATGTTAGCCTTATGCTTGTCAGAAGAGATCATATTCTTTTAAGCCAGCTTTCTTACAAAAAAAAGAGATAGATCATCTTCATTGACAAATACATCCTGTTAAAATGTGTGCCTGAGATAATTATGTAGGAAACAGTGAAGAAGAAGGTGATGTGGTTGTCAGCCTGCTTAGAGTACAAAAAAAAAAAAAAAAAAAAAAAAAAAAGAATGTTCGATAAGCCCTCACATTAATATGAACACAATACATCTAAACTTCAAATAGTATTTGCTAAAAATGCTTTGCAGGAGGGCTTGGCATCAAAAAGAACATCTAAAGAACAATATACCAGAGGGATATGTGTAGTATACGCAGGGCATCTCAGAAGTACAGAATTTGGTTGCATTCATCTCACTTTGGAAAATTCCAGGGATCCCCATTCCCCTCCTCTAATTCTCTGCAATTTGACTAGTGCAGATGCAGTTTCAAAATCGTAATAAAGAATCTGCAAAGAAATAAGCCTCCAGAACTTATTTTCTCCCTGCTGGAATGAATTTCAATCATCTAAGCACCACTGTAGGAGTGTGATTTTCCAACTAACATTTCATTGAGAATGCTAGGGGATGACTGGGGAGAGAGAAGGATTCACATACTTCTTGATCCTTTATCAGTTAAAAAAAATGCACAGCGAAAGATAAAAGTAGTTCAACACCTATAATCCCCTGAGAAGAAGACTGAGGACCTGGCTGTCAACTTAAATACCACTCAAGAGCACACAAAAATAAATGAAAAGATGTAGCTCCTTCCTGCAAAAGTCAGTGTCCCTGGGATTCAAAAAGTACATCAGACTTGCTGTCCTTGAAATATGACACGAAAGCTGGCATTGAGAAAGGTCAACTCACATCACAGCAGAAATAAGGTTTGAGACCCCTGGAGCATCAGAGCATATTTAAAATATCTGAATTTCCAGAATTATTGACTGTCAAGTTTTAATAGCTCCTTCTGTCTGCAGTGTCTTTCCTGCTCTTTCTCTGTAAGGGAAAACATAAAGTTCAAACCCTACAGGCTCTTTCTCAGCACAATACAGTAGTTTATGATCATGAAATGTGAAGTAAAACAGAGCTGGGTTCAAGTTCCAGCTCTGCCACTTGCTAGCTTAATGAATTGCATCAATACGCTTAACTATTCTGAATCTCAGTTTCTTTATGTATGAGTTCCTACCCTATAGGAATATTACATCTATCTGTGATAAACAGAATTAAACCTGGGAGGTGGGTAAATCTGAAGACATTTTAGAGATACATTTTAAAAATTAACTTTGTTCTTTAGAAACTGCAATTATTAAATATGGGCTGACCAAAACTGAGGAGCAATCTTTCATCTCATAACTTGACTACCAGACATACTTTTGTTCCATTCTCACAGGTCTAGGATTCAGGACAGCTGTAGTTTGTAGAACAAAATAATTGTGTGAGCTCTGTAGAAAAACCATTCACATACCTCTTTTCCCATATGCTCCCTTTGAAGACTAATTATCACTTTCAACCAAGATTTATTGGTACTTGCTACATTCAGGGCAATGAGTTGGGTGCTGGGAATTGAACCCTCTTCAAGGTCAGCCAAGAACTGACCATCTAATTAGTATTAAATTAAAGTTATGCCCCTAAACACACACACACACACACACACACACACACGCAATTATTATTGTTACCAAAACATGCACACTATTATTATTATTGTTACCAAATTATGCTTAGGTGTGCAGACATCAACCTTTATTGACAATGTTATACAAAATATCTCTGTGGAATTTCTTGAGTTTGTAGAATGCTGTTGACTAAACATCAAAGACTCTCTTTACAAAGCCCCCAGGATAATATTGTGCCTGATTCTAGTACAAAGAATAGTTGTAATTCTCTGAAGCAATTGATTTTTTTTTTATCCAGTGGATATTGTGACTCTTGTTAATTGACAAAGATTCCTTGTTTGCACTTGGTTTCTGGAAAATATAGCACAAAATAAGGGCCCAATAATGGTAAGTATGTAGGTTAGATTAACATTTTAATGTCTTGTTACAATTTACACATTTTTGAAAATACCTTGAAGTATTTTCTGAAACAAGGAGAGGTGCAAATAAATACCGACTAAACTGACTTTGAACCCTCTTCACAAGGTCACCTGGGAGAAAGGATAATGTGTATTCTCACTGAGCCAAATGAAGTGATGTCTACAGATGAGAGTCGAGCTGAAGAAACCATGTTGTGCCCTCCTACATTCTTTCTCCTGATGTGCCTTATATCTTAACACTATGTTAGCCTCCGTAGAAGAGAAGAGCAGAATGAATAGGGGAAATGGGCTGTTGGCCATAGAGTAATCTCGACAAACTTGTGGAATCCCATCCTGAGCTCTCAGATGCACAACTCGGGAGAGCAATGACATCCCACTAATGTCAGCTAGTGAGGGAACCAGAGGAAGGACAGCAGACGGCTTGACTGCATGCCTCTGAGCAGGAGCACGTGTTCTAATTCCCTTTCAATTGTAACACTGGATAATCATTCCCTGAATTACATTTGTGTGTAACAAAGCCAAAATGTTTTGCACAAAATGATTAGAGGTATGGACTACAATAGCACTTTCAAACTGTTTCTGAGCTGTAGTTTCCCATGAGCTGTTAAGGGATAATCCTCAATTTAAAAAAAATAAGAAACATGATCAAATATATGTAGAATATTTGGGACTGACCAAAGGTTTAAAAAATGTGTGTTTTGTTTTGTTGTATAATTTATCTTAATATACTTTAAAAATATTTAAGAGAGAAAGGTAGTACAATGAATCATTTTCCCAATTATTTGCTCACACAATGGCTTTTTTTCCTAACAGCTACTCACTTCACAGAAGAATATAGAATTTTGTGGAATACAGTTTGGGAGATAATAGTTTTTGGTATATAGAGTATTTTGAAGTTTTAGTGAACTACAGAAAATACATCATTCCTAATGAGAAATTTAAAATGCAATGAGAACTTTTAAAACATTTAAAATAATTAAACTGTAAGGTTAAGCTAAATATTTTATGACAAATCATATTTCTTCCTCAATTTGAAAGTTATTTAGAAAGAAACTTTTTATCTCTAGCAAAATAACTGATACCACTTTAACATAAAATCTCCCCATAGAAATATACACATATAGACACATACATGTAAATAGACATACATGCACACACACATACAAAAAAGAGTGTCAGTATTCAAACATGTATAGAATACTTTAAAATGCTAACTATATACAAGAACAATAAAAATGATGAAAACGCTAGATAATTTTTAAAATGTATTTTAAAAATAAAAAGTTTTATTGTGTCATTTCCCTTCTCAAGGGTATATGACAATGGTTTTCAAATAATAATGAACAAAAGAAACTCCTGGGGAAAGTCTTCTGATTCAAGATGCCAAACTAAGCTCATTCGTTTAGCTCCTTTTCCTCACAGAACCACAGTAAAATGATCATAAAATAATATAAAATTATATACATTACACAGGAGAATAGGAGGGGAATATAAGCAAATGCAGAGATTCAATAAATTTTTAGAAGACAATTTGTGATGGTCAGAGTAATGGCCCATGGTGATGTCCATATACTAATGCATGAAAACTATGGCTATATTTCCTTTCATGGAAAAAGATACCTTGCAGATATAACTATGGTTATGGATCTCGAGATTGGGGTATTCCTGTGGATTATTTAGGCAGGCACAATCTAATCACATGAATCTTTAAAACCAAAGAAACTTTCCTGGCTTTGCAGAGAGAGACAGAAAGAGAGACCAAAAGAATATGGCTATTGCAATAATTATTTAAAACCATTCGTGCCAAATGCCACTGTCTAGTGCATAACACTTCATGATCAGGGCACTCTGCCTGTCCTCCACACTTACATCCCTGTGCACTAATATGTATGTCGGAATCCCATGAGACTCAGATTATTTCAACCACTGAGCTCATGCTTGCCTCCCCCTCTGGAATGTCCATTCCTGTTTCCTCATTCACCAGTCTGTGTATTATTTCAGGCTGCAGATCATGTCTTACCACAGCTGTGAATTTCCTTAAAGGTGTTCACATAAACTGATGACTCTTTTATATTTAACTGCCTTCATTCTCATAGTTCAGTTCTTAATAATTCTCAAATTAGCTTGTAAGCTTTCTTTTTACCTATCTAAAATGAACAGAAAGCTATGTAATTGTTTTCATTGTTCTTTGGATCTTGCGACAGTTCTTGGCACAGAGGTGGATACAAACCATGTGGTCAAACACTTATTGACTGAACAAGACACTTATATGTCAAGTTCATGCCTAGGGCAGGAGATGTCTGATGAAGCAAGGAGTTCAGAAGGTGGGATGGAAATGTTGTAAACAGTATAGTGTTCTCTAAGGCAGACATTGGAAAAATGTCTTGAAAGTCAGAGGCCTGGGACTTGATAAGGAGGAATTCATAGTCAAAAAATGTCTTTTAAATGGTAACTGATTTCATAAGGAATCTGGAAAACATACATAACCTAGTGTATGTTTTCTACACTGGCAGGCTTCCAACTACCATCATTAAACCCTAAGGCATTTGGAAAAACATCTAATAAGAGTTCTGCATCATGGTCTTATTTCTTGCTGTTTTTCAAAAGGTGAGATAAGAAATTAAAACGGCCTCTGGGAACTGGGAGAAATGAGCATTTTCCATCAGTATGGTGTGCTACAGCGCATATTCAGAGAAGTAAGATTGAATGTAGGGAAGGTAACAAATATCTCTGAGACACCCGACACAAACTGTTCAGATGATCCTCAGCAACTCTGCATCTGTCTTTCCCTCTGGAAGGGAAGGAAATAGGGATGGATAAAGACAAGCATTGTTTAAACTCTGCCATGACATAATATTAGGTTAAATTCTGTTAATTCTTAGAAATTTTGGCAAAATCCTGGGCAGAACACAAAGCAAAACAATATCTATTTCCAAGTTCATTTGTGTGGAATTTCACATAGCACCTCATAATTTTAGCCCAGAACATGAATAGATTCAGGTAAATTCCATTTCTTCAAACTGGGTAAGAAGATTTTTCATGTAGTCTTGGTCTATGTGTTTCTTACTTCTATGGGGAATTATTTTTTATTTCCGTATGCAGGATATTCATACAGATTATTTACTTCAGATTATTCCAAAAAAGACAAGAGTTTTGTTGTATAATGTTGTGCATTCCTATTTGCCTTGAACCAAAGTTTCACTTACGTTCTAGGAACATGAGAGAGCAAGAGAGGTACAGACTCACAACTGGATAGTGGGAAGGAATATTGATAAAGGAGAAAGAGGGAAGGATATAAATCATGTGCCAAGAAAGGAGAATAGCAGACCAATGTGAACTGAAAATGCAGAGGGATGTAGGATAGAAGGAAATTGAAACCAACAGACATTCACAGCACACCATCAAATTTAATTGGCACAGTGAGCTCGGTCAAGAAGAATTTTCTTAAAAAGTCAAGTTTATGAATCACCACTTGATATAGAATGCATTTTAGTGGCCATCTTCCTATATACTAATTCAAGTGTGTTTATCCATATGCAGTAGTGTTGACATGCACGTATAGGCAGATCATTGTTATAGCTTACTTCTTTTACCCTCAAAACGAAAAGTTGATTGAATGTGGCTCTGCAAGTAATGAGACCTCAAATTTAGTCATATAGACAAATGCAGAATAAACTGCAGACTGATTTTCTCTGCATGTGCTACAACGGACACACTTGTAGCCAGCCTAAATGAAAAACTATTTCTTTTTGAATAGTAATAGATTTTCTGCAACATTTAAAATTCATTGAATACAAAGAACTTTTATAGCTTTTAGAATTAATAAAATTGACTTTAGCAGTAAAACATATTACAGTTTCAAGTAAAGTATAGATGTGTTCTATTTTGTGAAAATCCAAGATCAAATATTCACACATAAAGTAAACAAATGAAGGAATTTTTCACTTCGTACAAGGATTTTCCAAGTAGCCAAGCATGGTGAGGCCCCACTAGATAGGGGACATGGTTGGATTCCAAGTTGTTTTACATATAGAGCTCAAGGAAGATCATATTGGCTCTCTCTGAGGGTGTCCTTAGTAATGGAAAGTGCTGGGATAAAGATGAACTACACATGCAATCCATGTAAAAATTACAAAACAGCAGCAGAGAGAACCAGACCAAGCCAGGAGTGGCCAGGAAATACTGCCTACCTTTTCCAGGTACCCAATTACAGAAGATGTCATCTGCTTCCCCAACTTCTTTCTCCAGTTCTAACATGGGAGAAGTGAGGACTTGGAAGGGAAGGTGGGTATGGGGAGAGAGAAGGAAGATCCCAGAAACTTTATACCTCTCCCATATGCCAAGACATTAGAATGCAAGGAGGAGGAAAAAAGAGCTAACTCTTCTTTCCACCTTAAAACCCTAGAGGCCTAAGATACTTAAATCTGATATGAAATGGGTGTTTCAATCTACTGTGGATTAGACAAAACTTTTTATAAATGAATGAAAATATAGAATCTGCTCAAGATATTAAGGGAGCGGGTTGAATAGAGGGTGGTTGCAAACAGCAGTTGAAAAATTAAAACTATCATGTGAGACTTTTTAAGCCTCCAATTCTAGTACACAAGCACCAATATGTGCATATTAATTTGCTGAGGAGTCCAACCTTTTCAGCTTTGTAGCTGTGTAATAACTAATCATATACCTCTAAGAACAAACTTGAAGAAGGTAAACAGTTGAATTGGCATGAATGCAAGCACTTCTCACCTTGAGACTTCTAAAATGGTATAAAATGTATAGGATGCAGGAGCAGCAGACTGGTTTATACCACTCTACTGCCATAAAGACCCTAACCACCTAAGACCCCCAGGTTCAAGTTGAGAAATATAGGTGTCAGCTCTTGCAATCACACCTCTACCTCCCATCCTCAACAGTCTCAGACTCTTTACTTAATATTTCAATTATTGTTTAAAGGGATCAGATGCCTTCAATAAGGAAGAAGGTAAGAGATATGTCCCTTAGAAAAAGAATATGTAAACATTAGGAGTGGAACAGAGTGGAGGTCTTTGGGATAAAGCAATGAGGTGCATATGGCAGTGCAATGGAGTGTTTGGTTAACAACAGGAATTCTGAAATTAAACTGTGTGGCTTTGAACCCTCGTTCTTATACTATTAACTGTTGATATTGGGCATGCTGTGCGATACTTTGGCTTCTGCAGCTTCCTCATCTCATAAAATGGTGCTACTGTATTGCTCTCCTAATAGAGTTATTGTGAGGTTTTAGTGTATTAATATATGTAGAGTATTTAAAACAGTACCAGTCTATACTAAGTACTTCATAAATGCTAATTATTATTATTATACATTAGAAGAAATTTTAAAACATCTTAAGAAAAGTAAGATAAGGAGTCATCTTAAACCTTAGACTGAAACCAATCAGGAGACAAAGTATATTCTTATTTACTTTGAGATAGTGAGATAGGGTGAGAACTGGAGAAGGAAGACTCTCTCCTTGGGGGCAGAATGAATTAGAAGTGAAGTACAAACTGCTTCTGTGTCTTGCACCAAGTTTTATTGTCTCCCAAACATCAGTGAATGGAAGTAGGGCAGAATACCATAGTACATAATATCTAAAGAGCCTGGGATAGCTGGGTTAAGATGCTATCTCATTGTGGTTTTGATTTGCATTTCCCTGATGAGTAGTAATGCGGAGCATTTTTTTCATATGCCTATTGGGCATTTATACATCTTCTTTTGAGAAATGTCTATTCAGGTCTTTTGCACATTTTAAAATTGGATTATTATTACTTTTGCTGCTGAGTTGTTTGAGGAGAGTAGTGGAAATGGGAGTGGAAAGAGATTGCTCCATGGCTACAACATTGCAGTTAGATATGAGAAATACATTCTTTTGCTCTCTTGCACCATAGGGTGACTATAGTTAAAACTATTGTATTGTGTATCTCAAAATAACTAAAAGAAAGGATTTTGAATATTCTTACCACAAGGAAATATTAAATATTTGAGGTGATAGATATGCTAAATATCCTGATTTGATCTTTATGTAATTTATACATGCATAGAAACATCATACTCTACCCTATAAATATGTGTAATTATTATATGTCCATTAAAAACAAAACAAAACAAAACAAAACTTTGCATGTAATATTTAGAATCATTTGGCAGCTTGGTGAAGTGGTTTTCCGTGGGAGACGAGATTTGAGTATTGCTGATGAAAGTATCAAATCCTGTAGCATTCATGTGTTTGAATAAAGATAAGTAATTAAAACTTCTGGCTTATGAAACCAGTAACCTTAGAATGATGATAATGCCTCCTACCCTAGATGGCTGTGATACTTACAAATCATACAGAAAAACTTCATTATTTTACTTAATCCCTGCAATTGGTTTGGTTTCTCTGTTGAAACTCTTTAAGAGTCGAGGAGATAATGGGTTCACATCTCTCACTTAGTGAATCCTTAAAAGAGAGGGTGTTGAACATTTCCTGGTGATGGGGAGAAACAGGTGACTAACAATATTTTTTGTTATTAGTTTTACAGCTGAGTGGGAATGGAAAAGTTTTCTAAATCAAAAAGCCTAGGTGTTGAGAGGTAAGAAATAAAGAGGATTAAGGATTAAAATAAATGTCAATCAAAAATTTAACTCAAAAAAGTTCTAATATGAAATGTAAAGATTTTATCCAGATTAATCTTGACTCTTAGAAGCAGATCTCTGTATGTGATTGTTTCATATGTGTTTATGAGGACAAAGTATATATTTCCCGCAGGAAGGAGAAGAGGCACCGCAGTGGACACAGAAACCTTCCAGATTCACTTTCTATGTTCTGGCACCTAATGCTGAATGATATGCTGATGAGCAAAGAAAAGGTGCACTCCTATGGAGCATGACACCCTACAAGTTTACAGTTATCTGGTTGCTTGGTTCTGGCAAGGCTTTAGTTTCATGTATAAAAATAACAGAAAAGCCATTAAATGTAGTTTGTCACACAAACCTCTAGATTTCCCAAATGCATATTCTAAAGATGCCTGGGAGGAATCTCTTTTGTCCCTGAAGCACCAGCTGCTACTTCCTCTTGTGAGTGTATTCAGTTCCTTACAGGGTATCTCTTACTAATCTTTTTTGTCCTCTCAAATTTAAAATTATTAAGCGGTTTTTATAATCTAGGAAAATTATGTTTATTTTTATAGCCAGACTAATCAATGTATAATGATTGAAAATATTTAAGGTCATTTGCTTGATCTTAAGTTCCGAAGATAAATCTTTGCTATTATGTGTTTAATTATATATTTCCAAATATGTTATATTTTTATCACATAGCAAAACCCCAAATATCTTTCCTGTGACTACAGTTTGTGCATATTTTTAGTACTCTATATTTACTTAAATATGAAAATGACATTCAGCTTGGCTCATGTTAAATGATTGTTTGCTATTTAAAGAAATAAGCACCCTTAAATCAATAACATACATGAAAAGATAGGAAAAAGAAAGCAATTTTCAAGTACTACTGTGATATTTTTATACTTTTTAAAGGTGTATGTATCTCAGCTTGTTCTAAATATTAGTGAAAACATAAAAGTACAAGTGTTTTGTTCTGTAAACATCACACACCAAGGTGTGAAAAAAAAAATGCCAGTGTTTTTCCTTCACCTAGACTTCTGATTCAGCTGATTTTGAGGCTCCTGTGAGTTTCTGTGCTAATTTTGAGGCTTCTGTGAGCTGCTCCCTACAACAGTACCTTCTGGACACCTTTCTTCTGCTGATGATGAGAATTAGGTGGAGGAGGAGGAAGGGAGGAGAAAGTAAGCATCTTCCACATTATTGCCAGAAATCCTCACTCCCACATAGGACACATTACATGGCACAGCTGTCTGAGCTCCACCCAAAGGTATGGGAGCCAGAGGGCACTGGGCATATGGGAGAACAAGGGGAAAGATAACAGAATTAGCCAGAGAAAAGTTAGGAGGAGATAGACAATACTGAAGAGGGAGATGGGATCCTTCTCTTTTACCTGTTTTTCCAATAAGTCTTCACACATACTGAATCTAATTTTTGCATAGAAATATTTGAAAATACTCCAAGGAAATCACCACAGATGTGCACAAAGATGCAAAGGATGCTCACCCCACTTCCACGTTTACGTAATTGTCAAAAATAGGAAAATTACGTTTATGTACTAAAAGACTTCATATTGTTAAAATATCGACACTATCTGAAGTGATCTACAGATTCAACACAATCTCTCTCAAAATCACAGTGACATTTTTTGCAGATATAGAAAAGACAATCCTAAAATTCACATGGAACCACAAAAGACTCTAAATAGCCAATGCAATCTTAAGAAAGGACAAAGCTGGAAGCATCACATTTCCTGATTTCAAAATAGATTACAAAGCTCCAGTAATTAGAACAGTACTAGTGCAGGCATAAAAACAGACACATAGACCAGTGGAGCAGAACAGAGAGCCCAGAAATTAATCCACACATATATGGTGAACTGATCTCCGACAGGGATGCCAAGAATACACAATGGTAAAAGGGTAGTCTTTTCACCAAGTGGTGTTAGGAAAACTGTATATTCACATGCAAAAGAATGAAACTGGACCCTTATATCACACACAAAAATTCACTGAAAATGGATTAAATGTAAGACTTGAAACCATAAAAATCCTAGAAAAAAACAAAACAAGAAAAAAGCTTTTGACAGTGGTCTTGGCAATAATACTTTGGACATAAAACCAAACACACAGGGATTGAAAGCAAAAACAGACATGTGAGATGATATCAAACTAAAAGGAAACAATCAACTAAATGAAAAAGTAACTTAAGGAATGGGAGGAAATATTGGCAAATCATATATCTGATAAGGGGTTAATACCTAAAATATATTTTAAAAAGTACTCAATAGCAAACAAAAAATAATTTTTCACAAAGGACCTAAACAGACACATTTCCAAAGAAGATGTACAAATGACCAGTAGGTATGTTGAAAAATGCTCATCAGTAATCATTAGGGAAATGAAAGTTAGAAACCACCATGAGCTATCACCTCACATCTGTTAGAATGACCTTCTCCAACAAATCAAGAGATTACAATCATCAGTGATGTTTTAGAGAAAAAGGATTGCTGGTACACTATTGGTGAGAAAATGAATTGGAATTATAAATATGAAAAATAGTATGGAGACTCATCAAAAAATTTAAAAACAGAACTATCATAGGATCCAGTAATCCCACTGCTGGATATATATCCAAGAGAACGGAAATCAGTGTCTCAAAGACATAACTGCACTCCCATGTTCATTGCAATATTACTCATAATGATCAAAATTTGAAAACAACTGAAATATTATTTAGCAAAGAACACACACGCACGCGCACACACACACATATATATATACATACCCACACAATTAATACTAATTCAACCTTAAAAATGAAGGATGTTCTGACGTAAGGGACAACGTGGATGAACCTGGAGATTATACTAAGTGAAATAAGCCAGCCACAGAGGGGAAAATACTGCATGATTTCACTTATGTGAAGTTTCTAAGATAGCCAAAACATAGAGAGAGCAGAATGGTGGTTGCCAAGGGCTGGAGGGGAAAGGGAAATAAAAGTTGCTGCTCAATAGATAAAACATTTTAGTTATACAAGATGAATAACTTCTACAGATCTGCTGCATAACATTGTGCCTGTAGTTAAAAATATTGTATTGTACACTTAAAATTAGTTTAAAAGATAAGTTTTCATGTTATGTGTTCTTACCACATTGAAAAATCACACACAAACTTGGCAACAAGCTACGTGTCTAACATTTGTGATTGACTAATCTAATTATGATGTATTTATATAATGGTATTTTAGGCAAATATTAATGTATTTTGTGCATATATTTGGAAACATGAAAAATATTTACAAAATGCAGATTGAAAGCAATGTGATGCCACTTCAGTGACATTTATATTAAATTTAGTGTGTATGTATATACATTTTTTATATTATTGTATATAGTATAGCAAGTTCCAGCTTCCACACTGTCACGTAAAGAGCTTGGAAGTCATCACTCCTGTCATCATAACAAGAAAAAAGCTAAACAAACTGAAAATCAATAACTCAATCCGTCAGAGAATTGAGGTCATAGAGCAAACTGCTGCTACAAAACTGTAGAGAAAGGTAGATCCTGAGAATCACACGTCATTGAGAGCAGAAGCTCAGGAGCTGAAGCTGGTCATTGGAGCTAGTACTGGTAGAAATCTTTAAAGCCGCAGTCCCCAATCTTTTTTGGCACCAGTGGTGGGTTTTGTGGAAGACAATTTTACCATGGCCAGTGGGGTGTCGGGGGATGGTTTGGGGATGAAACTGTTCTACCTCAAATCATCAGGGATTGTATTCTAATAAGGAGCACACAACCTAGATCCCTAGCATGTGCAGTTCACAATATGGTCTGCACTCCTATAAGAGTAAAATGCTGCCACAGATCTGACAGGAAGTGGAGCTCAGGTGGTAATGCTTGCTCTCCTGCTGCTCTCTTCCAGCTGTGCAGCCTTGTTCCTAACAGGCCACAGACAGGTACCAGTTAGCAGCCTGGGAGCTGGGAACCCCTGCCTTAAAGTGTAATTGACAAATATCTAGATGCTTATTGTAGACAAGTTTGAAAATTAAAAACTCTGGAGGACTTTTCTTAGAGGAGCCCACACTTTGAGATTTACCTTCAGGAGCATCCACCAAATTCTTACAGTAAAGATTGGAGAAAAATTCCTTTATGCTTCTAGCAGGAGAAAGAAAAAAGTAGTCATTTTGAAATATGTCCAGAAAGCTATGTTCTCCTTAACAATGGGAATTTTGGAATGAGAATTATAAGAATTTTTCAAAATTAAGAACATCCAGAAAACCACAGATCAAGGAATCTCAGAGAATAATAAGCAGAATAAATATCAAAACATCTACACCTATGCAATTTGTATTTAAACTGCAGAAAAGCACAGACAAAGAGAAAATTTGAAAGAAGTCAAAGGGAAAAAATGCCTTCCCTAAAAAGAAACAAGGATAAGAATTACAGCAGGCTTCTATTCAGAAACCATTCAACCAAGAGAGATTAGTGCAAAATATCTAAAGTATTAAAAGGAAAAACAAACAAAAAAACAAAGGCCAACCTAGAATTCTGTATTCAACAAAATTGTTCCTTTAAAGTCAAAGACAGCTGGGCATGGTGGCTCATACCTGTAATCCCAGAACTTTGGGAAGCTGAAGTGGGTGGATCACCTGAGGTCAGGAGTTCGAGACCAGCCTGGCGAACATGGTGAAACTCTTTCCCTGCTAAATATACAAAAAATTAACTGGGCATTGTGGCAGGTGTCTGTAATCCCAGGTACTCAGGAGGCTGAGCCGGAGAATTGCTTGAACCCGGGAGGTGGAGGTTGCAGTGAGCCGAGATTGTGCCATTGTCCTCCAGCCTGTGCAACAAGAGTGAAACTCCCTCTCAAAATTAAAAAAAAAACAAAAGAAAAACTGAAAGACAAGCAAGACTTTCTCACACAAGCAAAAAGTCAAAAAACTTGTCAGTATACCTGTGTCACAGGAAATGTTAAAAGTTCTTCAGAGAGGAGGATGATAATGGTCAAAAAGTTAGGTCTATGCAAAGAAAGAAGAAACACTAGAGCAGATAGAGCAGACAAAATAAAGGTAAAATCAAAATAAAGTACTTTTCTTATTCTTAGTTTATCTAACAAGTTTGTTCAAGATAATGATAGCAACAATTTAGTAATTATAGTTTTTGAATAAGTGAAATGAATGAGCACAATGTTATAAGGGATGGGAGGGAAGAAGCAGGACTAGGTTGTCATAAGGCACCTGCAGTATCCATTAAGTGGTATAGTATTTTGAAAGTGGCCTTAGAATAGTCATAAGTGTGTGTTTTAAACGAGGGTGATATGATCTGGCTGTGTCCCCACCCAGATCTCATCTTGAATTGTAGTTCCCATAATCCTCACATATTGTGGGAGGGACCCAATGGGAGGTATTTGAATCATGGGGACTGCTGCACCCATGCTGCTGTTCTCATGATAGTGAGTGAATTCTCACAAGAGCTGATGGTTTTATAAGGGATTTTTCCCTCTTTGCTCTCATTCTTCTTCCTGCCATCATGTGAAGAAGGATGTGTTTGCTTTCCTTTCCACCATGATTTTAAGTTTTTTGAGGGTTCCACAGCCTTCCAGAACTGTGAGTCAATTAAACCTCTTTTCTTCATAAATTACCCAGTCTCAGGCAGTTCTTTATAGCAGCATGAGAACAGACTAATACAGTAAATTGATACTGAATAGTGGAGTGCTGCAGTAAACATACCCAAAAATGTGGAAATAAATTTGCAATTGGGTAACAGGCAGAGGTTGGAACACTTTGGAGGGCTCAGAAAATGTCAGGAAGATAGGAGAAAGTTTGGAACTTCCTAGAGACTTGGAGGGCTCCGAAGACAGGATGATGTGGGAAAGTTTGGAACTTTCTAGACATATGTTGAATGGCTTTGACCAAAATGCTGATGGTGATATGGGCTATGAAGTCCAGGCTGAGCTGGTCTGAAATAGAGATGGGGAACTTCTTGGGAAGTGGAATGAAGATGACTCTTACTATGTTTAAGCAGAAACACTGGTGTCATTTTGCCCCTGCCCTAGAGATCTTGGAACTTTGAACTTGAGAGATATGATTTAGGATATCTGGCAGAAGAAATTTCTAAGTGGCAAAGCATTCAAGAGGAGGCAGGGCATAAAAGTTTAGAAAATTTGCAGCCTGATGATGTAATAGAAAAGAAAAAAACAATTCAAGCCAGCTGCAGAGATTTGCATGAGTACTGAGGAGCTGAATGTTAATAACCAAGACAATGGAGAAAATGTCTCCAGGGCATGCCAGAGAACTTTGCAGCAGCCCCTCCTATTGCAGGCACAGTGGCCTATGAGGAAAAAAATGGTTTTGTGGGCAGGGCCCAGGGCTCACCTGCTGTGTGCAGCCTAGGGACTTGGTTTGCTGCATCCCAGTCACTCCAGCCATGACTAAAGGGGCCAAGGTATGGCTCAGGCCATTGTTCAGAGGGTGCAAGCCCCAAACCTCGGCATCTCCCATGTGGTATTGAGCCTGTGACTGCATAGAAGAACTGAGGTTTTAAAACTTCCACCTAAATTTCAGAGGATGTATGGAAATGCCTGCATCCTCAGGCAGAAGTTTGCTGCAGGGTTGGAGCCCTCATGGAGAACCTCTGTTAGGGCAATGAGGAAGGGGAAATGTGGGGTCAGCACCCCCACATAGAGTCCCCACTAGGGAACTGACTAGTGGAGCTGTGAGAAGAAAGCCAGAGTCCTCCAAACCCCAGAATAGTAGATCTACCAATAGTTTGCACCTTGCACCTGGAAAAGCTGCCATCACTCAACACCAGCCTGGAGGGGTGGCTGTACTCTGCAAAGCCACAGGGGCAGAACTGTCCAAGGCTGTGGGAGCCCACCTGTTGCATTAGCATGACCTGATGTGAGACATGGAGTCAAAGGAAATTATTTTGGAATTTTAAGATTTAATTACTCCGTCATTGGATTTTGGACTTGTATGCGGCCTGTAGCCTCTTTGTTATGGCCAATATCTCCCATTTGAAATGGGTTTTTTTAACCCAAAATCTATATCTCCATTGTATCTAGGAAGTAATTAACTTGCCTTTTGAGTTTGCAGGCTCATCTGCAGAAAGGACTTGCCCACTCAAAAAGACTTGAAGACTGTTTTGTTGTTTTTGACATTTTTTCAATACTATCTCCTCTGTTTGGGTGTTTAAGTGATTAGCCCTTAAAAGACAAAATCTTTAGAAGTAAAGCATTACTGACTTCATAGAAACCACTTTCTCAAAAGTCAAAAAAGCAGGGCAGCCAGATGAAGATTGTTTAGTTTGAAAATAAAATGATCAGTTTGGACAGGAGAGTCAAAAATTGAGGTAATACTGAGCTTTACTCAGCATTGTATTGAAGGCAGCCAGTGTTCATAGAGGGTACATGGGGCAAAAGTCAAAGAGAATGAAGCAGAGCACAGAAAATAAAGTGCTGAAAACAGAGGATAATATGAACTTTGTTCTATAGAGAAATAGACACTCAATCCCGCTTTGACAGAAATGAGCTATGGCACATAGAATAAATATCTCATCAACTTTTATCCTTGAATTCAGCATCTAGACAATAATGGAAATGAATTACATGCTTCCTAAGGTGTTTCCTGTTGTAAAGTCTTATATTTCTAGCGTGAGTTCACAGAAAGTTAGATCATTGACTATTAGTTTTTTGTTGCTTCTGTAAAAATTTAAGTTTTAGACATTTTTTGAGAGTCATTCTGCCTACCACAGTCCATTCTCTGGATCTGTCCCACATACAAAACACATTCACCCCATCACAAAAAGTTTCCACAGATCTCATTCTATTATACATCAACTGAAAGTACTAAATCTCACCTAAATCTCATAAGCTCTAAAGTCTCAAATCTCACTATGTACAAAATTCAAATAAGTTATGGGTGAGTCTTTGGGTATAATCTATCCTGGGTCACAATTTTTCTCTACTTGTAGACCTATAAAACTAGTAAACTAGTTATCTCCAAAATGCAATGATGGGACAGTCATCAGATAATAGTTATAGACATACTGATTTGAGAGGGGAGAAATTAGAAGAAAAAAAGTCACCTCTCTCAAACAATTTTTACATACAACCAGACAAACTTTATTAGATTTCAAGGCCTCAGAGTAATTCTCCTTCATTCCTTATTCTAGTTTCTGAGCTTAAAGCTTTGTTCTTTGGGTCATCTTTCCTTTCACGGGTAAAGGATTACATGTGTTTGTAGCTGAATGGTTTTATCAGCCTATGTTATCTGCCTGCAGAATTTTGAGGTTCTAACATCCTTCTTTCCTTTAATACTATTTTTGACCTTTTCAGTTCATGCTGGCAGTGCCTCTGCTAATATAAAATTCTCAAGCACCTTGTGGGTCTCTCGTGTATTTCACAGGATTCACTTCACTAGATAAGAGGTTTGTTCACAAATCATTCCTAGAAAATGTTATCTCCAATTTTGGATTTTGCGAAGATGGCTAAAGGACAAATAACCTTATATCTTCTGAGAGACATTTTCTGGTTTAATTTAGGGAATCTTTGAGTCATACCTTCAAACTCTTTACAAAGCCTCTTATGTGACTAAGTACTCTGCTTTTTGTAATACTTCTGTAACAAATTACCACAAATGCAAGAGCTTAAAATAACACAAACTTATTATCCTACATCTTTGTAAGTAAGAAGTCTGGTAGATGTCTCAGTGAACTAAAATAAAGGAGTCTGCAGGCTGCATTCCTTTCTGGGGGCTTGTAGAATTCAGGTCCTGGCACTATTATATGAGCTATTAGGAGCTCATATAATTACGTTGGGCCCACTTGGATAACCCAGGATAACTGCCCTCTTAAAGTGAACTGATTGGCAACTGTCATGTAATGTAATGTATTTACAGGTTCTGAATTTAGGAATTGAAGATCTTTGTTGGGGTTGGGGGGTTGGTGGGAGCAGGCACAGATCTGCCTATTACACTAAGAGCAAAAATAACTCTGCCTTTTAACACCTGCTCATACTCTCATCTAAAACCAATTGTGGCTTAACATTTGGGGGAACTTTCCACCCTTTCTCATATTTTCCACATAGGAGAGAACTCTGGCTCCCTCCCCACAGAGGGAACTATGAGCAGATACACGTCTGCATACTTTTCTACTCCGGTACACATCCCTTGTCTTCTTCCTCGCAAAAGTAGAGTTTATAGATCCACTTATCCAAATATAAAACCTTCACTTCATTTGGCCAAGTTTCAGGAAGCTGGAGTTACCGTGTCAAGGGCAGGAACCAGACCTCATATTAATACTTTCTTTTTCTCTTCATATCTGATGAATCAGTGGGGAGGTCAGGAACTTTTCCTCCGGCAGAAGTCTCTTTATTCCATCTCCTTATTTATCTTTCACTGCTTGCATCATTGAATGGCCTCATTGGCCTTTTTCTCTATGAGTGAGTGGGCAAGTCAGGTTTGACCTGCCCTCTACACCCTGATGTTTTCCCTTAAGTGGGAGAAGGAAAAAGGGTCACACTTTGTCTTTGTGTATACATCTCATTCTCCAATCCAGTTTTTATCCAGAAAGTTCTTCTTTGAGATTATAAGGTCATTTCAAAATTATGATCATCTATGTTCCCTTCAGATTTAGCACATAATTTCCTTATGAGGTTTGTTAGTTAGCCCTTGGAGAGGAGGAAGACTAGCGCCTTGAAGCTCAAACAAGATTATCTGCTTCACTATTACTACTTTGCAGTGTGAAACCTGGAGGATTATTTGAAGTATTCTAGGATTTTCTACAAAATAATTTGACAAGGAAACCGAGAAAAAGGATCCCCACTTCCCATTAATTTATGCATAAAAGCTCAATTTTTATCAATTTGAGTTTACATCAGTTTTTAACTTTAACAGCATTGCTTAGTACTAAAAGTCATTGTATTTATTCTTAACATTGACATTGGTAAACAATACTATTGTGATATCCGTACAGGTTGATATACATTACATGGCAGTCAACTTTTGCTACTTGGTTAGATTTACAGGAGCAGAAAAAAATACTCCTAATTTTGAAATAAATCAGTGAAAAAGTAATAATTTGATAATATAGTAGATTTATAGTTTGATGGAGATATTTTATTTTGCAGCCCATCATCCAGTTCCCTGTCTCTGCTAGCTGTACCCTGATTTTGCTCTGTGGAATCATCCTCATCCTGACTTTCAGCCCATGTGCTTCTGGTAAGGCTTCACATTTGCTTCCGAGTTGAGTGTGGGAATAAAGTCTGATCCATCTGAGCATCTCATTCTTTAGATTCATTGATACATGTAGGAATGAGCAAGTGATGACATACAATGAAATGCAATGAGATTTTTGTCAGAAGAGTTGGAGGACAAGTATACTGTCTTTCTTACTGTTTTGACCTGAATGAATATAAACCTGAAGCCCCTGTAGTCATCTTGCTGTCAAAGTCACATAAAAGAGAGAGGCTGGAGAAGGATCAGGTCATGATGACATAATCCAAACCCTTGAAAGCAGCCTCGCCTGTAGTTAACCCAACCCTCAAACTGTTAAACCAATGTAGTTTAAGTCAGTGTGAGTTGTATAGTTTCTTTTTGTTTAAGTCATTGTGAGTTGAGTTTTCTGTCCTTGAATCAAAGGGGTCTGAACTCTTGACAAGCTACAAGGTTTACATATTCTAAAATGCAACTTAAACGTATATCTGGGGAGTTCTTAGTGACTTTCCAAAATATACCTATAGTTTTCATTGTCATCAACACATGTTAGTAATAGAAAAAGTCAAAATATGTAAAGAAGGATGTTTAAGTACAGCAGATTATTAAAATGTGGACTTTTTCATAAATATAAAGTCTTAACTATACTTTAGTTTTCACACTCTCTAGCAACTCTGATAGAGTTCCCAATAGTGTAGATGTTATGGATTTTCTGGTTGTGTTTTCAGAACTGCAGAAATACCATTTCTTTCAGTGTAGCATCTCAACAAATTTGCTTTACTTATTGAAATACAGGTAAGTAATATAACATATAAGGATCAAGATGATGGAAGGGACTGTAAAGATTATATGATTTTATCTCATTTTATAAGTGAGGAATTAAGCATCAAAGAACAAAGTAATTTGTGTATAGTCACATTCATTGCTAATAGCAAAGATTCAACTAGAACTCAGTTTTCCAGATTCCTGCTCCAAGGATGCTTCTCATTTCCTCAGCCTGTAACCAAGCATCTTGTTTTTAAAAGTTTTTTTTTTCTTTTACTTTCCTGCCTGTTCCTTGTCTTGCTTTCCACCAGGCACCCCCTTGCACAGTGTTTCCTTTATCTAGTTGTGTATTTACTTAGAAGTTCCAGTGACTAAATCTTGAAACATCAGGTCACTGTGGGATTCTCTGACACAAGGCTGCAGTTATTTGCAACCTGGGTATACTCAAGATGGTGCCAGCCTATTTACCAGATGGGACAACAGTTCAAGATAGTCATTAAAACAATCATGTAGACTGGCACTACCTCATCACTCATGTATGCCCATTATTCCAAACTTCTCATTTTAAGCCTTTATATTTGACACAAAAACCTGAAATGTTTTCTTCAAGTGAAAAGCCTTAACCATTTCCCCATTGCTAGCTCTGGAAATAAAGTCAATTTTATTTCACTGCACCTTGCCAATGTTATTGGTTTTGCAAGCACTGAGCAGCCAGGTCTGCACTCAGTTACAAACCCTGATGACCTGACGATGTAGGCGTGACCATTATTTACTTACCACCTAAAATGTTCACATCAGAGAAGAAATAATAAACTAGATTAGAATCAAATTAGTACTTATTCATTTCTGTCTTAGCAAGCTGTGCCAGGAACTTTGACCACAGAAGTACTTGTCCACCAGAGTCTCAACACAGAGCACACATTGACTTTAAAGCCCATGTGTAATGAGGGTCACTCTGGCAGGAACTATGCCTCACAGATGAAAGATCCCATAGGTAGTGAACTCTCCTGAGAGCCACTCCATCACAGAAACAGAACACTTTTTTAACACCCACATACCTTATATTTTATGTTACAGATGACATTTTAAGCTCCCACTTACAAAGAATCATTGTCAAGCTCAAAGGTCAGATGCACTGAATAAAACAGGTATCAATTTAACAGGAACTAGTGATTGAAGTTCATTCCCACTTTCCTCAATTCTGTGAGCCCTGTCAGAGCCTCTAACAGGTCCACTGGAACAACCTCTTTAAGCCACGAAAAGCTCATTTACACACTCTTTGTAACTAATCCTTTAGTTCAAGACATTTTTGAGAAATTGCTTTCTTTGTATTTTTTGTTTTGAAAAGCTTCAGATTGTATACTCTATCAAGCAATTTTAAAAGTCTAACTTTCTTTTAAAAAGTCAAATGCAGAAATTTTTCTGCTGACCTCATGGTCAATATTCTGCTTGAAAATGGCGGAAGGCTTTACAATAAGGTGTGGATGTCCTGCTTTTTTTAAGGAGATTAAAGAGAAAAGCTTTTTGAGCTCCTTTTACCCAAGCACCTAGATCCTATTTGTGAATTTCCTGATGACAAAATAAAAACGTTCACAAACAGCAAGATGATTCTACATCGTAACTTCCCTTTTCCTCTTGTATAGCTCTCTGATTAACATGTTTGAATTTATCCTTTTTAAAATTTCATTAGTAATATGTATTCATTAGTAATATGTATTCACTGGATGCCTGAATCTGTTTAGTTTTCCAAAAAAAAAAAAGAAAATATCCGAGATTGGATAATTTATGATAAAAGTTTATTTGGCTCATGGCCAGAGAGGAAACAAGGGTGGGGGTGGAGGTGGAGTGTCGGGGCGGGCGGAGAGTGACAGGCTCTTTTATTTCTAACAACTCTCTTTTCTTGCCAGTGAACTCATAGAATGAGTACTTACTCCCTCTCCCCCAGGGTCTGTTAATGTGTTCCTGAGCAATCCATCTCTGTAAACCAAACACTTCCCGTTAGGCTCCATTTTCCAGCACCACTATAACGGGGATCAAATTTCAACATGAGGTTTGGAAGGGACAGATATGCAAACTGTAGCACTGGGTGAAGTTTAAAGCTTACTGAGTATGTAGCAAGTAAGGACCTTCTTTTAGACAAAAAGAGAAAGAATAGGACTTTTCTCAAAAGTATCCATTCATAATTTTCTATTCTAACTTTATATCAAAACCTATGCACAATATGCAAAAAGGATAGGCTAAACATACTCAAGAAGACTTTAGATAAATTTTCCAGGGTCATCCTCTCTTCTGTCCAACTTGTTCTAGTTCATTTTTAATTATTTTCAGTGCCTGAATTTGTGCTTCTGTTCCCAGGACATTATTTTTTTATCTTGCTTTCTCTGTGTTTAACACTATATAATCCTGTGTTTAGCTCAGCTTTATATTTATGGGAATTTTTGTCTCAAAGCAAACTTTTCTAAATGACATATTCCAGCTTCAGTCATTTGGGTCAAAAATCATGATCCTGGTTCCTTTGGCCAGCACATTGACTGTATCTTCCTAGTGGGCTGAGGAGAAGGATTAAACCACAATTTTGCATAAAAGAATGTTCCTTCCTATGCTATATATATTTGGGGCACCCACCCTCCCAGTCTCGTCACACTTCATCTTCATTTCAGGAGTACTTCTTCTATAAGCCAACTTTAATCGCTGTATTGACACAAGGGCATAAGGTCCCATGGAGCCCAGGTTCAGTCTCTGGGCTAGGACATCAGAGCAAAGATTGCTTATTTTCTAGATACCCAATAATTTGTCTTAGTGGATGCTGTCATATGTTCCCTGGATGAACTTTCAGGGTCAGAAGAATTGTCTGCTGGTGACTTTGTGCTGATTTTTCTCTCTGGGAATTTCTCTCTGGCTGAAGGGATATGCTTTATCCAGATTATATTACTTCCTCCGGGACATCCAGCATCCTATGACTAGTTGATTTGGGGTACAAAGACCCAGCTCCCTGCCTCAATTTGTAAGAATTCTAAAGGCCATGGCAGCTTCAAATCTTCTCTTAGTTTATAGTATTACTGTATTACATTTTAGCTTCTCCCTGGACAATCCAGTTTCCTTCACCCCCTCCAGGTATTGTTCCCTATGTCAGAGAAAACTCTCATTCAATCTGCATAGCCATGTCTATATTGGAGTCGGTTCCTAAGACAAATATTTTCTTTTAAGTTTTAATGTTACTTTGGGCTCTAAGGCCATGTTTCTGAAAATAACATTTCAACAGGTCATGAAATCTTAGGTAATTCATATGTCAATGTCAAACAATAGACTAAATATCACCATAAACATGAACAACATTTTGATAAGAAACATGATTAGAAAACAGCAGTGTTTACATGCTTTAAATAATATTAAGAGTACAACAGAATATGTAAGTAGTTGTATACTGCCTTGCGTGTTGAAGTTACTCAAGTAAATGATCGCATTATAAATTCGTATCAATAGTCAACCTCTCAAAGCATAAAGAATCCCCAGTTTTCCACAAAAACGTATCAAAGAAGAAAATTTTTAATAATTTGGAAGTTATGTGCAAGAAGTTAGACATAAGTCAAATCTCTTACCACTAAGGGTAGAAGGTAATCTTTTTCATTTTATAGTTTAGCACCTGCTTAGACACTGGGAAAAATTGAATTCGACTATAGATAAACTATTTATAACTTATTTTTAAAACTGCACACCATCTTTGTAGAATATGTGTCTGTATTTGAGGCAAATGTAAATATTTAGATATGCAACATTTTCAAAATAATGGTTTGTACTCTCTGTTTTACAAATGTTAAAATAGAATATATTTTATAACCCTATCACACACAAAAAGTTAAGGCCCACTTCTAATTACGCCTATGGATGACTTGTCTTAGAAATTTCCGGCATCTTTCTAATTTCTCTATCTGTAAAATGAAGATAACAATATTTACTTTACTCAGAAGGGTGTTGAAATGATGAATTTCCTAATGTATATAATATTCTTTGAAGATGAAAAGCTTCATATAAATGCTAATTATTATTGTACATAAATTTATGAGGTATTACAGGTGCATAATTTCAAAGAATACATTAAAATGAAAATTTATTATGAATAATCCTTTGAAGTTGTAAACCCAATTAAATATAAAGGTAAAAGACGATCTTCTAAACATTGAGTACAGATGGCACTGATTTTGTTCAGCTATTTCTTGTACACAGTATGGTATATGTTACAATTAGACAATGAACTAAGTAGGCATAAATTAACTTTAGAAAACGTGAAGTTTGTCTTTCAAAGTTTTGTTCATTCTTGTTATAATTCTCAGTTATTAAAGATTAATACAAGTGACTCTTTTAAATTATTTTTTGACTTTGGGAATTAATTGTAAAGCATTAGGATTTACCCCCAATCATCAAAAATAAAGTTTTGGCCAAAAGGCAAATGGTAAAATACTCCTAATCATTAAATGCTTTCCTCATTGCCACGAAAGGCATATTTTTTTTTTTTTCAATGTACTCCTTCTGCCTCAGGAAAAATAAATCCTCTTACTATGATGAAGGAGTTGTTGAAATTCTCTTGGGGTCATAATCAAAGTGACTCTGCTACGTTTTGTCTTTGTGCTATACTAATGTATTTCAAGGACAAATGAGACATGCATTTTTGCTTAATTTGTGGCAGGTGGCATTCTATTTCATGGCAGCAATCCACTTGGAATATTCTCTACTTCTTATTGGCTGTGTTCGTAAATCTAGACAGATTTGGGCTGATAACCAAAGCATGAGTCCAACATGAATGTCAATGGCAAGAATCTTACTGGCTTATTCCACTGTCAGAGCCCAGGGCTTGGCTCTCATTCACCCTTGGAGATTTAAGGAGTTTCAAGAAAAGAAGATTTATCAATTTTTTTACTGTTATTTTCAACTGTTTTAAAAGCAATTATTTGATAATTGGGGTGGCCTGCTAAAGAGAGGGTAAAGAAATGTACCACTAAAGATTGCTGCAAAAGCAGTACCCTCACCTCTTATTGCTTGCTTCATTTTACTTCTTTGAGGAATTGTCTTTATTTATAACCAATCGCTACTCAAGATGTCCAGACCAGTGATGCATGTGTCTGACTAACAGTGAAAAATATTTATCTTCCTCTGAAGAGTAGCATTAATTTGTTTTAAGTGTGAGAGCTGCCTACCAGCAAAATAGACAAAGCCATTTACTGAAATAGGGCTTCATTGTCATGAAAGCTAATGCACATCTAGAGAGGATAGAATTAATTCCATGTTTACTGGAAGTATCAAGTTTATAATTCAACTTCAGTTGAAGGTAAGTTAAAAGTTTAATATGTTTTTAGATAAACAAAACATTGGTTTGACTATAGGAGAGTGCCATTATTTTCTGTGAAGGCTGCTTTTGGAGCAAGGTCGGAGGCGAGCATTTATTCTCTTATTTATTTAACTAATTTTTATATTGAGTAGGTTCTATAGGTCAGGAATATGTTCCATGAAGGATACCAAAAAGAATAAAATAAAATCACAGCTCTCACAAAGATTACATCTAGTGGAGGAATTCCCAAATAGCTGAAGTGAGTAAAGAAACCTATCTACAGTGCTGGGGGTCTCATGTCTCACCAAGGATAAATTATCTGGGAATGAGTGGAGAAAAAGGAGACAAGGAAGGAAGGAAGGGAAGGAAGGGAAGGAAGGGAAGGAAGGGAAGGAAGGGAAGGAAGGGAAGGGAGGGAGGGAGGGAGGAGAGGGGAGGAGAGGGGAGAAAGGGAAAGGAAAGGAGGGAAGAAGGTTGGAAGGAAGGGAGAAAACAAGACAGAGGGGAGGGAGAGGAGGAGAAAAAGTAAAGTAAAGCAAGAGCTTTTGAGGAAGAAAGATGGCTGAATAGAAACCTCCAGTGAGTGTTTCCACTACAGGAACACCAAACTGAACAACTATCCAATAAAAAGCATCTTCATAAGAACCAAAAATCAGGTGAGCAATCCAAGTATTTGGTTTTAACATTATATTAAGGAAAGGGGCCCTGAAGAAGGCAGGGAAGACAGGAAGATGGGTTTGTTTGTTTGTTTGTTTGTTTGTTTGTTTGTTTTTGAGATTGAGTCTCGCTTTGTCACCCAGGCTGGAGTGCAGTGGCCCCATCTCGGCTCACTGCAAGCTCCGCCTCCCGGGTTTAAGCCGTTCTCCTGCCTCTGCCTCCCAAGTAGCTCCGCTACAGGTGCTGCCACCTCGCCTGGCTACTTTTTTGTATTTTTAGTAGAGATGAGGTTTCACCGTGTTAGCCAGGGTGGTCTCAATCTCCTGACCTCCTGATCTGCCCACCTTGGCCTCCCAAAGTGCTGGGATTATAGGCGTGAGCCACCATGCCCAGCCTAGAAGACAGTTTTGAATAGCCTTCAACATACCTCTCCCATCCCCCAGCAGTGGCTGTGTGGCATATAGAGGTAACCTGTGCACTTGAGGGAGGGAGAGTGCAGTGATTCTGGGACTTTGCATTGAAACTCAGTGTTGTTCTGTCACAGTGGAAAACAACACATAGAACTCAGACGGTGCCTATGGAGAGAGCATTTAGATCAGCCTCTGCAGAAGGCAAATTGTCTGTCCCAGTGACTAAAACCTAAATTCTGGCAAGCCCCACCACTGTGGGCTAAAGTGCTCTTAAATAAACTTGAAAGGCTGTCTAGACCACACAGACTGCAATTCCTGGACAAGTCCTGGTGCTGTGCTGGACTCAAAGCCAGTAGACTTGGGATGTGTGTGATGTGCTGAGACACCAGCTAGGGCAACCAAGAGATGCTTGTGCAACCCCTCCCCCAACCCCAGGCAGAACAGCTTACAGCTCCGGAAGGGACTCGTTTCTGCTTGAAGAGAGGAGAGGGGAGAGTATAGAGGACTTTCTCTTGCAACCTGGATACCAGTTCACCCACGGTAGTACAGGGCACAAGGCAGTCTTAGCCCTCACCTTCAGTCCAGATTCTAGCTCCTGGACAACATGCCTATACACACCGTGTGCCAGAAGGGAGCTCACACCTTTAAGTGAAGGACCCAGTCTTGGAAGGATTCATCACTTGTTGACTAAAGAACCTTTGGGCTCTGAATATTCAGCAGTAATAGCCAGGCAACACTTACAATGGGCCTTGGGTGAGATTCAGAGCTGTGCCAGTTTCAAGTGTAATCCAGCATATTCAAAACTGTGTAGGCTATGGGGAAAGACCCCTTCTGCTTGAAGAAAGGGGAGAGTAAAGGATACTTTTGTCTTGCAACTTGGTAACCAGCTTGGGCACGGTGGGGTAGAGCACCTTGCAGGCTTTTGTGCCCCCCAATTCCAGGTCCCGGCACCCGGATGACATTTCTGGACTTGCCCTTGGCCAGAGGGAAGCCAGTTGCCCTGAAGAGAAAGACTCAGGACTGGCAGTAATTACAACAAGCTGACTAAAGGGCCCTTTGGCATTGAGTGAAAATTGGCAATAGCCAGGAGGTACTCACCATGGGCCCAAGGTGGTGACACCTATGGGGAGATACTCTTCTGCTTGTGGAAAGGGGAGGAAAGATTGGGAAGAACTTTGTCTTTGGGCTTGGGTGCCAGCTCAGCTGCAATAAAATAGAGCATCAGGTAATTTCCTAAGGTTCCTGACTCCAAGCCCTTGTTCCCAGATGTCATCTCCAGTCCTGCCCAGGGCTAAGAAGAAATTGCCTCCCTGAAAGAAAGGACAAAAGCCTGGTTGGATTTGCCACCTACTGATTGTAGAGTTCTTAGGCCTTGAGTGAACATAAGCAGTAGCCAGTTGGTTGTCATTGTGAACCTTGGGCAATATCCAGTGTTGTGCTGGCTTTAGGTGTGACCCAGCACTGTCTTAGAGTTAGAAGCCACAGGAGTGCTTGGGTTACCACCCCCCTCCACCCCTTGACAAGGTCTAGGCAACTCAGCACAGGCTTTGTTTTCTTGGAAAAAAGTAAGGGAAGAAAACAAGAGTCTCTGCCTGGTAATCCAGTGAATGCTCTGGAATAATGCCAAAACCCACCATGACAGTACCTCTATGAGTCTCCAAGAGCCACAACATTAATGGGTTTTGGTGGTCCCCTAAAGCAGATGTGGCTTCAGTGACAAAAAAAAATAGATCACAACACCCAAGTCTCTTTGAATACCTGGAAAGCCTTCCCAAGAAGGACAGGAATAAACAAGCCCAGACTGTGAAGACTACAATAAGTACCTGACTCTTCAAGGAACAGACATTGATGAACATTCACAATCATCAAGACCATCCAGGAAAATTTTACCTCAATGAACAAACTAAATAGGGAACCAGTGACCAATCCTGGAGAGAGAGAGAGAGATGTGGCCTTTTACACAGAGCATTCAAAGTAGCTATTTTGAGGAAACTAAAAAAAAAAAAAAAAAAAAAAAATCCAAGATAACATAGAGAAGGAATACAGAATTCTGTCAGATAAACTTAAAAAAACAAATTGAAATAATTAGAAAGAATAAAGCAGAAATTCTGGAGCTGAAAAATGCCATTGACCTAATGAAGAATGCATCAGAGTTTCTTACCAGCAGAGCTGATCAAGCAGAAGAAAGAATTAGAAAGCTCAAATGGTGCTGAGACAACTTGATATCCATATGCAGAAAAATAAAACTAGACTCCTATCTCTCACCATATACAAAAAAATCAAATCAAAGTGTATTAAAAACTTAAATCTAAGACCTCAAACTATGAAACTACTAAAAGGACACATTAGAGAAACTCTCCAGAACATAGGACTGGGAAAAGATTTGAGTAATACCTCACAAGCCCAAGCAACCAAAGCAAAAATGAACGGATGGGTTCCCAAGTTAAAAAGCTTCTGCACAGCAAAGGAAATCATCAACAAAGTGAAGAGGTAACCCAGAGGATGGGAGAAAATGTTTGCACACTATCCATCTGAAAGGTATTAATAGCAAGACTATATATGGAGCACAGACAACTCTATAGGAAAAAAACTTAATCTCATTTAAAAATGGGCTAAAGACTTGAACAGACATTTCTCAAGTGAAGACATACAAATGGCAAAAAGGCATATGAAAAACATTGATAATTGGAGAAATGCAAATCAAAACTGAAATGAGATATTATATCACCCCAGTTAAAATGGTTTTATTTAAAATCTGGCACTGACAGATGCTGGCAAGGGTATGGAGAAAAGAGAAGCCTTTTATACTCTTGATGGGAATGTAAATTAGTACAAACATTATGGAGAACGGTTTAGCGGTTTCTCAAAAATCTGGAAAAAAAGGAGCTACTATATGATACAGAAATCACACTGCTAGATATATATGTAAAAGAAAGAAAGTTAGTATATTGAAGAGATATCTACACTCTCATGTTAATTGCAGCACCTTTCACAATAGCCGAGATTTGGAAGCCACTTAAATATCCATCAACAAACGGATAAGGAAAATATGAAATATATACACAATGGTGTATAATTTAGCTATAAAAGAGAATAATAGTCTGTCATTTGCAGCACCATGGATAAAACCGGAGGTTGTTGTGTTAAGTAAAAACAAACAAAAACAGGCACAGAAAGACAAACATTGCATATTCTCACTTATTTGTGGGATCTAAAAATTAAAACAATTGAACTCATGGACATGGAAAGTAGAAGGATGGTTACCAGAGGCTGGAAAGGGTAATGTGGGGGTGGGGAGGAATAGAGATGTTTAATGGGTGCACAAATTCAGTTAAATAGAATACATAAGGTCTAGCATTTGATAGCACAACAGGATGACTACAGTCCACAATAATTTTTGTACCTTTAAAAAGAGCTAAAAGGGTAGAATTGGATACTTTGTAACAAAGAGAGGATAAGTGCTTGAGCTGATGGATACTCCATTTACCCTGATGTGTTAATTACACATTGTATGCCTGTATCAAAATATGTCATATACCCTATAAAGATATGCACCTGTTGAGTACTCACAAAAATTAAAAATTAAAAAAAAATAAAATATTAGTAAGCTTGCAGAGAGGGTATTTGAAAATACACATTAAGAGGAGACAAAAGAATAAAGAATAAAAAGAATGAAGCACACCTACAAGATTTAGAAAAATAGCCCAAAATTAACAACTCTAAGTTATTGTCCTTACAGAGGAGATAGAGAGAGAGAGAGGTGGGAGCAAGATAGGATGTTTATTCAAAGGGATAATAACAGATAACTTCCCAAACCTAGAGAAAGATATCAATATTCAAGTATGAGGGGATTACATAACATCAAGCAGATTTAACCTAAAGAAGACTACTTCAAGACATTTAATAGTCAAACTCCCAAATATCAAGGATAAAGAAATGGTTCTAAAAGTAGCAAGAGAAAAGAAACAACAGACAAAGGAGCTCTAATACATTTGGTAGCAGGCTTTTCAGCAGAAACCATACAGGCCAGGAGAGGGTGGTATGACATACTTAAAGTTCTGATGGAAAAAACAAAACAAAACATTTTATCCTTCTGATGGCATTTGAATCTGTGTCTTCACCAAAGTTTCTTGTTAAATCTCATGTAATCCCCAGTGTTGGAAGTGGGGCCTGATGGGAGGTGACTGGATCGTGGGGGCAGATTTTCCTGTTGGTGCTGTCCTTGTGATAGTGAGTTCTCATGATATATGGTTGTTTAAAAATGTATAACACCTCCCCCACCCCACTCAGTTTCTTCTTCCTGCTCTGGCCATGAAAGGAGTATGTACTTCCCCCTTCTTCCATGATTTTAAGTTTCCCGAGGCCTCCCCAGAAACCAAGCAGATGCCAGAATCATGCTTTCTGTACAGCCTGTGGAACCATGAGCCAATTAAACCTCTTTTCTTTTTTAATTACATTACGCAGTCTTGGGTATTGCTTTATAGCACTGTGAGAACTGACTAATACAGAGAATTGGTACTAATGCAGAAAATTTGTACTGAAGAGTGGGGTACCAATCTTTATAGATTTCAGGTATCTATAAAGATACCGGAAAATTTGGAAGCAACTCTGTAACTGGGTAACAGGAAGAGATTGGAAGAGTGTGGAGGGATCAGAGGAAGACAGGAAGATGAGGGAAAATTTGGAACTCCCTAGAGACTAAATAGTTGTAAGTCCCTGGAGACTAAATGGTTGAAACCAAAATGCTAAGAGTGATATGGACACTAAAGTCCAGGTTGATGAGGTCTCAGATGGAGATGAGGAACTGCCAAGACCAGCTCAGTTGCAGAAACCCTAACCCAGTGGTGCTAGAGGAATAAAAGACACACAGAAATATAGAGGTGTGAAGTGGGAAATCAGAGATCTCACAGCCTTCAGAACTGAGAGCCCCACACAGAGATTTACCCACATATTTATTAACAGCAAACCAGTCATTAGCATTGTTTCTATAGATATTAAATTAACTAAAAGTATCCCTTATGGGAAACGAAGGGATGGGCCAAATTAAAGGAATAGTTTGGGCTAGTTAACTGCAGCAGGAGCATGTCCTTAAGGCACAGATCACTCATGCTATTGTTTGTGGCTTAAGAATGCCTTTAAGCAGTTTTCCATCCTGGGTGGGCCAGGTGTTCCTTGTCCTCATTATGGTAAACCCACAACCTTCCAGCATGGGCATTAGGGCCATTATGAACATGTTACAGTGCTGCAGAGGTTTTGCTTATGGCCAGTTTTGGGGCCAGCTTATGGCCAGATTTTGGGGGACTTGCTCCCAACAGGAGCTTGTTGGGAACTGGGGCAAAGGTCACCATTGCTATGCTTTAATGAGGAACTTGGAGGCATTGTGCCTTTGCTCTAGGGATCTGTGGAACTTTGAACTTGAGAGTGATGATTTAGGGTATCTGGTAGAATAAATTTCAAAGCAGCAAAGTGTTCAAGATGTAGTATGGTAGGTTCTAACAACTTATGCTCATACGTCTGAGCCAAAAAAAAGTGATATGGAACTGGAATTTATATTTGAAAGGGAAGTAGAGTGTAAAAGTTTGGAAAATTTGCAGACTTGTCATGTGGTAGAAAAGAAAAACCCATTATCAGGGGAAGAATTCAAGCTGGCTGCATAAATTTACATAGGAAAATGGAAGGCAAATGCTTATAGTGGAGACAATGGGGATAGGGCCTCAAAGCCATTTTAGAGACCTTCACAGGAGCCCTTCTCATCACAGGATGGGTGGCCTAGGAGGGAAAAATGGTTTCTTGGGCAGCGTCCAGAGCCCCACTGCCCTGTGCAGCCTCAGGACACTGCTCCATTTGTCACAGCCACTCCAGCTCCAGCTGTGGCTAAAAGGACCCAGATTCAGCCTGGGTCACTTCCTCAGAGGGTGCAAGCTATAAGCTTTGGCAGTTTTGATATGATATTAAACCTGAAGGTAAACAGAATGCAAGAGTTGAGGCTTAGGAGCCTCTGCCTAGATTTCAGAGGATATACGGAAAAGCCTGGATGTTCAGGAAGAAGCCTGCTGCAGGGAGGAGCCCTCATGAATAACTTCTACTAGGACAGTGCTAAGGAAAATGTGGGGTTGGAACCCCCACACACAGTCCACACTAGGGCACTGCCTAGTGGAGCTGTGAGACGAGGTCCACAGTCCTCCAGAACCCAGAATGGAAGATCAACCAGCAGCTTGCACTATGAATGTGAAAAAGCCATAGGAACTCAACATCAGTCCTGATAGCAGCATTGGTGGCTTAAATCTGCAAAGTCACAGAAACAGAGCTGCCCAAAGCCTTGGGAGCTCAACCTGGTATTAATGTGCCCTAGATGTGAGACATGGATTCAAAAGAAAATTATTTTAAAGCCTTATGATTTAATAACTGCCCTGCTGGGTTTTAGATTAGTATGGGGCCTGTAGCCCCTATTTTGTTTGATTTCTCCCTTTTGGAATGGAAGTATCTACCCAATACTCATACCCCATTGTATCTTAGATGTAACAAACTTTTTTTTTTTTTTTTTTTTTTTTTACAGGCTCATAGGTGGAAGGTACTTGCCTTGTCTCATTTGAGACATTGGACCTGCCTTTTGAGTTACCAATAGAATGAGTTAAGAATTTGAGAGAAATGTTAAGAAGGCATGATTGGATTTTGCAATGTGAGTAGGATATGAGATTTGGAAGGGACCAGGCAGAATAGTATAGTTTGAATCTGTGATATGATTTGTCTGTGTCCCTACCCAAATCTCGTCTTGAATTGTAGCTTCCATAATCCCCATGTGTCGTGAGAGTGACACAGTGGGAAGTAATGGGGGATGGGTTTCCATGGTGGTCTCATGATAGTGAATAAGACTTAAAAGATCTGATAGTTTTATAAAGGAGAGTTCCCTTGCACATGCTCTCTTGCCTGCTACCACGTAAGACATGCCTTTGCTGTCACATTGCTTTCCACCATGATTGTGAGGCATCCTGAGCCATGTGAAACTGTAAGTCCATTTGATATGGTTTGGCTGTGTTGCCACCCAAGTCTCACCTTTAATTGTAATAATCCCCATGTGTCAAGGGTGGGACCAGGTGGATACAATTGAATCATGGAGGTGATTCCCCCAAACTGTTCTTATAGTTGAGAATAGGTCTCACAAGATCTGAAAAATGCCTTCACTGAAAGAAAGACAGGAATGAAGGGGTAGGAATGGTCAAAGCCATTCAACAAGTCTCTAGGAAGTTCCAAACTTTTCCCCATCTTCCTGTTTCCTGAGCCCTCAAAACTGCTCCAATCTCTGCCTGTTATCTAGTTCCAAAGTTATTCCCACATTTTCAGGTATCTTTAGAGCAGCACCTTGCTCCACCAGTAGCAATTTACTGTATTAGTCTGTTCTCATGTTGCTAATAAAGACATACCCAAGACTGGGTAATTTATAAAGGGAAGAGGTTTAATTGACTCACAGTTCAACGTGGCTGGGGAGCCCTCACAATCATGGTTGAAGGTGAATGAGGAGCAAAGTCATGTCTTACATGGTGGCAGGAAAGAGAGCTTGTGCACACAGGGAAAATTCCACTTATAAAACCATCAGATCCCACTTATTTGTGGTACCTAAAAAAATTTAAAGCCATTGAACTCACGGAGATAGAGAGAATAATGGTTATCAGAGACTGGGAACGGTAGTAACCAAGGGGAAAAGGGGATGGTAAAAGAGTACAAAAATATAGTTTGATAGAATGAATAAGATTTAGTATTTGACAGCACAACAGGATGAGTAGTCAACAATAATGTATTGTATATTTAACCATAACTTAAAGAGTTGAACTGGATTATTTGTAACATAAAGGAAAGATAAATACTTGAGATGTTGGATACCTCATTTACCCTGATGTGATCACTATGTATTGCATTTTAGTAACAAAATATGTTATGTAACCCAGAAATACATATACCTACTATGTACCAACACAAATTAAATAGAAAAGAAAAATGTGAAGCAAAATCCTAACAACAATAACAACAGAAAAGGTGGCATAACTCTTAGAAATTCAGACAGATGCTGGGGAAATTCTAAGTGCTCAATCCACAGCCTTTTGATTTCTCCCCTGTTGGCTGTCTGTTTGGGGAAACTTCTGAATCATTGCTCTTGTCCCAGTTCACAGCCTCTAGGAGTCAACTGAAGTTGATGAGGATCCAATTCCAAGAACAATTTTGAGATAGATCTAATTTTAAATTAGATCTAATATTGTTATAGGATGTTTTATTTGCAAGCCAAGTCTTTTTGTACATACATTTACATTGAAAAATGAGAATTAATTTTAATCAATCATATATATTTTCTTTAACTTAGTGGAATAAAAATTTATTCTTGTTTTTTTCAGAAAATAAAGTTAATAAAATATACAAATTACATTGTCAAGTATCTACGAGTGAGACAACAGATTTTGCAAGAAATATCTTCATCAGAGGTCATATAACTATTGGGTTTCCCCATGTATTTTCCTTTATTTACAAAATGAAAATGTCTAAAGGAAGGGTACATGAATATCTATGATAATTTTACTTTAAAAACTAGATATACATACAGCTTTAATGAAGAGCTCATTAAGAAGATTGTATTACTACATTACTTAGATCAGTGTAAACTTTCTTCACATCAAGAGTCCAGCCACAGGTCATCTCTTCATCCTCTGCCATACTGTAATCTCCAGCTCTCATGCTGCCTCATCCCCTAAGCCAAGTCCCAAAAGTGGTTTCACATGAGGACTGTGTGAAGAGCTTTTAGAAAAATCTGACATTTGAATCCAGCCTCAAAGGTTTTGATTTTATTAATCTTGGGCATGGCCCAAGCACAGGTAAATTTTTAATTCCAGTTGATTTTAATGTATAGCCAGTGTTGAAAACTACTGTCCTAAAACCTCCCACTGCTTATTTTTTAAAACTCATAGTCTATCATAAAATCCTGCATGCACATACCCATCTATTTCTTTGAAAGTTTGTTTCTTCCTTCTGTAGCAGAAAACAGGCTCCTTCCCGAGAACATTTGTTACTCTTCAGCTTTCTATTCCCTCCTCAAACCTGCAGTACCTCTCTCCTGTATCACACTCAGCTGATGACCTCGTCTGTTTTATTTCTCTGCTTCAAGAAAAAGAGCAAATTTAAAATAATCCCCTTTTTTTCCATCAACCAAGCTTCTAATCTCCCTATACTTGTGCCCTTCACACTATCTTCTTTGCTAATGAAGGGCTGACCTGATCATTCTGTGACAAAAGGCAAATCCTTCAATTTCTGTACTAGTCTCTCACATATTCTAGAACCATGATGCTGCAATTAACTCCTTGATATCCTTTAGCACTAAACTTTCTCTCTCTGTTAGATTATTCACAGTAGCAGGGGTGATACTCAAATAATATCGTTGGAAGTAATAATACAAATAATACAATGGAAGTAACTGGAACAACCAATCTTCCAGGAGAATGTTATCTGTCTTGCCCCTCATGAAATTAGCACGTTTTAATGTCATTCATCTTCATAAACACTTACTCTTGATTTCACAGACCCCCTCCAATTGCCATCTTCTATCTCTACATTTTTTACTGTAAAACTCACACTGTTGCCTCTACTGTCTAAATCTTCATCCAGCTCACTTTTATACTACATCTGATCAGGCTTTCTCCTCACCACTCCAGTGAAGCTCCTTTTGTCAGTGTTAGCAGTGTTACCAGCGTTCACACTGCTAAGCCTCAGTTCCCAGCCTTCATCTACCTTAATACCTCAGCAGCATTTGAAATCACTTTCTGTTCCTTGAAGAACTTGAATAATGAAATTTTAGCTAAATTAACATTTTTGTACTTACTTAAAAATTTTAGTTGATATGCCATACTTACTGTTTTGTAATGATGATTGACACTATCAATCAAGTTTAAGAGAAACTACAAGTCAAGTTTAAGAGAAAATATTGAAAATATTCATTCAAAGTTTAAAAGAAAACATTGGAAAGCTATTGCATAAATATCAAATCATTAAATAATTTTTAATTAAAATTATGTTGAGGGAGGCACAGACATGAGATTCCTGTTACTGAAACAAATAAAATACATTCAGATATATGACTATAGAGCTGAGAGTGTGTATATTTCTACAAAAATTTCATCTTTATGTTTAGAGAGTCTTAAAATATCTGATTGTCTAGACCGGTGAAAATAAAAGTTTAAGTATGTCTCAAGTAGAACAAAATATGGACTGAAACTTCTATAATTGAACTTAAGATATATTAGACATTTTCATGAAATTGAAATATTTTAACATTCTAAATATAGCTAAAATACATGAAATTATGGGTTTTCTGATACAATATATCATAGAGAACCTAAGCTGTGAAAAGCCTAAATGAATTCAAGAAATGAAAATTATTAGTAATAGATAAACACAAAAGTTATTTTCGTAAAGGTACCACTAATTAGTTCCTATTATTGCAAATCTAGCCAGGCAGACTCTGCAAAGTAATAATGTTTCAAGTTTCTATTATGGCTGAAATGAAAACCTGGTCTTCAATAACAAGGACATTAACTAGACTCTATAAGACTTATGTAACCAGTTTGTGACTGGTAGGCAGCTTCTTTTCTTTCTCTGCTTCCACCCTTCGAAGGTAAACTTTGCTCTTCAAAACAGCTTCAAAACCAGATGGAATTCAATGTGTTAAAAAGAGGCAGTTATTTTTCCTAGAGATTCCATAAGGATATGAGGAAAAAGATTCTCATTACATATCCCACAGTAGAAACTATAAAATTTCTTTTTAAATATCTCTGTCATTTCCCAGAAAATGCCTCTCTCTGGTTAGACAGCTCAGTTTTTATTCCATCTCACCCATAATCAAAGCTTTTCAAAATTGTTTACTGATTCTGCTCTCCCACTCAACTTTGTGAACAAAAACCCAGTGACAACCACACAATGGCTCCTGTGATGGTTAATATTGAGTGTCAATTTGATTGGATTGAAGGATGTGAAGTAGTGTGTCCGGGTGTGTCTGTGAGGGTGTTGTCAAAGGAGATTAACATTTGAGTCATTGGACTGGGAGAGGCACACCCACCTTCAATCTGGGTGAGCACCATCTAATCAGCTGCCAGCATGGCTAGGATAAAAGTAGGCAGAGGAACCTGGAAGGACTAGACTGGCTGAGTCTTCTGGCCTCCATCTTTCTCCCATGCTGGATGCTTCCTGCCCTCGAACATATGACGCCAAGTTCTTCAGCTTTTGGATTCTTAGACTTACATCAGTGGTTTGCCAGGAGCTCTCAGGCCTTTGGCCACAGACTAAAGGCTACACTGTTGGCTTATCTATTCTTCAAGCTCATAATTTCGAAGCCTAATTTTCCTACCTATGTGGCTCTTCAAGATACAAAAATGACAATCCACTGCTAAGAAAATAAAATTAATCTATAACATTACACTGCCTTAATAGTTTGTATTGAATTGCTAATATTTTAAACACTTAATAAGAAATTGGGCTTACTTCTACTAAAAGTCCAAATAATTTTTAAATTTAAGATTCAGAAGGCCCATGTGCAGATTTGTCATATGCGTATATTGCATGATGCTGAGGTTTGGGTTTCTAATTATCCCATCATCCAAGTAATGAACATAATACCCAATGGTGGTTTTTCAACCCATGCCCTCTCACTCCTTCTTTTTTTTGTAGAATCTCCATTGTTTATTGTTCCAATTTTTATGTTTGTGAGTACCTAATATTTAGCTCTCATTTACAGTGGGAGATATCCCATTTACAGTGAGAATATTTGATATATAGTTTTGCTTTGGCATTAATTTGCTTAAAATAAAATCGCCTCCAGCTGCATTCATATTTCTACAAAGAACGTAATTTTATGATTTTCTATGGCTGTGTAGTAATCTATTGTATATACGTCCTATGTTTTCTTTATCCAGTCCACTGTTGACAGAGATCTCAGTTGATTCCATGTTTTTGCTATTGTACATAGTGTTGCAATGAATATACAAGTGCATATGTCTTTTTAGTAGAATGATTTATTTTCTTTTGGATATATAGCTTTGGATATATACCCAGTAATTGGATTATTGAGTCAAATGATATTTCTATTTTTAGATCTTTGAGAAATCTTTAACCTGGTTCCAAAGGGGCTGAATAATTTGCATTTCCACCAACAGTGTATAAGCATTCCCTTTTCTCTGCAGCCTCACCGATACCTGTTGCTTTTGACTTTTTAATAATAACCATTCTGACATGTGTGAGATGGTATCTCACTGTGGTTTTAGTTTGCATTTCTCTGAGGATTAGTGATGTTCAGCATTTTTTCATGTTTGTTGGCCCCTTGTATGTCTTCTTACAAAAGTGTCTGTTCAGGTCCTTTACCTTCTTTTAAATAGGCTTGTCTATTTCTTGTTAAGTTCCTTACAAATGCTGATATTAGACCTTTGTTGGATGCATAGTTTGCAAATACTTTTTCCCATTCTGTAGGTTGTCTGTTAATTCTGTTGATAGTTTCTTTGGCTGTGCACAAACTCTTTAATTAGGTCCCAATTGTCAATTTTTGTTTTTGGTACAATTGCTTTTGATGACTTGGTCATAAATTCTTTGCTTAGGGCAATATCTAGAAGGGCATTTCCTAGTTTTTCTTGTAGAGTTTTTATATTTTGAGGTCTTATATTTAAGTCTTTAATCCATATTGATGTAATATTTGTATAATGTGAAAGGAAAAAGTCCTTTTTTATTATTATTCTGCATGCAGCTTTCCAGTTTTCCCAGCACTATTTATTGAAAAGTTGTCTCATTTCTCCTTTGTTTATTTTTGTCAACTTTGTTAAAGATCAGTCAGTTGTCCATGTGCAGCTTTATTTCTGGAGCCTTCATTTGTTTCCAGTCAGTCTATGTGTCTATTTTTATATCATTGCCATGGTGTTTTGGCAATTGTAGCCTTGTAGTATAGTTTGCATTCATGTAATGTGATATCCCTGGCATTATTATTTTTACTTAGGTTTGCCTTTGGCTATTCAGGATATTTTTGGGTTCCATATGAATTTTAAAATAGCTTTTTCTAATTCCATGAAAAATGATGTTAGTCATTTGATAGAAATAGCATTGAATCTGTAGATTACTTTGGGCCATATGGACATTTTAAAGATATTGATTCATCTAATTCATAAGCATGAAATGCTTTTCCATTTGCTTGTGTCGAATATTATTTCTTTCAGCAGTGTTTTATAGTTTTCCTTGTAAAGATTTTTCACTTCCTTAATTAGATTTATTCTTAGGTATTTAATTATGTGTGGCTATTTAAATGAGATTGCATTCCTGATTTGGTCCTCAGCTTAAATGTTATTGGGACACAGAACTGCTATTTATTTTTTATGTTGTTTTGTATCCTGAAATTTTGCCAGAGTTGTTTATCAGTTCCAGGAGTCTTTTGGTGGAATCTTTAGCATTTTCTAGGTATGGAATCTTATCGTCCAAAATGACAGATCATTTGACTTCCTCTTTCCCTATTTTGATGCTTTTTATTTTTTTCTCTTGCCTGGTTACTCTGGCTAGGATTTCCAGTATTAGGTTGAATAGGAGTAATGAAAGTAGACATCCTTGTCTTGTTTCAGTTCAGAGAGATTGTTTCTAACTTTCACCCATTCAGAATGATGTTGGCTGTGGATTTGTCATAGATGGCTCTTATTATTTTGAGATATGTTCCTTTGATGCCTAGTTTGTTGAGGGTTTTATGCTTTCTCTGCATCTATTGAGAGACTCATATGGTTTTTGTTTTTATTTTTATGTGGTGATTTACATTTATTACTTTGCATATGTTGAACCATCCTCACATCCCAGGAATAAAACCCACTTGATTGTTGTGAATTAACTTTTGATAAACTGCTGGATTTGGTTTGCTAGTATTTTGTTAAGGATTTTTATGTCTATGTTTATCAGGGATATTGGCCTGTAATTTTCTTTTTTGTTGTGTCTTTACCAGATTTTGGTATAAGGATAATTCTGATTTCATAGAATGAGTTATGGAGAAGTCCCTCTTCCTCAATTTTTTTGGAAAATTTTAGTAGAATTGGTACCAGCTCTTATTTGCATGTCTGGTAGAATTGGGCTGTGAATCCATCTGGTCTGTCTGAGGTCTTTTTGTTGATGGTGGTGGTAGGTTATTTTTTATTCCTGATTCAATTTCAGAACTCATTATTGGTCTTCTTAGGAGTTTTGTCTCTTCCTGGTTCAATCTTGGGACACTGTGTGTTTCCAGGAGTTTATCAGTTTCTTCTAGATTTTCTAATTCGTGAACATAGAGATGTTGTTTGCACAGTAGTCTCTCAGTACCTTTTGCATTTTTGTAGGATCAATTGTAATGTCAACTTTGTTATTTCTGATTGTGCCATTTGCATCTTCTTTCTTTTTTTTCTTTGTTAATGTAGCTAATTGTTTACGAAACTTGTTTATCCTTCCAGAAAACCAACTTTTTGTTCCATTGATCATTTGTCTGACTGGATTGATTCAAGGAACTGGTCTTTGAGATCTGAAATACTGTCTTCTTCTTGGTCTAGTTCAAGCTTGTCCAACCCATGGCCTGTGGGCCACATGTAGCCCAGGACAGCTTATAATGTGGCCCACCACAAATACATAAACTTTCTTAATATATTATGAGATTTTGTAATTTTTTGCTTTTTTTTTAGTTCATTAGCTGTCGTTAGTGTTAGTGTAGTTTATGTGTGGTCCAAGACAATCCATCTTCTTCCAATGTGGCCCAGGGAAGCCAAAAGATTGGAGACTTCTGGTCTAGTCTGTTGTGAAGACTTTCAACTGTCTTTTTAAATTTCTGTAGTGAATTGCTCAATTCCAGAAACTCTATTTGGTTGTTTCTTAATATGGCTATTTTGTCTTTCATATTTTAGATCATTTTTGTGTGTGTTCTAAGTGCTGAATTTCAACTTTATCTTTGATCTCACTGAATTTCTTTGCCATTCATATTCTCAATTCTATAGTTATCATTTCAGACATTTCATTCTGGTCAGGATCTATTGTTTGGAAGTTAGTGGGATCCTCTGGAGGTGACCAAACACTCTGACTTTCTCTATTGCTGGAGTTCTTGTGTTGGTTTCTTCTCATCTGAGAGTCTGCTAGGGCTGATACTTTTTAAAAAAATTTGCACTGATTTGGATGGGGCTTCTTGATTTTACTCCCTTGAGGGTATGACTATGGTATATATTGTTTGATTGGCTTCATTTCTGGGTACTTTCAGGTTGCCACGTCTCTGTACAGGTTTCTTGGTGGAAGGTAGGTTTGTGAAATGGCTTTCTCAGGCATTGCTTTTGTAGCAGTGTAATCTTTCTTGGTAGTATAATTCAGGCTGTACTCCAGTAGGTGTTGTTTAAGAGTAGGAGCCAGCAGGTAGGAGCAAGGGAAGTGGCAATGGAGAAGTGTGAAAAGCGCCGTTCTCCAGTGTGTGCTTGCCTTCGTTGGGGGTGGAGCTGCTGCACAAGCCCAAGAAGCGGTCTCTTTCTGCCCCTGCTCCCTGGGCTCTTAAGGGAGGAGCTGCTGCTGAGTCCACAACAGTGCATTGAGGACACGTGGCAAGGAATAAGAGATGACCTTGTCTCTACATCCATTCCTGGGCTTTGGTGGAGCTGCTGTCAGTGGCTGGTGCCATGCTTGCATTTTTATTGTGCTAACGGGGGCTTCAGTGGGCTGCACTTTTCCCTCCCTTAGGGGCAAATCAAACTAAGATTTATATTAGAGGAGTGGGTTCCACCTTCCTCTTGCTCCTCAGAGCTGGTAGGATACTGTTCCCTAACTGACCAAGGGAACAGACTAGAGCACCCAGAAATGACACATGTAGACCGGGTTTCAGGTCACAAAGCTGTCTCTGGCTATAAGTCTCACCACCCTGGAGAAATGTGGCTTCAGCTACTCTCCTCCTCCAGTCCTACAATGGTGGGGAGCATATAATTCCAGCACCTACTGCTGGGGCAATCTCCACACTTTCCACTCAATTCTGGCTATTACAGCCCTTCCTCACTACAGAGCAATGTATCCAACATCTGTTTCAAGACTAAAATGCCTACTGTGACTGCTGCTACTAGATCACCAAAAAATGTCTGTAAGCTCTCAAAATGATGCCATCTATGGAAATGTGAGTGGAGTGGTTTGGGCCTGTGTCAGGTGGGCAGCAGGGGTAAGAAGCTGTGAGGAGTATGGTCTGCTTGATTCTTGGTCTCACAACAGCCTATAGAAGGGCACTGGGTATTGTCATAGGTTGTAAGAGAGCCTCACTTCCCTCTTGGCTGGGCAGTGGCTGCAGTCATAAGCCCAAACTCAGGGTTAGGGCAGAAAACAGCTTGGCATAAAACTCTTGAAATGGTACCTTGGGCCTGGGACCAGAGAGAATGGGCACCACCCAGGCAAGCAGTGTGAACAAGAAGCTGTACAGAATGCAGTTCACTTGTATCTCAGTCTCAAAGGCAGCTTACAGCAGGGTGGCAAGTACCTTCCCAGGGGTATGTGAACACCACCAGTTTCCCTCTCCCTCTTTGGAACAGCACTGCAACTGCAGCCATGTCTGTAAATCCTCGGTATTGGGGCTCTCAAAATGGCTTGCATCTGAGGCTGCACCAGGCTCATATGCCTGTGGGATTCTGTGTGCATTTCTTTTCTAGAGCAACATCTTGTGAAATCCGTAGGCATCTCTGCATTTCAGGCATCAGGACCTAGAGGGTCGAGTATTTCTCCCATACCCAAGATCATTAAAGCCCATTTCAGATTTCTGAGGATTTCTCTCTTACTATTTTCCAATGTCTAATAGCCTCTCCCAGCTTTCAGTTGGTTCCCAGCTGGGCAAGCTACTGCAAACTTTCTCCTTACTTATGGTGCCCCCTACCTCTTCTCTGATGAATCCAGGCATTCTGTTCTAGACAATCTATTCTGAATGTATCCACTTACTATTCTAGGTCTTCTCCGTGGAGGAGGCACATAGAACCTGAATCTAGTCTGCCATCTTGATTCCTTCCCAACTACAAATAAATTAATACAAACTTTTCTACTACTCAGGTTGCCATGAAGGAGTTCTCCACTCAAGGTGTGGAATGAGTTAGTGCAGGACCTTGTTTGTGAAGAATAATCTAGATTTAACTATCATCCTATAATTACAGCAGACACATTTTACATTGAGAGTTTTATCCATTTTCTCTCTTAGATAGTGGGGACACTTCTGAAGTATATGCTCACTTTTATGAGGATGACTTCACTTTAAAAATTGTATTTTTGTGTTTTACTAGGAATAGATAAACATCCCTCAAGGGGACACATGATTATTTTAAAAAGAAAGAAAGTTAAAATCTTTATTCAAAATGACAATGGTTATATATTTAGGTGTCTTGTCTTGTTTATTGGGCATTTCCTAATTTTAACTTTTAAACTTTGATTCTCTTTTATTTCTGTTGATCTTTCTATTTTCTCCTTGGTTTCAAATAAGTAAGAAAAGGGTTCTGGAATTGAAGAGTCACTTACACCCTTCTGACAGAAACACACTGGTGAGTAAGGAAAGAAGAAAATTAGAAAGTTAATCTTTAAACTTTTTTCACATGATTTTAGCTTGAAATTTTTTATTTTGTGTCTTTCATTTGTTTTCTCTTTCATTTCCAATATTTCTGACTGTTTCATTATTCACCTCTGAACCTTCTACTAAAACTCCTGTTTGAAGTCTGACAATGCTATTCAGTTTCCTATGGAACTAACATTTAAACCTGGTATCTACATAGTCTAGACTTTGCTTCCTAGAGCACATCCCAAATATAATAGTATGCAGACCATGAGTTTTTAAAATAACTTTTGACTCAGAAATTTGACTTTTAATAATCTATTCTAAGGAAATTAGCATGTAAATATTTATGAAAACACTACAGGATATAGTTTTAAAGAGCCTAGTGTCTGGTATGTAACCTCCTTGACTTACATCTCAAAGCTTACCAATTCTATGATTTTGTAAAAATTACTTAAAATCCATGTGCTTCTGCTTTTTTTTTTTTTTTTCATTTACAAAGTAGGAATACCTTGAGACCTACCTCAGAGAATTATGGTATGGATTAAATAAAGTAATACATGCAAAGTCCTTAGCATAGAGGCTGGCACATAAGAAGATCTCTATATATGTGAGCTGTTTTGTTAGCTAGGATTACTGGTATTATTACACAATAGCTATCTGTAATACATGTGTATGTGCGAATGTTTGTGAGATAATTCTCTTGCATTATTGATTTCAATTTAAACATAAAAAATATCCATCAATATAATATTAATCAAACGTATTATAGCACATCTAATATGCAGCCATTAATAACTGTGATCTTGAAAAACTATTTGTCATTATTTTGATAAACATTTATTAACATGAGAAAATGTTCTTAAATATAAAATAAAAAGAACGAGACATAAAGATACATCTTTCTCTTAGAAAAAATATGCACATAAAGAACACCAACACATAGCAAAATGTAGCAGTTTTGTAGAGGTGATTTTTATTTCTTTACATTTCTATGCATTTAAAATATTATAACGTATATTGTATACTATAAATATAATTATAGAAATATCAGACTTGTGTTTGAGAATGAAATGAGACCAAAAAAGGTGAGAAAGTGTGTGGTCTTTCCCTATCATTTACTACATAAACAACCCAAGACAAAGAGCTTTGAGGCTTGTCGAGGGCCACAGCAATGGTGTAGTTGGAATAAGATTGAGCAATGGTATAGTTGGGATAGGATTGGTAATGATCATGCTTTCCAATTCTGGCTATTGAAGTCTTTGAGAATAAATATTCAACTAAATATTGTTGTAGTTAAAATAGAGATGTTGAATTCAAGTCAATTTCAAATAATATCTAATGAGCTGAGGGGATGCCACAGCCATTAAAAATGTTTATTGATGATGAATGTGTACCACACACTGACAGGCAACACAGAAGAACAGCAATGCTCTGCTGCGTTTTTCCCCTGCCTTTGGCAAACATGGCAGTGTGTGACCCAAGCCTAAAGGTAAGATATGTCCACAACAAATTCAGACCCATGGGGATTTCTGGAACACTTATGATGGGGCTACAGAGGGAGAATGTGTGAGAAGAAGAAGTAGGCATAAAACTCTGTCCTAAAACAGTCTTCCTAATCTAAATGAAGAGGCATTTCAAACAAGGAGCCACTGCCTGTCACTTAGGTTGGTTCTTACATCTAGTGCTACCCTCAGAACACATACAGGTATGTATGCACACATATGCACATAAACCTACATTCTCTCATTTCCAGAGAATTCAGATCTGAGTTGTAGGTGGAACTGTGTTATAAGAGCTGAAAGAGTTATTTTCTCCTAAGAGACATTCAGGGTGCAAATTGTAATTTAAAAGGGATTGAGAGGTATTTGGTTCACTTCTACGAGGAAAGTAGAATTAATTGCTTAGGGCCTGGAGAACTCCTGAGAACAAAGAATCAGACTGACACTTTGAAGCCCTCAGCAATAGATTCCTCTACAGTGGCGAAAAAGTGCCAGGTGATATGCAAACATCAGCAAGCACAGCAGTAGTTGGAAAAGTGGATCATATGCAGTGGTACTATTGGAAGCAGCATTCTTCCCTAGCCCTGGAAATCTAGCAAAGCATTCATGTATCTTGGTTGTGTGTTAGATGGCAAGATACATCATAAGAGCAACATAAGAGCAACATTGTCTCATCCCCTAGCCCTTACAGAGATCCAATGGCAGGAAGAGATTCAAATACATAATTACACAAATAATTCCTTAATTCTAATTTCAATCATGCTCAAAGGAGAAATACAGAGGTTAAAAGGACATGTGTGTGTATATTATATATATTTTATATAAATGGCAGATATATATATATATAATCCTCCAAACTGAATTTTTTCTGCCACATATGTATGTGTCATATATATATTTTCTGCCATATATATATACATATATATATATATATATGGCAGAAAAAAATAATTCAGTTTGGAGGATTAACTGTAGAGGTTTTAATAGGGAACACATACAAGGAGACCAAAGCTGGAAGCCAGAACAAAACCAGCAATCCCTATATTGGTAGGTTAGTGAATTTGAATATGAATACATGTAATATCCCCACTATGAATTGAGAGTTGAGTCTTACAATAACAGGAGAGGAAAAAGGCAGTGAAGTATGATTGTCAATGCATTGCTGATCTTAAATTTAACTTCAAGTTTAGTTAGCCTGACACTGTTACTTATGTGTCCTCAATTGTAAAGCATAGAGGGATATTTGGGACACACAGATGGGAGATGCTTAACTAGATGTAAAACACTCATCTTGACAAGTAAAAAGTTTCTTAAAATCACTTTGCTACATAACTTAACAATAAATGTGTTATTTTTTCATATATTTATGTTAAGATACTCAGTTTTCTGAAATTATTATTAGTGAATGTAAATCAGCCATAATAAGGCACCACATTTTAATTTATATCTGGACTGTTTACTCTCAAACATGAAACCTTAAAAATAGAGGTGACCTTTAAAACCGAGCCCAACCTTGCATTCTGTTGAAAATAGACTACCAAATTTAAGTGATGTGACAGTGTCTATGGAGCAGAGTTGGGAGCGCACACATCTTACCTGCCAGGCCTTCACCCTGCATGGCTCTTTGCGTCCCTGTTTCTTCTTTATTTCATTCACGAGTGTCTTTGCAAGCCATTTTAAAATTTTCTGGTTTCAGTTCCCTATTTTTCTTCATTCTTTTCTAATTATTTCTTTTCTTTTCTTTCTTTCTTTTTTTTTACAATTTTCCTGCATCTCTTTTTCCACCTCCCAATTTCTTTCTGATTTTATCCATTTCACATTTCCTTATCATTATATTTTATCATTATATAAATGAGACAGAATACAAATAAAAACGATTGGTTAGGAATGAATTCTTTATTCAGTATAAACAATGACAAATGGCATAATAAGAGAACTTAAGGAAAATAAGAAAACATAGGAACTAAAGAGTCCCAATAGCTAACCACATGAAGATGTTAGAGCAAAAAGGCAAATCTTTATTGCTTATGTTGTAACCAATATGTTTAAATCTTGTGATATATTGAAAGTATTAAAGAGAAATGAAATTGTATTCATTGTGTAAAAATGTTCATTTTCATTAATAATACATTAAAGTACATGTAAAACTTCAAAAGTTAAAACTATTTTACTTATGGTTTCAAAAATTTATTTTTCTTATAATATTAAAAATTATTAACCTTAAACTGACACAATTAAATGTTAATTAATAATCATTAATAAACATTGTTAATCAATTGGCACTTAAAATAACAAATAAATATAAATTTTAATTTAGATAACTATATTAAATATTATTAAATATTTTCATAAAATATTTTCTGTTCTAGTTTTCAGTGTTTAGTTGTCAATTACAAAAATCAGTGTCAAGATACTTGTTATGTCTAGACATATACAAATTTAAGAGAATTTAAATTGTTTAGGAGAGAAGAATACTCCCCAGGTACCATAGGTGATATTTCAAATACCGTATTAATTTGTGAGTAACTCCAGAACTTCACATTGGAACAAAAAAAGAAACAACAAAATAACTCTTAGCAAAACTAGGAAATGAAATGTTTTTGAGAGAAGCTGTGGAATTCATGCTATCGGAGTTAAATATTTTCTTCCCTCGGATGTAAACATCCTGCTGCACAGATCATTTTGGTACTCTGAAACAGCACTACCCACAAACCTTCATGAAATCTGAGACCAGTTACTTAGTATTTTGAGGGCGTAGTTCAAGAGATGTGGAGAACTGTTTTCTTGGTGTCTGAAGAGTGTTAATCAAGACAGTGAATGTTTAGGATTCCCAGGGACAGTCTGCCATACTGAATGTAGAAAGCTATGTATCAAAACTGTGTATATTCCTCTCTCTTTTTTTGAGACAGGGTCTAACTATATTGTCCAGGTTGGCTTCAAACTCCTGGGTTTCAGCAGTCCTGCTGCTTCAGCCTCACAAGCAGCTGGGACTACAGGTGCATGCCAACATGCCTGGCTATATTATTTAATGCTGCATGTATGTGTGTGCACATGTGTGTGTGCATATGTGTGTGTCTTTGTGTGTGACAGAAAGTCTTGTTGAAGTTGGGAAATCCAAGAGACAATGATTGTCTTCTCATTATAATCTCACAATAAAGAAGGAAAGAATGAGAGATTTTCCTCATCTCTTCTTAGGAGGGCACTACTCCAGTCATTAGGGCTCTTCACTCTTGACCCAATCACATCCCAAAGGCCCTGCCTCCTAATATCATCACATTGGGGTTTGGGATTTCTTCTTTTGGAAGAAACACAAGTATTCAGTTCACTGCAACTGGCATGGACCTGTAGGTAGAAAGGTATACACAGTAGGATAAGCATGATACAGCAAAAATAGAAAACGCATGGGACTAAGATTTCAGATATTCTTTGCAAAGGGTTTTATCGATATCCTAGAGAAGAGGAATAATGCACTCTGAAATTATTTTATTCTATATTATGTGTCGTTGATATGGGATGGGGGCAGGAAGATGCTAGGTAGAGAAGGGCAGGGTCCCTGGAGAGGGCTCCATGCTCAGGCCTGTGCCCACAGACCTAAATGAGGACAAGCATTTCTATTTTTATGCCCCAAAATTGCCTTTTGGCCTGCCACGCCCCCATTCTGTGCCCATAAAAACTCGAGACTCTAGCGGGCCAGACACAAGTGGCTGAATGTTGAGAAAAGCAGAAGAACAAACCGACAGACACCACCAGACATGGGCATGCCAGTAATGGTGGAACAACTCAAACACCGAGGGGAATTCGGCAGGGGGCAGTCGGAGGAGAGTCTGGTTGGTGGATGGCCCAACTCCAGAGCAAGACCAGCTTCCCACTCCATCCCCCTTCTGGTTCCCCATCCATCTTGCTGGGATCTACCTCCACCAGTCAATAAAATCTCCTGTTTCATTATCAATTATATATATATTTTTTCTTCAGTCTTTTCTAATTATTTTTCTTTTCTTTTTTTTTTGTTTTTTTTTTTTGTTTTTTTTTACAATTCTCCTGCGTCTCTTTTTCCACCTCCCAATTTCTTTCTGATTTTATCGAGTAGCACTGCATAGTTAGTCCATTTTCCCAAAAAGAATATTGACCACAAATGTTGATTGGATTTACAATCAACTAGCTGAAGTATGCTTATTAACTATTATTTGCAGTATTCTTCTAACATTTAAAATTCGACAAAAAGATGTATTCATATGGTTTGAATTTGTGTCCCCACCCAAATTTCATGTTCAATTTAATCCTCAGGGTTGGAGGTAGGGCCTGGAGGGAAGTGATTGGATCATCAGGGCAGTTTCTCACAGCTAAATACCATCTTCCCGGGTGCTGTTCTCATGATAGGGATCAAGTGAGTTATCACAAGATCTGGTTGTTTAAAAGTATGTAGCACTTCTCCTGCTTCTCCACCTCCTGCTCCAGTCATGTGAAGACACCTCCTCCTGCTTTGCCTTCCACCATGTGTAAAAGCTTCCTGAGGCCTCCCCAGCCACATTTCTTGTATAGCCTGCAGAACTGTGAGCCAATTAAACTTCTTTTCTTTATAAATTACCCAATCTCAGGTATTTCTTTATAGCAGAGAGAGAACAGACTCATATGTTGAAAAGTAATTCACTATAGAAAGATCTATATATACAAATATAAATCTGTGTATAGATTCATGAATACATTTAATTAATTAGGATTATGTTTGCTTGCAAGTGAGAGAAAAGCAAAAATCATAGTGATTTAAATAAATAGCAATAAATTTCTCTGTCATATAAACAAAATCTAGAGGCAAGAAATGGTCCCAGGATAATTTGGTAGTTATGCTCTATGAAGCCTCCAAAAACCTGGGATCTTTCCAGCTCACCACCTTGCCATCCCTAACATATAATCCTTGACCCTATGGTCCGCAGAGGTGGTATCTATACTCCAGGGAACAGGATGAAGAAAACTCTGAAAAGGGGACAAATGGAGAGGTGCCAACTGAATCTTAAGAAATTTTCCTGGTAGCTGCCATATGACACTTCTATTTAAACCTCATTGGCCAGAATTAGTCACATGGCTAAAACTAGAGATGAGTAAAGTTTTATTCTGGATGGCAAGAAACTCCACTAGCATATGAGAAATGAAAAACAACCACTGACGGATAACATCACTTTGCCATGCTTATTTTATATAGATACCTTATTGATGGCAAATAATATACTACAAAAGAATTTGAGGCCGGGCGCAGTGGCTCACACCTGTAATCCCAGCGCTTTGGGAGGCTGAGGTGGGCAGATCATGAGGTCAGGAGATCGAGACCATCCTGGCTAACATGGTGAAACCCCATCTCTACTAAAAATACAAAAAATTAGCCAGGTGTGGTGGTGCATGCCTGTAGTCCCAGCTACTTGGGAGGCTGAGGCAGGAGAATGGCCTGAACCCGGGAGGCGGAGCTTGCAGTGAGCCGAGATCGCGCCACTGCACTCCAGCCTGGGCGACAGAGCGAGACTCTGTCTCAAAAAAAAAAAAAAAAAAAAAAGAATTTCAGTGTGCCTAAATCTTTCTCTCTAGGATATTGATGCAACCCTTTACCAAGAATACCTGAAAGCTTAGTCTCAATGTGTTTTTCTTTGTTCTTTATGTTGTTCACCCTACTTTGTGCATTTATCTGTCTCCATATCCATGCCAGTTGCAGTGGACTGAATGTTTATCCTCACCCCCAAAATGACTATGTTGAAATCCTAAACTTCAATGTGATAATATTAGGAGGTAGGGCCTTTGTAAGGTGATTGAGTCACCTTTGTGAGGTGATTGGATCATGAACGAAGAACCACCATGACTGGATTAGTGCTCTCAAAAGAAGAGAAAAATTTCTTATCCCTTCTTTCATGTGAGATTACAGGGAGAAGACAGCTGGCTATGAGGCAACCCTCATCAGACACTTAATTTTCTGACGCCTTGATCTTGGATTTCCAAGGTTTCAGAACTGTGAGAAATAAGTTTCTGGCATTCTTATAAGCTACCTAATCTATGGTATTTTGTTATAGCAGCCCAAATTTACTAAGACACAACTTCAGCCAGTTTTGTTATTCAGAATTGACTGATATACTAATTGCAAACCATTTCTATGTTTGTAATTGTGCTAGATTTGCTCTTTATATATCCCAACTGAATTGTGTTCTGTTCCATTTCATAAAAAATAATAAAACTTTGGAGATATTACAGTGTTGATACCTTTTGCAAACAACCCGCCTACAAATACTTTCTGTTGCTGTGGTGGCAGAGGTTTTAGAGGGTGCCTCACCTTTAGGGTGCAAAACATAATGTCTGGTTTGATTATTCCCTTCCCATCACTAGAAATCCTTTACTCTGAGATTAGTTTCCATAATTCATTAATAAATACTGCTATTCCCCAGAAGTGCAGCTATAATTAGAGCTAAAAATACTATTGTTAAATTCGTTTTTGAATTTTGTTACTTTTATTAACATATCACATTTGTTTATTTCACTATGTTTAGTTATTATTGATGAATTTTATCTCTTCTTTCTAGATTCTAATTCCATCTGTAAGAAATGTGTGTGTATAACAGTCTTTGACACATAGGAACTAAAATATACAAATAACATATTGATTATTGATTTACACTGCATGCACATTAATGACAAAATAGTTATGTATGATGTCAGTTGAAAGAAGAAAAATTTTCAAAAGTCTTTATCAGTTTTTGTCAAATCAGAGAGAATCAAGTAGGGGAATGGGAGTAAATTGGTATAGCTGTTAACTGTCCTTGGAAACAATAATAGAATATCTTTTTATTCCAACCTGGACTGAAAATGGTAAAATAATTTAACAAAAGGGGGAAGGCATAGTTTTTGACATATATTTTGGGCGTAGCACTGGAATTTAAAATAAATAGTGAACAAATAATTATAATCCCCTAAAATCTTTAATATAAATCAGCCATTTTTAAGAGGTCAATTCTGCTTTGGAGTATCTTGAGAAGTTAGAAGTCTCTTCTACTTCTATGTTTCTACTGAATGTACCCAGGAGCGTAGCTTCCTATCAAGTCCACATCAGGACTGTTGTGATAAGAGGAAACACCACAAGTCCCAGGGCTGTGATTGGGCAGGTAATAACTCATATCAGTTACCAAGACAACACTTTATTGAGGGAGTGACATAAACATTTCCACTTAGAAATTCTATTGTCCATTGTTTTTCTTATTATCTGTTCCCCTCAAATTCCTTGTTCACATTTCCTGCAAGTAAATTTTGGCAAGAAGGAGAAGGAATAATTCCATATGCCTCCAAACCTTGCACATGCTATATAGTTGCCATGTTAAAGTGCATCTACACTCATGGATACATTCTGAGGTAGATTTATATTTCTGTCTCATTTCCTCAGTTTATGAAACCTGAATTTTCTACTGTTCAGGTACAAGGATTTTATGGTTATATAAATAGGTATGTATAAAATAATGTATATGTTGAATTTAGACTGTGAAATATAAAGATGATTCAAGGAATTAAGACATTATCAGCTCCTGCATATACTTTTACCATGTAGAGTTAAGGAACAAATAGAATAAAGCATGGAGGTAATTCAGTTTCCTAACAGCTATAAAATTTTTCCAAAGATAAACTTTATTAATTATTATTTTTCATTTCCTTAAGAATTTAAGTTTCAGTTGATCAGATGTTCTTCCCGAATTTATCTGGAATCAGCATCTCTACCAATTTACTACTTATTCACAATTATGATATTAAAAATAAATCGTAAAGGTTTATGTTAAACATTGGTTCTATCAAAACTATCAGATTTTTCAGACATTCTGTTGTGCATATTGTGTTTTATAAGTAGAAATTTGCTTTGTTTGAAATGATGAGAAAAGATTTGTTGTTTCTTGCTTATAAAAGTCCCCCGGAAAAAAATGTTAATATTCAGCAAATGACAGAAGTAGCAGTTGCCATGAAATTAGTTTTTTACTTTAACAAGGATAATGCATAGAACTGCTCAATCTTCAAATGGTTTTCAAGACATTCGTTGATTAATATTAGCTTTTGAGGACAGTACTTATTAAAGGTAGGTGATGATATACTAGAGAATCTATAATTTATTTGTGTATATGTGTGTACTCATTAAAGGTACAAACTTTTTTAAATTTTGATTTTTTAATAAGGTATAAATTATAAAAGTATTTAAGTGCTTATCTTGACTTAAAGTTTGTCCATTGAGTGAATTTTAATGTTTTAGTTTGGAGAGGTTTTTACTTGAATGATCTTAAAATTATGATTAATAGTCTTTCTGGGATATCTGGTATTCAATGAAGAAACTAGAACAAAAGTGGGCCCAATCATCCTTAAAGTCATATGAGTATTGCTATAAAAGCAAAAGTCAATTACAAGCATGATTGATTGATAGCAATGTAACATAAAGCAAGTTAGCTGAAAAGATTAGCATTCAACTTTTCAAGAGACTTATAAAAGAAAGTCCCAGGCTCACAACTTATAATCAATGTCAAGATTTATTCAAATCTGTCAATTGATTTTTCTGTTATGCTCTCAGAATAGTTGAGAAATGTAATTAATTTAAAAAATGACAGAAGAGTACCACTCTCTTGCTAATTGGCAATAACTTTGAGCAAAGGCTGGCATGTGCAGAAGACAGGAAAGTTGTTAATCACCCCCACTTGGTAACTTAGTCCCACACAATTACATTACCATCCTCACCTGCACTGAGAAGGGCCTCACAATCTTGAATTTTATAAGTAAATGACACTGAGAAAAGGAACCATAATGAAGGTAAATAAACAGAAGCAGGATGTCTGGAATATGTTTAAAGCAAAGAGGTGATTCCAAGTAACCCCAGTGTAGCTTTGTGAAAATGTTATTGGAGTCATAGTTTTTATTTAGTAAAGCTTGCTCTCTGATTAGAAGAGAGTTTATTAGATTGGTTTATGAAATATTTATTTACTCAAAGCAGTGGAGTTTGAATGGAGTCAAAAAATGCATTATATTTTAAGACATTATTTTATTTATTTATTTATTTATTTATTTATTTATTTAGACGGAGTCTCGCTCTGTCACCCAGGCTGGAGTGCAGTGGTACCATCTTGGCTCACTGCAAGCTCCGCCTCCCAGGTTCACGCCATTCTCCTGCCTCAGCCTCCCGAGTAGCTGGGAATACAGGTGCCCGCCACCACGCCTGCTAATTTTTTGTATATTTAGTACAGATGGGGTTTCACAAAGTTAACCAGGATGGTCTCAGTCTCCTGATCTCGTGATCCGCCTGCCTCGGCCTCCCAAAGTGCTGGGATTACAGGCGTGAGCCACAATGCCTGGCCAAGATGTTATTTTTAAAGAGAAAACTTTAAATAAGAAAGAAAGAAAGGTGTATAAATGTGATCAAAGCATTGTTAGAATGACATAAACCAAGGATCAAGACAGACTGTCTGTAGATGTGCCTATGAAATCATTCTGAAATTTTAACACCAGTCAACAGGGGGGCAAACCAGGGAGAATTTCCAACTGGGAATCTACTTGAAGGTAGATTAACTCTTTTCTCTCTTCTCCATCTTTCATATTGCTCTCCCTTCTCCCTCCTTTTCTATTCCTGTTTCTATCTTTTCCCTCCCACAAAAATTCTCAACTTCTAGTCAACCAGCTACTCACTAGCTAGTCTTCAAGTCAGTCACTAAATTGTCAAGTATTTACCAGGCTTATGAAAACTAGTCGGGTTCTGAGCAGGAATGGAAGACTATATGGCAATTCTCCAAAATAATATGTTTTTAAAATTTTGTTGCAACATCTAAAGTAAGTATTTAATGTACCTAACTAAATGGATTTTGAAAAAAAAAAAAAAAAACCTGCCCATGTGCAGAAGAAGACAGGAAAGTTTTAATCATCCCCATTTGATGTGGTTCCACACAATTACATTACCATCCTCACTTGCATATTTTGCTGGTTGCATAATTTTAACAATTATAACTGATTTAACCTCTTAGTTACTTTCAGCACACATGTGACAAAAATGGATTTACACAGTATCATCTAATAAAACAGATACTCCCAAATATTTCATAGCAAAATTTAAATGTCGAGTGACAGAGGACTATTTTAATAATTATTATGTATTCATTACATGAAATATTGTAAGAACCCTACTAAAATAATTCTGTGAAATTTGTATAGAAACTGCTTATGTTACACTGTTAAGAGAAAAAAAAGAATGCAAAGTTAAACATTTATTGAAAGCGTTCTGTCTATAAGATTAGTGAGTTGGTATTAAATAGTTGGGTCATAAAATGCCGGGTATACTGTGACCAGAGTGTGCTTATTGTTATCACACAAAGTACATCTTGTTACCCAGGTTGACAAACAATGCTGGAATTCAGTTTTACTTGGGATACAATTTGGAAGTTAGCCTTTTCATCCATGGAAAAGCAAAGTGAACTTCCTGCCTCACAGTTGGAGAAGAACAGAAACAAGACAGATACTCAGGCAATGAATATCTCTAGGGCTGGACCAAGAAAGAGAAACCATTTCTGGTAATAAGCAACTAGGGGCAGGGATTTTCCGACGTAAATAAGACTTCTTTAGAAACATACTTGACGAACAAATATCTGTACTTTAAAAGAGCTTTGTGTAATTGCAGATTTAGAGACATAATTTCTTGCAAATAATAATAAAGATTTTGAAAGAAGGAAACAGTGCACACTGGAAGGGCAAAAGTGGTACACAGAAGAGGAAATTAGGCTGAAAGAAACATTTCTCTGCCACATTTGACCAAAGATTTTCACCAGCACCTTAGTGGGGAGGGGTTTAAAATTAGTATAAGAAACGTGCCATTATATATTAAAAGACATGAATTTTTATGTTTAGATTAATTATATACTGTTGTCATTCCATCTTGGGTATTTATAAGTATAACTAATTTATTTTGCTTTCTTCACAAAGAGCCAAGTTAAAGGATCTCAGAAAGTGGGGTTTTAGGTAGATATTTAGCTCAGATTCTATTTTACCTAATAGTGAAGTATATAGGTTTTAATTGGTAAAACCGTATACTCAATTATATTTTTACCATGTTGACTTGAACCTGTCTGGTTGTACAGCTACGATAATTAAAATTATATAAAATTATATATAAATATGGACATAGGCTTCTAAGAAGCAAGATCAAATCTAAAAATAATTCAGTTTGTGGGATAAGGTTTGGGACTGATTTACTGTCACTTTTATAAGATTTTAATTATTATTATTTTACTAATATATATTACTGTGTCTCAGGAAAAATAAGGAGAATTTATAACAATATTATTTGTGCAATATTTATCAATTTTAGTTATGATAATATCTTACTAATAGATGTTATTAATCTATTATCAACTGACGTCAATAATTTTAGCAAATCCTTTCTGTTCTTTGGTGTCAATGACCTCTAGCCAAAGATCCCTAGAAATACACTTGTAATTAAACAAGTTGAGTTTGTTGCTCTGTAGTGGGATTGATAAGGAATCAGAGAGACTGATGGGGTTCAGGAGGGTATTTATTATTTAGGTGCACTGGCCCAGTTGGATTAACATCCAAAGGATTGAGTCCTGAACAAAGAGTTAACTTTTAAGCATTTTGTGGGGCAGGGTGGGGCGGGGGAGATCTGTACAGGGCACATATTACAGAAGCAAGAAACAAAGACAGTTTTTCAATTAACTGAGATATGTATTACATCATTTCTTACTTTTTAAGGAAAATATGTTTTATGACTTGAGTTTATCTGTCTAGTGACCTTGCAACTGCACAGCTAGAAAAACAGGGTCTTCACAATGTCTGGGAAAGGAGGAGAGATAAGGCTCACTAGCCACAGAAAAACAGGCAGTTAATTTTTAAAGGAGTCCAGCTCTTTCTTTTTCTCGGGAGGTACTGGGGTTTTCTTACATACAATTGAATTTCTGCTTACACATTCTTTTTTTTTTTTTTTTTTTTCCAATTCCTGTTCTAGCTCACTGCAGTGAGAAAGAACAGACACCAGGGGAAATCATGAAGTATATAGTATATCAGTAAATGATTAGAAAGTACCTATTACAAGATTTGGGCTTTGAATGTTGAGTAATTCTGAGGAGAATCTAAAGAAGTGGGCCTTCGTTCTGGATTGGATACTGTTGGGAAGGTAGAATAATTCTACAGTTAGGCATTTAAAGAAATATTATCAATGAGAAGAAATGGATAATGGTATAAAGAGAATCCAACAGTCACTCATATTAATTGGAAGGGGGAACTATTTGATATTTTGCTGGTTGTGCCAACAAAAAGAGATCTTGTTTTTGTCCCACTTTGTTATTATCTCAAATCATTTAACTTCAACCTGAGAACATGGACTACCTGTGAGCATCAGACCAGTTCTCAGATGTGAGGTGTTGCCTTTTTTTTTTTCTTTGTCCTTGGCAATGCCATATTCTAAAGCATCACCAGAATGTCTATTTTCATAAGTATCAATGCCTATCTGAGAGCTGTGGCTGAATCTGGCCAGAGACTAAGATCCCTGGAAACTAAGCTCTACAAAATAAATAAGCAAAGTGCATATTTTTTAGCCAGTTGTATTCCTAAAGAGCTCCTATTTTCTACGTCTAGTAATTTCTGGGAATGGTTTTCTTTCTTATTTAAGTGCTAGAGACATCCTTTGTCTGAGTACCTGTCCTGACTCATTTGCCTTCTAAGGGACACAGCCTTGTTTAGCCTGGGAGGAGTTAGTTTCTCTGGATTAGGAATATACTAAATGCTTCAGCTGACTGTACAAAGGAGAAGGAAAACACCAGTGAAATAAACTAGATAGGTGCAGGGGAAAGATCATCACTGCAAAAATGCAAATTAATCATGTCAAAGGCCAGTACCACAAGAAATTGAAGACAAGACTCTGTGAGGCAACACAGCCAAGAAATGGGCTGAAAGAAGGAATAAGAATGAGGTACATGGGAGTGAGGTTCAAGAAGAGACCCTCCCATGCTGAGCATGCTGCATCTGGGGACCTGTTTGCTCCTCTCTCTCTGTTTTGCAGGTGAGCCCCATCTGCTAAAAGTGGCCATATCTTTAGCTCCCTTGACCCAAAATAAGCAAATAGAGGATCTAAAAATACACACACACACACACACACACACATATGTATACATGTGTATATATACGTGTGTGTGTGTGTGTAATTTTAACAGAAATCGCATATACTTCATTAAAGGTGTTCACATAAAACTGATATGGTTGACACGTGCTATTTTCATGGGAACATTTTCCAAAGCCTGAAAAAGAGAGAAAGAGGGAAAAAAATACTTAACAACAAAACAGAATATTGAGAATGGAAACTATGTATGAAGTTTAAGAAATGTTTCAATGGTGGTGTCTGACAACGAGAAACAATAGCCTTGGCTCTTGGCATTAAGAGTTGACCATAAGGCTTGATCTTTTCCTACTTCAGTTACTCTCAAGGATCCCCTTCGCCTCCTACTATCCCATCTCTACTTCTGAACCCAGATGAGGTTTATGCTAAATAAAAATTGGTTCATGTTTTGTCCTGACTCTTCAGGACTCTCTTGACTCCCTATGTCTATGGGAGAGCACTTCCTTAATTTGTTTTCCATGAACATTTCTAAGAGACATTAAAAGGTATTTTTAAGATTCTTTCAGCAAATAAGATAGAAGACACTGATTCAGCAAGGTTAAAGAGGCTTCTGTATCACAGAATTTTTCACAGTTGTGACTCAAAGAACTATGTTTATTATACGACCTCTTTCCATACTACACGTACTAAGAACATGGAGGACCTGCTGTACCAGAAAACACTGTGGGAAGTATCTATCAGGGGCATCCAAGGGAGAGAATACAGTCATGGGTTCTTAGTTTCTGTTTCTGGTTGGGCGAGTAAAGCCCATTCTTCATCCCTCTTTTCTGCTTATCACTAGAGACAAAAACTAAAAACCATGGCTTCAGGCTGATAAAAGCCTAAAACAAAACAAAACAGAACAACAACAAAATAAGGTGGTTGGACAAGCTTGTGTGATGTCAGCATTTTTTTTTTTTGTTTTTGTTTTTTTTGGATTTGAGGACATTCATGACCTAGCCTCTGCCAAGCACAAAAATCACATTGTCTCCAAACATGTTCATTACAGGCATAGTTTTCTGTAACTTCTTCCTGGGATCTTGTTCACTTTGACCATTCCCTTCATACCTCCTGTATACATTTCTAGTTTAGTACCATTAACTTGACAGCTGTTTCATTATATCCATGCTCACCTCACCCCTACCCTCCACCCCAGATTAGTGTGTTAAAGGACTGTTCCTGTCGTGTAATCCTGCATTCCTATCACAGGGCGTGTCACATAGTAGGTGCCCTTTTAATATTTGCTGAGTGAATTCAGTGGCAGTTTTTCTCCAAAGGCTTATAATTAGTTTGTTAAAAATGGCCTCATGGATACTTACGGGCATGATGAGAGCTTTGCAAGAGAACAAATACAATGCTGCCAAGAAATATAGCCACAGGAGCCAAGTACTATTTGTTGTGGTGGTGGTTATTGTTGTTTCAAAGTTAAACACCAGACTGATGAAAAACATATAGAATTATGGAATTTCAAGAAGATTTGAAGCGACTTTAGAGGTCATTTGGCTCATCTCATTTTTTTGAAATTCCAATATATTTGCTGCCAAGTGGTTGTACATCTTCTGTTTAGACACTAAAATCCCTTTGGTAGGGACTTAAGCTTAATCTCTCTTGTGATAAACCTGCCTGGCATGTGAGGAATTTCTATTGATCTGAAAAAAGAAAAAAAAAAAAATGACATCTACTTATAATCCTAGGGTTGCCCTAAAAGACTACAGCGAAAAAAATCGGATTCCTTTGTCACATAGCAACTCTTCAAATAGTTAGCTACACTACTCCCCCATGCATAGTCTCTTCTCGAAAACAGTGTAGTAATAAGCAGCCCAAATCTTCAACACTTCTATATAAGTCCCCAGCTTAGCAGTCCCTTGACTTCTGTTCTTTCTTCTGTGAACCTTTACATTATTTTGTAACTTTCAAAGAATGGCATGCAGAAATAAATCCTATATTCCATGTGTGATGTAATCAGCATTCAAAAATAATATATTCCAATTAATACTGTTTTTGGACAATGATATTATACTAATGACACTTTTAATTAAGACTGTACTGTCATCTAAAACCTTCCAGCCTTTAATGTATGCAGTGTGCCAGGCCATGTACTCCATTGCATAGTCATGAATTTGGACTTTTGGAACCATATGTGTAATCATAATTTCTTTGACTAAAATCTATTTTTGCAACATTCCTTCCCCAGACTATTGTTATTTTCCATCATGGCTTTGTTTTCTATTAAACATTACTGAGCATCTCAGATGTATAAGATCCCATGTTATGCAGTAAGAATGCAAAATCTGATAAAGTTTATTTCCTCTCTTCCAGATACTAAAAGCTATATGAGAAGACACACAATAATTTTAGGGTATCAAGGAGACAACTTTAACCAAATTATTGGGAAAATATATTAAACAGGTGAAAGGGATCTTGGGAGCATGCCAGTAGTAATTTCCTCTAGAATCGCCTCCACCAATATTCTTTATATACATGTTTGCAAATGTATTTTGAAGTATACTTTCTGAAATAAGTATTGAATGGCCCAAAGCTAATGGTTAACTTTGGTTGGATAATAAGGGAATGTTAACTACACCAAGGATCTAGCCTGGATAACATAGTACATGAAGTTTTATGTGTAACCACCTGGTACAATCTCTTTTAATTAATTTGAGTTCTTCTTGCCTTACAATTATTTTCCTGTCAACTAGAAACAAGTGACCCAAATCACTTTGAAAATGGCCCTCTAGGTATCATTAAATGTCATGTTTTATTATTATCTTTCCAACAGACTGAACATGTCCAGTTCCATGAAACTTTCCTTAAATGTTTTATTTAATGAACCTTATCATTTTATTTATGACCCTAAAATTGGTTTTCTATTGTAATGACAAAATGTAATCTGAATATAATACTTTTAATGAGATCTATTGAATGCCAAATGGAGTGGAATGATTATTTTGGGAGGCAAATATAGGATAGTTTTCTTTTTCAGCAAGCACATTCATTGTATTATTTTCCAGAACTTTATCCCTAGGGTGTACACAGTTTTATAATCCCTTTTTTAAAAGCTCCCATCCACTTGCCCATAGCACCCTGGAAACAGTGGGTAGAGATTAGGAAACAGCTTACCATTAGCCTTTCATTATCTCAATTTACCAATTTCAGACCATTTCTTCAACCTATAAAGCTATTCACATTTCCATAATTTTATCTTCTTTACTGGTGATTACATGGAAGATTTTACTAAGTTGCCTATCAATAAAAATGTGGAGCATATAATTGAAATGAATTCTATTGTTTCTAAATCAAAGAATGGGGAGGGCTTGGGCTGATTTTATTCATAGTACTACACTTAAAGTGCAATTTGGAAGGTTCTGAGACTACCCTCAGATTCAATAATTCACTAAAAGGAATCATAGAACTCAGAAAAGCTATTATACACATGGTTATGGCTTGTTGTGATGAAAAGATACAGATTATAATCAACAAAAGGAATCAGCAAAGGGATCCATAAAGCAGGATCCAAGACAGAACAGATGTGAAACTTCCAGTTGTTCTCTTCCAGTGGAGTAATTCACACAATGCTTATTTCTCTCACTAATGATATTTAAAAATATGTATAAAGTATTGCCAACTAGAGAAACTCACCCAAGCCTCAATTCAAGGATTTTTATTGGGGTTGGCCACATAGATATATCTGACTGCCTGAATATCTGATCTTAGTCTCCAGTTCTTCTGGAAGTCAAACTCATACTATGTGGCCCAAGGCTTCTATCAGGAATTACATTGTTAGTCTAGGCTATCTGGAGTGACTCAAGACCCCCAAGGAAACAAATATAGTCTTATCAGGCAGGATATTCCAAGGGCTTAGAAATCCTGGGTACAAGGAACCGGTTAAGTGCCAAACCATTCTTTTGATAGGGTTGATTGAAAAAACAGATCCTGAATTTAGTTTGTAGAGCATTTTGGAGACAATAAATTTACTTTGTTTAATAAGTGAACCTTAGAGACTATCATGTCATACTTAAACTTAGCAGAAATATATAATATCAGACATCCTTTGGAAGATATTCAAAGCCTTAGGAAGATAGAACTGATAGAATAGATTTGTAATGTGAGACGCAGTCATGCACTCTCTTAACAATGTTTATTGAGAGGGCTCAGAGGACTTTCTCATTACTAAAAAATTGAGGTATATATTCATTATATTCTTTCATTCATTAATTCATGACTAGTGAATGCAATCATGAGCCAGAAAATATTCCAACATGGGATTCGTCAGTAAGAAGAACAGATAAATGTCCTTACCACTGTGAAATTTACTTATATTCCAGTGGTGGTAAGGGAGCAGAGAAGAGATATACTCTAAAAAAATAAACAAACATAATGAATTAGTAAACTATAATATGCCACGTAGTGATAAGTACTATCTAAGAAGAAAGAAGTAGGCCAAGGTAAGTAGGATAACCAGTGCCAAGTGAATGCGGTACATTACAGTAGTACTAAATATCAAACGTACATTTTGAGATAGGCACCATAATCCTTGAAAGGAATTGTTACCAGAAAGGGGTCCCGATGCAGACCCCAGGAAAGAGTTCTTAGACCTTGCACAAGAAATAATTCAGGGCGAGTTCATAAAATGAAAGCAAGTTTATTAAGAAAGTAAAGGAGTAAAGAATGACTACTCCATAGGGAGAGCAGCAGCTTGGGCTGCTGGACTAAGGATATGTATAGCTATTTCTTGATTATGTGTTAAACAGGAGATGGGTTATTCATGAGTTTTCCAAGAAAAGGGTGGACAATTTCTGAAACTGAGGTTTCCTACCATTTTTAGACCATATAGGTAACTTTCTGAAGTTACCTTGGCATCTGTAAACTGGCATGGGCTGGTGAGAGTGTCTTTTAGCATGCTAATGTAATATAATTAGCATATAATGAGCAGTGAGGACAATAAGAAGTCAATTGCATTACCATCTTGGATTTGGTGGGTTTTGCCTGACTTCTTTACCACAGCCTGCTTTATCAGCAAAGTCTTTGTGACCTGTATCTTTTGCTGACCTCCTATCATCCTATGACTTAGAATGCCTAACCTCCTGGGAATGCAGCCCACTAGGTCACAGCCTCATTTTACCCAGTCCCTATTCAAGATGGAGTCTCTCTTGTTCAAACACCTCTGACAGAATGACAATATGAAATGTTATCATTGAAATGGACTCTCTGGTTTTCTAAAAGTAATGAGATACCAGAGTGGAAGATAACAAATGGGAATAATTAACCACAAGACAGGCAGTGTAAAAGGCATCAGAGCCAAAGAGATCATTAAAAGGTTTTGACCAGGAATTATCACTAGCAGAGGGTAGTTATTCACAGGGACACCAGAGCTAAAATAGACATCCTTCTGAAATGCTGACTTATCTCTACAAGTAAAAATCTTCTAGTTCCTGCCCAGAGAGCTTGATTGGATTACATAGTCATGCCCCTTTACTCATTTCCAACCCTCAGTCAATAAAAGATTCACTACCTCTTTCATAAAAGAAGAAGTGGAAAGAAGAAAGAACTTTATGACAATCTTCCTTTAAATCCTGCCCAAATATTCTTGTGCTCATCTTCCCAATATAATGAAGAAAAGGAAATGCCTAGAACTCTAGGCATTTACTGAACTCTGAATCTAAAGTAAAACTAATTTCTGAAATCCAGAAACCACTGATGTTCACCAGTCCAAGTGTCTATTTAGAATCAGCACATCATTTTTTTGTGAAGAAGCTTAACTGACATTATAGGACATTGTATATACTTTGAACAATAGTTTGGAAAGAATTGCAACTCCACAATGTTAAGTTTTCTCATCCATGAATATGGTAAATGTCCACATTTTTGGGGACATCTTTTTTATTACATGCTTTGATAGTTGTCAGAAAAGGTTTTCCTCATTATCCTACTATTTTAACTTCAGGTAGTTAAAGCTGATATACCTGCATACTTTCAGTTAAAGTGAGCGAGCATCAGGCCATGTATTGAAATGAATTCTCAGATATTAGTGACCTGCTTCTCAATTCTCTCTAGTTCTGGAAGTTGCTGGCATTGCTTTTGAAGTGACCTCATTGTCTGGGTTAATAGCTGAGGTTTGTTGCCTCATGCCAAGAAAATTAAGGACATGGAAACACACAAGGCATGAGTTTAAGAGTGGAGGTTTAATAGGCAAAAGAAAGAGAATGGAGATAAGCTCTCTTTCCTGTGAGAGAAGAGGGCACCCCAGTGGTTCTTTGTGCACCAGATTTTATAGACAGGCTTGAGGAGGCGGTCTCTGATTTACATAGGACCTACAGATTGCTTGGACCAGGTGTGATGTTTACATAGTGTGTGGGGAAACTGGCCACCCCACCTTAATCTTATTATGCAAATAGGCTTTTCACATGGCCAGTGCCATGTTGTCTGCTCCCTACTGCACACATGGTTGAAAAGGAAAAGGGAAGGCCAAGCCACCATTTTGAACATGCCTAGTCCTAGTTAGCCTTTTCCTATTGGCACAAGTGTGGGCATTTACCTGTGCAAGCTTCCACTTTGCTTGTCTATGTCTGTGGCTCAATTTTACAGGCTGCTCTTTGTTAGAAAAGAAAATGATTTGGGGGCTGCTTTTCATTAAAACAAAAACCTTACTAAGGACTTCCTCACCATCATTATCTGCCTAAAGAATTTCTTCTTAACTCCTATATCACTTTGTCTCTCTAATCCAAGCTCCCATGCTCCTTGCCTCTACTTGGAGGCAGAACCCCTTTTGCTTATACCTAACCCAAGATTGGAGCCAGATGTAAGAGTTGACTTGCTAGTGCCTGAAAAGGCTTCTCAGCTAGTTATCTTATGTGTTGTTCTTATGAGAAATAACCTACTCCCAGTACATTTTCTGCAGGTGTGTAACATTTCCCTGTGCAAAGTACTTCATCCTTTGTTAGTATTTTCTTGTTGTGTTGTGTTTTGATTATCCTTTCTTATTGAATGTTACTTAATTTTCTTCCCAAAGGGATTTCTTGTCTCCTTTAGTTATCAAGGGGTTCCACTTTTGTTTTCCCACATTGCTGTGGAATTATAAAGTTAATATTATTTAAAAATTTAAAAATTTTATTTTTTATAAATTCAAGGAAGTAGAGAGAGGCCTGTACTTAGTATGCACCTTGGAAAGAAAAGTCAATATCTCTTTTTCTGTGTACACCCAAAGGTTGCAACTTTCTGCAATTTAAATATCAGAAACTAAGGAAATAATGTAATTCACCCTTATGTTTTAAAATTGCAATTACTTCTCTTTAAAAAGTAATATGTGATTAATGCAAAAGATCTTGAAAAAATAATGTCAAAAATCAGCAACGATCTTGCCACTTAAATATGATTATTGCTTTATTAATCTATTTTATTCATATACATATAAATATATACATATAAAACATGTATGTAAAACATATATTTATGTATATTTATATATGTTAAATATTTTCACACACATGTATTTGAAAGCACATTTCAAATAAATGTGACATGAACATGTTTATGACAATAGTATTTATGAGATTATTTTAAATTATTATATAGTGTTCTATTATACAAATACAATATTAGTTGACCTTTGAACAACATGAGGGTTAGGGGTGCCAACACCCTGCCTAATAAAGGATCTGCATATAAAGTTTGACTCCTGAAAAACTTAACTGCACATAGTCTAATATTGACCTTAGTGATAATATAAAATCAACTAACATGTATTTTTTATGTTATATGTATTATATACTATGTTCTTACAAGAGAGAAAGCTAGAGAATAGAAAATGTTATGAAGAAAATACTAAGGAAGGTAAAGTACATTTACTATTTATTAAGTGAAGGTGAATAATCATAAAGGTCTTCATCCTCTTCATCATGTTGAGAAGACAAGAGGAGGAAGAAGGGCCGTTCTTGCTGTCTTAGAGGTACTAGAGGCAGAACAAAATCCTTGTATATATGGACCCACACAATTCAAACCAAGTACTTCCAGTTTCGTGCAATTGTAATTAATGTCACTCTGAGCTGCTTTATTCTTGAATCTTCACACAGAATTTTCATGAGTTTTGTAAGAAAGCATTGTAAGTAATGGTATTACTAGGTTCAAAAGAATTCACATGTTCAAAGGTTTAATACATGTTGTCAATATTCTCAGCTGAGGCCTTCTTCTGTGTTGTGGACAATTGGTAGTTTCTAAATATTTCACCAACACCATGCTTTATTATTCTTTATATTCATTGAAAACATTAAAGGAAATATGTGCTTTCTCATTATTGTTTAATTTATGACTATTAGGGGGTTGGGTTGAAAACATATTATTTTCATCTGCTTTTGTAGTACCTTGAAAAATTGCCTGTTCATCATTTTTCTGTTTTGTAATTTTTTTTTGTTGACTTTTAAAACTTTGTCATCTTTTAAGGATATCAATAATATTTTGATATGCGTTATATACATTTTCCCATGATTCCATAATTTGGCTATTGCAAGGAATGTTGCAATGAATGTAGGAGGGCAGATATCTCTTCAATGTACTGATTTGTTTCTTTTTTTGTTTGTTTGTTTTTCTGGATATATACCCAGAAATGCAATTGCTGGATCATATAGTAATTCTATTTTTAGTTTTTCAAGGAATATCCATATAGTTTTCCATAATGGCTCTACTAACTTACTTTCTCACCAACAGACTTGCCAAGACTTGCTATCTTCTGTGTGTGTGTGTGTGTTTTTTTTTTAATAAGAGCTATTCTACAAATATGTGGTGATATCTCATTGTGGTTTAGGTTTGCACTTCCCTGATGATTAGTGATGAGCATATTTTTCATATACATATTGGAGATTTGTATGTTTTTTTGGGGGGAATGGCTTTCAGATCCTTTGTCCATTTTTAAATCAGATTATTTGGTTTTTGTGTTCTTTATGTACTTTGGATATGAACCTCTTTTCAGATGTATTGATTATAAATATTACTCCCAAATTGTTCACTGTCTCTTCATTCTGTTTTCTTTCATGTGCTGAAGATTTTTAGTTTGATGTTACCTCATTTGTCTACTTGTGCTTTTGTTACCTGAGCTTTTGCAATCAAATTTTAAAAATCAATTTTAGTTTCATATTTTTTATGTCTTTATTCCATTTAAAGATGATTTTTGTACATGGTGTGAGGATAAGGGTCCAATGTGATTCTTCTGCATGTGGATACTGATTTTTCCCATCACTCTTTATTGAAAAGAGTATTCATTTTCCATTGTGTATTTTTGGCATCTTCAATGAAAATCAATGGACTGTAAAACATGGGTTCGTTTATGGGCTTTCTATTCTTTTCCATTGCTTTTATTGTTATGCCAGTATCATGCTGTTTTAATTACTATAGCTTTGTAATGTAATTTGAAGTCAGGTAATGTGATGCCTACACTGTTGATTTTGTTCAAGTTTGCCTTGAATATTCAGAGTTTTTGTGGTTCCATATTAACTTTAGAGATTTTTTTCTATTTCTATGAAAAATGACACAGACTAGCTGTGTGGATTCAGTCAATCTATGCATAGGAATATGTCTAATTGGTGCTTATAGCAGGCTGAATAATGACACGCAAAGACATAAGGTTCTAATTCCGGAAAACTGTCATGGAAATAATATTTACAGATGCCATTCAGAATCTTGAAATGGGAAGATTTTCCTGGGTGGGACATAAATGCAATCACAAGTGCCATTTTAAGAAAAAGGCAGAAGGATATTTGAATCAACAAAGGATACAGCAATGTGACCAAGAGAAGCAGACAATGGGGTGATGCGGCTACTAGCTAAGGAATGTCAGCAATTACTAGAAGCTGGGAGAGCCAAAAAATGACTTCTCTAGAGCCTCCAATATTAATGAAGCTCTGTCAACTCCTTGATTTCCAGTGAGTGAAACTGATTTTGGACTTCAGGAGTCCAGAACTGTGAAAGAATATTTTCTGCTGTTTCAAACCTCCAAGTTTGTTGTAATTTGCTTAGGAAAAAAAAAAGATGCAGGAAATAATATAAGGTTAATTTGCTTTTGTGTCTTGTTTTTAATCTAAATTGTGTTTTTAGTATGGCAAAAATGCAAAGAATCCAAATAGGTGTCAAATGAAAGGTAATTCTCCTTTCCACACATTGTCCCTCAGTCCCCCTCCACAAAGGCAACCATTGTTACAAATTTTCTATGTGTTCCTCCAAGATATTCTATACACAGACAAACATCTATCAAAAAGAACTTTGTAAAAATTTTTTTTTATTATTATTATACTTTAAGTTCTAGGGTACATGTGCATAACGTGCAGGTTTGTTACATATGTACACTTGTGCCATGTTGCTGTGCTGCACCCATCAACTCGTCAGCACCCATCATCTCGTCATTTACATCAGGTATAACTCCCAATGCAATCCCTCCCCCCTCCCCCCTCCCCATGATAGGCCCCAGTGTGTGATGTTCCCCTTCCCGAGTCCAAGTGATCTCATTGTTCAGTTCCCACCTATGAGTGAGAACATGCGGTGCTTGGTTTTCTGTTCTTGTGATAGTTTGCTGAGAATGATGGTTTCCAGCTGCATCCATGTCCCTACAAAGGACACAAACTCATCCTTTTTTATGGCTGCATAGTATTCCATGGTGTATATGTGCCACATTTTCTTAATCCAGTCAGTCACTGATGGACATTTGGGTTGATTCCAAGTCTTTGCTATTGTGAATAGTGCCGCAATCCACATACGTGTGCATGTGTCTTTATAGCAGCATGATTTATAATCCTTTGGGTATATACTCAGTAATGGGATGGCTGGATCATATGGTACATCTGGTTCTAGATCCTTGAGGAATCGCCATACTGTTTTCCATAATGGTTGAACTAGTTTACAATCCCACCAACAGTGTAAAAATGTTCCTATTTCTCCACATCCTCTCCAGCACCTGTTGTTTCCTGACGTTTTAATGATCACCATTCTAACTGGTGTGAGATGGTATCTCATTGTGGTTTTGATTTGCATTTCTCTGATGGCCAGTGATGATGAGCATTTTTTCATGTGTCTGTTGGCTGTATGAATGTCCTCTTTTGAGAAATGTCTGTTCATATCCTTTACCCACTTTTTGATGGGGTTGTTTGTTTTTTTCTTGTAAATTTGTTTGAGTTCTTTGTAGGTTCTGGATATTAGCCCTTTGTCAGATGAGTAGATTGCAAAAATTTTCTCCCATTCTGTAGGTTGCCTGTTCACTCTGATGGTAGTTTCTTTTGCTGTGCAGAAGCTCTTTAGTTTAATTAGATCCCATTTGTCAATTTTGGCTTTTGCTGCCGTTGCTTTTGGTGTTTTAGACATGAAGTCTTTGCCCATGCCTATGTCCTGAATGGTATTACCTAGGTTTTCTTCTTGGATTTTTATGGTATTAGGTCTAACATTTAAGTCTCTAATCCATCTTGAATTAATTTACGTATAAGGAGTAAGGAAAGGATCCAGTTTCAGCTTTCTACTTATGGCTAGCCAATTTTCCCAGCACCATTTATTAAATAGGGAATCCTTTCCCCATTTCTTGTTTCTCTCAGGTTTGTCAAAGATCTGATGGCTGTATATGTGTGGTATTATTTCTGAGGACTCTGTTCTGTTCCATTGGTCTATATCTCTGTTTTGGTACCAGTACCATGCTGTTTTGGTTACTGTAGCCTTGTAGTATAGTTTGAAGTCAGGTAGCATGATGCCTCCAGCTTTGTTCTTTTGACTTAGGATTGTCTTGGAGATGCGGGCACTTTTTTGGTTCCATATGAACTTTAAAGCAGTTTTTTCCAATTCTGTGAAGAAAGTCATTGGTAGCTTGATGGGGATGGCATTGAATCTATAAATAACCTTGGGTAGTATGGCCATTTTCACGATATTGATTCTTCCTATCCATGAGCATGGTATGTTCTTCCATTTATTTGTGTCCTCTTTTATTTCACTGAGCAGTGGTTTGTAGTTCTCCTTGAAGAGGTCCTTTACATCCCTTGTCAGTTGGATTCCTAGGTATTTTATTCTCTTTGAAGCAATTGTGAATGGAAGTTCATTCCTGATTTGGCTCTCTGTTTTCTGTTACTGGTGTATAAGAATGCTTGTGATTTTTGCACATTAATTTTGTATCCTGAGACTTTGCTGAAGTTGCTTATCAGCTTAAGGAGATTTTGGGCTGAGACAATGGGGTTTTCTAAATATACAATCATGTCATCTGCAAACAGGGACAATTTGACTTCTTCTTTTCCTAACTGAATACCCTTGATTTCTTTCTCTTGCCTGATTGCCCTAGCCAGAACTTCCAACACTATGTTGAATAGGAGTGGTGAGAGAGGGCTTCCCTGTCTTGTGCCAGTTTTCAAAGGGAATTTTTCCAGTTTTTGCCCATTCAGTATGATATTGGCTGTGGGCTTGTCATAAATAGCTCTTATTATTTTGAGGTACGTTCCATCAATACCGAATTTATTGAGCGTTTTTAGCATGAAGGGCTGTTGAATTTTGTCAAAGGCCTTTTCTGCATCTATTGAGATAATCATGTGGTTCTTGTCTTTGGTTCTGTTTATATGCTGGATTATGTTGATTGATTTGCGAATGTTGAACCAGCCTTGCATCCCAGGGATGAAGCCCACTTGATCATGGTGGATAAGCTTTTTGATGTGTTGCTGAATCCGTTTTGCCAGTATTTTATTGAGGATTTTTACATCGATGTTCATCAGGGATATTGGTCTAAAATTCTCTTTTTTTGTTGTGTCTCTACCAGGCTTTGGTATCAGGATGATGTTGGCCTCATAAAATGAGTTAGGGAGGATTCCCTCTTTTTCTATTGATTGGAATAGTTTCAGAAGGAATGGTACCAGCTCCTCCTTGTACCTCTGGTAGAATTCAGCTGTGAATCCATTTGGTCCTGGACTTTTTTTGGTTGGTAGGCTATTAATTATTGCCTCAATTTCAGAGCCTGCTATTGGTCTGTTCAGGGATTCAACTTCTTCCTGGTTTACTCTTGGAAGAGTGTAAGTGTCCAGGAAATTATCCATTTCTTCTAGATTTTGTACTTTATTTGCGTAGAGGTGTTTATAGTATTCTCTCATGGTAGTTTGTATTTCTGTGGGGTCGGTGGTGATATCCCCTTTATCATTTTTTATTGCGTCGATTTGATTCTTCTCTCTTTTCTTCTTTATTAGTCTTGCTAGCAGTCTGTCAATTTTGTTGATCTTTTCAAAAAACCAACTCCTGGATTCATTGATTTTTTGGAGGGTTTTTGGTGTCTCTATCTCCTTCAGTTCTGCTCTGATCTTAGTTATTTCTTGCCTTCTGCTAGCTTTCAAATGTGTTTGCTCTTGCTTCTCTAGTTCTTTTAATTGCGATGTTAGAGTGTCAATTTTAGATCTTTCCTGCTTTCTCTTGTGGGCATTTAGTGCTATAAATTTCCCTCTACACACTGCTTTAAATGTGTCCAAGAGATTCTGGTATGTTGTATCTTTGTTCTCATTGGTTTCAAAGAACATCTTTATTTCTGCCTTCATTTCATTATGTACCCAGTAGTCATTCAGGAGCAGGTTGTTCAGTTTCCATGTAGTTGGGCGGTTTTGATTGAGATTCTTAGTCCTGAGTTCTAGTTTGATTGCACTGTGGTCTGAGAGACAGTTTGTTATAATTTCTGTTCTTGTACATTTGCTGAGGTGTGCTTTACTTCCAATTATGTGGTCAGTTTTGGAATAAGTGCGATGTGGTGCTGAGAAGAATGTATATTCTGTTGATTTGGGGTGGAGAGTTTTATAGATGTCTATTAGGTCTGCTTGCTGCAGAGATGAGTTCAATTCCTGGATATCCTTGTTAACTTTCTGTCTCGTTGATCTGTCTAATGTTGACAGTGGAGTGTTGAAGTCTCCCATTATTATTGTATGGGAATCTAAGTCTCTTTGTAAGTCTCTAAGGACTTGCTTTATGAATCTGGGTGCTCCTGTATTGGGTGCATATATATTTAGGATAGTTAGCTCTTCCTGTTGAATTGATCCCTTTACCATTATGTAATGGCCTTCTTTGTCTCTTTTGATCTTTGATGGTTTAAAGTCTATTTTATCACAGACTAGTATTGCAACCCCTGCTTTTTTTTGTCCTCCATTTGCTTGGTAAATCTTCCTCCATCCCTTTATTTTGAGCCTATGTATGTCTCTGCGTGTGAGATGGGTCTCCTGAATACAGCAGACTGATGGGTCTTGACTCTTTATCCAGTTTGCCAGTCTGTGTCTTTTCATTGGAGCATTTAGTCCATTTACATTTAAGGTTAAGATTGTTATGTGTGAACTTGATCCTGCTATTATGATATTAACTGGTTATTTTGCTCGTTAGTTGATGCAGTTTCTTCCTAGCCTTGATGGTCTTTACATTTTGGCATGTTTTTGCAATGGCTGGTACCGGTTGTTCCTTTCCATGTTGAGTGCTTCCTTCAGGGTGTCTTGTAGGGCAGGCCGGGTGGTGACAAAATCTCTAAGCATTTGCTTATCTGTAAAGGATTTTATTTCCTCTTCACTTATGAAACTTAGTTTGGCTGGATATGAAATTCTGAGTTGAAAATTCTTTTCTTTAAGAGTGTTGAATATTGGCCCCCACTCTCTTCTGGCTTGTAGAGTTTCTGCCGAGAGATCTGCTGTGAGTCTGATGGGCTTCCCTTTGTGGGTAACCCGACCTTTCTCTCTGGCTGCCTTTAAGATTTTTTCCTTCATTTCAACTTTGGTGAATCTGGCAATTATGTGTCTTGGAGTTGCTCTTCTCGAGGAGTATCTTTGTGGCGTTCTCTGTATTTCCTGGATTTGAATGTTGGCCTGCCCTACTAGGTTGGGGAAGTTCTCCTGGATGATATCCTGAAGAGTGTTTTCCAACTTGTTTCCATTTTCCCCCTGACTTTCAGGCACCCCAATCAGATGTAGATTTTGTCTTTTTACATAATCCCATACTTCTTGCAGGCTTTGTTCATTTCTTTTTCTTCTTTTTTCTTTTGGTTTCTCTTCTCGCTTCATTTCATTCATTTGATCCTCAATCGTTGATACTCTTTCTTCCAGTTGATCGAGTCGGTTACTGAAGCTCGTGCATTTGTCACGTATTTCTCGTGTCATGGTTTTCATCTCTTTCATTTCGTTTATGACCTTCTCTGCATTAATTACTCTAGCTATCAATTCTTCCACTTTTTTTTTCAAGATTTTTAGTTTCTTTGCGCTGGGTACGTAATTCCTCCTTTAGCTCTGAGAAGTTTGATGGACTGAAGCCTTCTTCTCTCATCCCGTCAAAGTCATTCTCCGTCCAGCTTTGATCCGTTGCTGGCAATGAGATGCGCTCCTTTGCAGAGGGAGATGCACTCTTATTTTTTTAATTTCCAGCTTTTCTTCCCTGCTTTTCCCCCATCTTTGTGGTTTTATCTGCCTCTGGTCTTTGATGATAGTGATGTACTGATGGGGTTTTGGTGTAGGTGTCCTTCCTGTTGGATAGTTTTCCGTCTAACAGTCAGGACCCTCAGCTGTAGGTCTGTTGGAGATTGCTTGAGGTCCACTCCAGACCCTGTTTGCCTGGGTATCAGCAGCAGAGGCTGCAGAAGATAGAATATTTCTGAACAGTGAGTGTACCTGTCTGATTCTTGCTTTGGAAGCTTCCTCTCAGGGGTGTACTCCACCCTGTGAGGTGTGGGGTGTCAGACTGCCCCTAGTGGGGGATGTCTCCCACTTAGGCTACTCAGGGGTCAGGGACCCACTTGAGCAGACAGTCTGTCCCTTCTCAGATCTCAACCTCCGTGTTGGGAGATCCACTGCTCTCTTCAAAGCTGTCAGACAGAGTCCTTTGCGTCTGCAGAGGTTTCTGCTGCTTTTTTGTTGTTGTTGTTGTTGTTGTGTAGCTGTGCCCTGTCCCCAGAGGTGGAGTCTACAGAGACAGGCAGGTTTCCTTGAGCTGCTGTGAGCTCCACCCAGTTGGAGCTTCCCAGCAGCTTTGTTTACCTACTTAAGCCTCAGCAATGGGGGGCGCCCCTCCCCCAGCCTGGCTGCTGCCTTGCCGGTAGATCACAGACTGCTGTGCTAGCAATGAGGGAGGCTCCGTGGGTGTGGGACCCTCCCGGACAGGTGTGGGATATGATCTCCTGGTGTGCCTGGTTGCTTAAAGCGCAATATTGGGGTGGGAGTTACCCGATTTTCCAGGTGTTGTGTGTCTCAGTTCCCCTGGCTAGGAAAAGGGATTCCCTTCCCCCTTGCGCTTCCCAGGTGAGGCGATGCCTCGCCCTGCTTCAGCTCTCGCTGGTCGGGCTGCAGCAGCTGACCAGCACCGATCGTCCGGCACTCCCCAATGAGATGAACCCAGTACCTCAGTTGAAAATGCAGAAATCACCGGTCTTCTGTGTCGCTCGCGCTGGGAGTTGGAGACTGGAGCTGTTCCTATTCAGCCATCTTGCTCCGCCCTGTTATAAAAATCATTTTTAAAAAAATGTTAGATGCAGGGGCTACACACACAGATTTGTTACATGGATATACTGTGGAATGCTGTGGTTTGGGCTTCTATTGAACTCATCACCCAAATTGTGAACACAGTGCCTAATAGGTAGTTTCTCAACCATGACTTCTCTGTTCCTCCACTTTTGGAGCTTCCATTGTCTGTTGTTCCAATCTTTATGTCCATGTGTACCCAGTGTTTAGCTTCAACTTATAAGCAAAAACATACAGTATTTGATTTTCTGTTTCTGCATTAAGTCACTGAGGATAATGGTGCATCTGTGTTGCCATAAAGAATAAGATTTCATTCTTTTGCTGTCTGGATACTATTCCATGATGTATTTGTACCATATTTTTTTTAGATGGAGTCTCACTCTGTTTCACAGGCTGGAGGGTAGTGGTGCGATCTCAGCTCACTGCAACCTCCACCTCCCAGGTTCAAGCAATTCTCCTGCCTCAACCTTCTGAGTAGGTAAGATTACAGGTGCATGCCACTATGCCCAGCTAATTTCTGTACTTTTAGTAGAGACGGAGTTTCACCATTTTGGCCAGCCTGGTCTTGAACTCCTGACCTTGTGATTTGCCTGCCTCAGCCTCCCAAAGTGTTAGTATTACAGGCATGAGCCACTGCGCCCAGCTCCATGTCTTTGCTCTTATGAATTGTGCTGTGATAAACATATAAGTACAAGTGTCTTTTTGGCAGAATGATTTATTTTCCTTTGGGTATATGGCCAGTAATGAGATTGCTGGATCAAATGGTAGTTCTACTTTTAGTTATTTGAGAAATCTTCAAACTGCTTTCAACAGGAGCTGAAATAATTTACATTTCTACCAACAGCATATAAGCTTCCCTTTTCTCCATAACTTCACCAACTTCTATTATTTTCTGACATTTTAATAGTAGCCATTATGACTGGTGTAAGAGGATAGCTCTTTGTGGTTTCAATTTGCATTTCTCTGATGATTATTAATATTGAGCATTTTTTTCATATGTTTGTTGGCCAACTATATGTCTTCTTTTGACAAGGGTCTGTTCATGTCCTTTGTCCACTTTTTGACATTCTTTTTCCTATTGATTTGCTTAAGTTCTTTATAGATCCTGGATATAAGTCATTTTAACATTACCTAGCTTCAAACTATACTACAAGGCTATAGTAATCAAAACAGAATGATACTGGTACAAAAATAGACCTACAGATCAATAGAACAAAATAGATACCCCAAAAATAAAGCTGCACACCTACAATCAACTAATATTTGACAAAGCTGACCAAGAAAAACACAGGGAAAAACACCCCATTCAATAAATGATGCTAGGAAAATTGGCTAACCATATGCAGAAGAATGTAACTGGACCCTACCTCTGACCATATAAAAAAAAAAACCAGAGATGGAATAAAGACTTAAATATAAGACCTCAAACTATAAACATCTTAGAAGAAAACCTAGAAAATACTCTTCTGTACAGTAGCCTAGGTGAGGAATTTATGACTAATACCTCAAAAGCAAATCAAATGAAGAAAAAAATTGACAATTGGCATCCAATTAAAATAGAGTTTCTAAACAGCAAAAGAAACTATAAACAGAGTAAACATGAAATATACAGAACAAAATAAAGTATTGTGAAAAACCAAAGTTCTTAAAATTAAAAACTCAATAGATGTTAAAGACTAAATTAGTCTTAGATGAAAAGGTACTAATGAATTGGAATATATATCTGAGATTACTCAAAATGGAACACAGAGTGGAAAGGCAATATGAGAATTAGAAAAAAGGCACATAGATAACAGAATGAAAATGTTCAACTTAAAAAAAATAAATTAGAAGCAATGAGGAAAAGACAATGAAGGATAATTTTCCAGAATTAATGAAAAAGTTTTATATTGAAAATGAAAAAAAAAACATACATAATTCAAACCATGTTGAATAAGAAAGAAAAACCCAGCTATACATATTATGGTGAAAATGCAAAATATACACACACACACATACACAGAAAATCTCAGAGAAGGGAACTAAAAGTATTAGGTCCTCTCTCTGTATCCGATATGTGTGTGTGCGTGTGTGTATGTGTGTGTATGGGAGTGTGTGCATGTTCATTGTGGTGTATTTATGTTTGTCTATATGCTTTTGTTTGTACCAGTCCCCTCACTGGCCATAAGATCAAGATTGAAAAATTAACACAGCTTGAAAACCAACAACTTTAGAAATGAACCACGGGGAGTACCCACATTTACCACATGTATTTTTCTGTTCTCACACTGCTATAAAGATACTACCTGAGACTGGGTAATTTATAAAGGAAAGAGTTCACAGTTCTGAATGGCTGGGGAGGCCTCTGGAAACTTACGATCATGATGGAAGGTGAAGGGGAAGCAAGGACCTTCTTCCCATGGTGGCAGAAGAGAGAAGAGTGAGGAGCAAGGAGGGAAGAGCTCCTTATAAAGTCATCAGATCTCGTGAGAACTCACTCACTATCACAAGAACAGCATGGAGGAAAATGCCCCCGTGATCTAATCAACCTCTCACCAGATCACTCCATAGACATATGGGGATTATGGGGATTACAATTCAAAATGAGATTTCGGTGGGGACAGAGTCAATCTATATCACCACAGTATGTTGCACACAGAGACTTTTATTAAAAGATCTCAGACATTATGTATTTTCATATTTTAGAAAATGTGTTTAGTTTTCAGTAATTTGCATATCTTTGGACCTCTGTGAAATATACTGACTTAGATAACTTAGATATGTTACTGTTAAAAGGGAATCTTGTTTTTCTATTTCCTTAGATCTAACCTGACAAAATATAAAGACATATTTTTGTTTTGTTTTGCTTCTCAAATGGCTCAACTCGTGCTTAGTTATGAATGGCTTCTGATGTGCTGGTGCTGACTAGTTTCCATATAAACTGGACAGACGAAATTTTATTTGTGATTGAATGTATTTTTGTTAGAGGCAAGTAAACAGTTGACATAAAGCATTACTCATTCAATCTTTGAAGCTTTGTAAAACAAAAATAATTTGGTACATTTTGTTTATGAGTTATTTAATTATAAATTACTGAGCACATGAATTTAATCTCGTGAAACTCATCAAATTATTTTATCATTATAAAAGGGGGTTTACAGTCTATTAAACAGTAATTCTTCAATATAAAAGGAATGTATGTCCCACTTTACCTATCATCATACAGATTAAAGGCTTCAATAATTTTGCAAAGTATTCTTGAAAACAAAATTAAGAGTCCATTAATACTTCACACCCTCAACAGTGGAAACATTAACATATACAGCAATTCCAAAATAGCAGAGTAGTGATCTCTATGAACACTCTCTCCAGAGAAACAGCCATTATCTGGTTAAAAACACACACACACACACACACACACACACCCGCCCCCCGCAACACCATACCACACAGAGTTGTCCCTTGGTATCCATGAAGGACTGGTTCCAGGACCTCCTTCAAATGCCGATATCTGAGGACGTTCAATTCCCTTATAGGAAATGGCACAATATTTGCAAATAAACTATGCCCATTTTCCTGTATACATCTATTTATTTTTATTTATTTTATGTATTTATTTATTTTATTTATATATTTTGAGACAGAGTCTTGCTCTTTGGAGTAGAGTGTAGCTGCAAAAGCAGAAGGCTCTGAAGCTCTCTTCAAGAGAATTGACTGTTTCAAACAAGGTGTGGGGAAGGTCAAGCCTAAGGGCACTCTTGATAACAATGAAATTTTGCTGATAAGTAATTAAGAGGAGGCTGGTAACTCCATGAGAGCAACAACATAAACTATAGTCCAGCCACAAGTTTGCCAGAGAGAAAATCAGAGAAAGAAGCAAGTAAGAGCCCTCCTGGATTGGAACAAACCTCAAAGACTGATCTTATGCAAAGGATCCCACATTTAATTGGATCAAACTGAAACGGAATTTACGCACCAGAACATTGTTGAAAACAAGAAATCAGCCTGCAAATAGTGGAAGCTAACAGATGAATGTGATACTTACAGAAGCAGACAGTTTAATAGGAAAATTAGGGAAAGAGACCAAGAGTCCTCGTAGAACCACTGCCATGCCAGGGTGACTGTGCAGATGAGGAAAAACATCAGAGGCTGCGCACTGCAAGGGAAACACACTTCAGTAAAATATTTCAGCCTAGTCACCAACAAGCAAATAAGTCCCAGAGAGGAGGTAGTGAAGGGGAAATCAGTACCCAGTGTTGCTACAAAATATTATCTGAAATGTTCAGTTTTTAGCAAAAGAAAACAAATAAGGGACATGCAAACCAACAGAAAGATGCAACCCATACACAGAAAGAAAAGCATAACATATTCCAGGCCCATTTATGTTGCCTTAAAGGACAGGGTTTTATTCATTTTTAAGGCTGAATAGTATCTATCTATCTATCTATCTATCTATCTATCTATCTATCTATCTATCTGTCTGTCTATCTATCTATCTATAGATATATAAATCCAATTTTCTTTATCCATTCTTCTGTTGATGGACACTTAGTGTAATTTTCTATCTTGGCTATTGTGAATAGTGCTACAACAAAAATACATATGAAGATATCTTTCTGACATATTAATTTTTTTTCTGTGGATATAAACCCAGTAGTGAGATTGCTATATCATATGGTAGTTATATTTTTAGATTTTCAAAGAAGCTCCATACTGTTTTTCATAATGACTGGACCATGCTATTTTACAGTTCATGAGCAATGTACAAGGGTTTTCTTTTCTCTGCATTTTCTCCAGAATCTGTTATTTTTTGTCGATTTGATCATAGCCACAGAACAGTTTTTACCTAATGTAAATATGCAGAATCTGATACAATAACATCTATTACTTCTATCATCTAATTTATTAGTAGTCTTTGTCAGAGCAGCCTACATTTTTTAAAGCATTAAATTTTCAAATATAGTTTTAACATTCTAGAATGTATTGGACAGTGAATTCTGCTTGTTTCTCCTATGAAGAACAGACATTGTGTGAAAAAATATGCAGTGATAAATATGATTATACTCACAGAACCTTTCTGCAAATGAAAAGCAGACTGAACAGGTCCTTGTCTCTTGGTCTCTGTAAGATCCTATACTTAAAGTGGAGGCAGCAAAACTTAATTATACTTTATGTCCACTTCTTCCTTCACTTTTCAAAGAGCGTTTTTTCAATAGATTATTCTAGTCAGTTTGGGGTGATTGGCATCGCTATTCTTTTAAAATCTAGTAAATGATACATAATTAAAGATGTGTCACACTACATGTAAATTTATTCAAAGCATTGACCCATTTTTATTGGTTCTTTTATTCATGCCCCAAAGAATATTGAAATGATTTTTCTTTAAAATTTTAGTAGTTAAGCACATAGACTCTGGCACTAGATTGCATGGTTTCAAATTGTGACTCTGTTCCCTATCCTCCATGCCTCAGTCTCTTTATATTTAAAATGAAGATAAGAATATTCCTTATCTCATAGATTGTGATGAGGCTTAGATGTGTTAATATTTAGAGTGTTTCAGACAATTACTAGTGCATTCTTTGCTATTTCTTTCTTAAAACAGTTTCATGTGTAATTGTCAAGTATAAAGTTTAATTTAGTATCTGTATAATTTAAATGACACATTTGACAGAATATTGAGCTCCACAAAATTGACACATGTATATCCACACATATACATGATATTGACAAGGAAATTTGAAGTTGGAAGCCATCTTCTCTTTTGATGTAAATGTTCTGTAATAATTTCTTATCCCATCATGGAGGCTATGCTTACTGTAATACTCAGTTCTTGCATTTCTGCCAAGAAATACCCAAGATTGAATAAATTATAAAGCAGAGAGGTTTAATTGGCTCATGGTTTGGCAGGCTTTATAGGAAGCATGCTGCTGGAATCTGCATCTGCTGAGGCCTCAGGAAGCTTACAATCATGGTGGAAGGTGATGGAAAGCCAGCATATCACACAGCAAGAGAGGGGGCAAGAGAGAGAGGGAGGAAGTGCAACATGCTTTTATTCCACGAGATCTTGAGAAAACTCACTCACCATTGTGAGGACAGCACCAAGACGTCCATGAGGGATCTGCTCCCATGACCTTAACACTTCCCATCAGGCCCCACCTCTAACATTAGGGACTACATTTCAACATGAGATCTGGAAGGGATAAACATCCAAATTACATCACTTACTAAATCACAATTTCTCATTTTTTTGAAGACTCTCTTAAAAATAATTTGGAAACGTTTAGATTTGCTTTTATTATATTAGGTTATAAATCATGTAACATATTGAGTCTTATTATTGAGAAGGTAGTAAAAAATATTTTGGGTTCACCCACAACAAATAGAAATGTAAAGAGAGTGAAATCCAGCTGTTCACTGAACTAGCTCCCAAAGGATCACAAGGCAATCCTTTCCTAGCTTCTCTCCATGAACACACTCATACAAAGAAGGAAAGAGCATGACCCCAACACCATTTGAGAAGTGGAGCAAGGCCTGGATTGAAGTCACTCACCAGTAATACGGTAGTTGAATTTTTATTGTCATATTTTGTATTATAGTGAATTTACATTAATTACTGCTTTTAGAATTTATCATCACTGTCCCATCAAAGTTTTGTTCCTCTGTTAAAAGCAGCTTATATGTCATTCTTTTGGTGATAACTATGATGGCATGATCATGGTTATTTGTGCAATATACTGTTTATGGCTTATCAACAGGGCTGCCACACCTCAGACACTCCTGAACTCATGAAAACCAACAGGGTATGATGAACACTAACTAGTGTGCAAATTCAATAAAGTTATTAGGTTAAACTTGTTGCATTAGCTGGATAATGAAAGATCAATATCTTTGTAACCCAATCTTAGTTTTGATGCTTGATATAGCCTTATCTCCAGGAAAACTGTGATCACTCATTCCTCATTCCATGAATCTACAAAAAAGTGAAGTTACATATGAACAGTTATGTGTATAATCTTACAATAAGACAATTGATAATCTTTAATGAATTGTAGAAATTTCTTCTTAGTTTTACTTAGAAATTGATAACCCATATTCTAAATATTCTCTATAGATTATATTTAATATTTGTTCTGATATTTTAATATAAAGTATTTTATACAGCAAAATTAAAAAGGATGACTGTACTTAATTTTAGAAGTAAAGAGAGACCAATCCAGACATCAGGAAGTTGGGGTGCAGGAGTAACTCTGAGGATATGGCATGCCCCTTTTCCTTGAGGGAACTCTGCTTTGAGAGAGTGTGGCAGTCTATGTTTAAGACTTCTGGGCAGTGGCAAGGCTAAGCCTCAGGAGAAAACAGAGTTGTTACTCAGAGACTTTTTTCAGTGATGAGATGGGATTGGCAGGAGGGATGTAAAGAGAGAGACTCCAAACTCTGAAAGGGATATAGGTATTATTTCTCTGAGAACCTATGATGAAAATACCTGTGCACTGAAGCCCTGAACTTAAATATCCTAGAGAAGGAGACTGGTCCTCTTAGTGGTGGCTTTTTTTTTTTTTTTTAGATGGAGTTTCGCTCTTTTTGCCCAGGCTGGAGTGCAATGGCACGATCTCGGCTCACCACAACCTCCGCCTCCCGGGTTCAAGCAATTCTCCTGCCTCAGCCTCCCGAGTAGCTGGGATTACAGGCATGCGCCACCATGCCTGGCTAATTTTGTAATTTTAGTAGAGACGGGGTTTCTCCATGTTGGTCAGGCTGGTCTTGAACTCCCAACCTCAGGTGATCCACCCGCCTCAGCCTCCCAAAGTGCTGGGATTACAGGAGTGAGCCACCGCGCCCAGCCTGAGACTGGTCCTTTTATTGAGAGAGAGGGATGGCATAAGTAGTGCCATGAAAAGGTAGCGGTTATTTGTGTGAGGAAAGATCTGTTATGTTCAGCCAGACTGGGCTCCACTGGTTTTCAATAGAAGAGCAAATTTCTTGTGGCTGGCTGGTGTGATTCACCAATTGAGCAGGAATGACCTTGGAGGGTAAGTCTCTGCTCTCAGTGGTAATCTGATTCTGGAAAAAATTTGCCAGAGATCCCCTATAAGATAATGATATTAAATATTCACTAGAAAGGAAGTTCCTTCACATATAAAAGAAGACACACTCCTCAAATGATGTATCTAGGTAGGCCAGGATTGTACTTGGAGCAAACACATTGCAAAGAACCTTGGTACCCAAAGCACCAGGAAGACTTAATTCTATAGTGCAACAGAGAACACACAGCCTGCTGAAAAAAGTTCAAAAGGAAGAATCTATAAGGCTCAACTGTAGAAAAAAATTATCTGCACATATTTTTAACTATTGCAAGCTTCAATTTTAAGATGTTATGGCTTTTAAAATTTTTGATATCAAAAATGAGCTACTCATTCAGTTGCAGAGTTCTATTGTTTAAAGGCCTCAAGTGAGCATCTTTTTTCCAGTTAATTTCATCACTGACTTACTGACTTAGTCAGTATCCACAGAAGTTTCTCAGTGCAACTTCAATAATTATATAAGACTTTTGTAATGATTATTTTATCAAGCACTGTGATATTCTGTTTTAAATATTGTTTGCAAGCTTTGATAAAAGTACAATATATAGCATTCTAAAAGATATGTGACTGCAACACTGGTAACTAAAGTGTGTAGTAGAGACCTGGTCAAAATGACCTGAGACAAATGATATCCCCAGGTCTCATTAAATAATATGTATTTGGTCATCTTTTGCAGATCCTATTTGAACTCGTTCTTTTGATATGCTCAGTAATGTTATGAGTCTAGTTTAATGGTTTTATTAAAATTGTAAAATTTTCCTTTAAAACATGTATTGAATGTTTTGAAACAATACTGACTCTCATCAAAGGAAATCATGTTAGATTGGAATCTATAGGAATGTGTTCAAATGAAAAAACTGTCACATGTCAAACAGCAATATGAAATTGATAACTGACATTTCAAAGCTGGAACATAATTTTTATCAGGAGCAATCTAGGGTCCCATCTCTGGGAATTATAGGAAGGAAAGTTCAATGAAAATTTGAGTTTTCCTCTTCTTGTGGAGAGTTTGTATGGATTCCATTTCTCAAAAATAGTTGGATTATGAGTAACAATCCCTCACTGCTATATACCTATCAAAACACTTGAAATGAATGGAGTAAATGCTGAATTTTTATAATTATAAAAGAACCCTCATTGTAACAAAGTAATGCAAGAAATCAACTGTTTGTCTGTGCTAAGTCAGTTTTCTGAAAACTGGTGCTCCTCTCCTAGACTTCAATTGACAATAATAAAGATTACAGGGAAGTAATCAACAAACCAACAAATATTCATGGAACAAATGCAATATTGAAGGCATTATATCAAGTGCCACAGAAAATGTAAACGCAAATAAACCTAATTCTTTCCAAGGAATTTACCAACTGAATAAATAAGTTTAACTTTCATTGAATAACCTGAACTCCATAGAGCATAAATAAGAAAAAATTTTCCCTTCTCCTACCATGACAAAACACACTGCCAGATTTGCTTTGATCACATCTGATTACCCTTTAGGGTCACTTTGGAGTAATTGCAAAGTTTTATTAAAAAGTCTACCCAACTCGGGCCACAAAACCTCATGCATCTTTTCCTGCAAAGCAGTGATAATATAGCTTCTTTTTTTGTTTTTAATTTTATTTTATTTTAGGTTCCAAGATACATGTACAGAACATGCGTGTCTGATACATGGGTAAATGTATGCCATGGTGGTTTGCTGCAACTATCAACCCATCACCTAGGTATTAAGCCCAGCATGCATTAGTTATCTGTCCTGATGCTCTCCTTCCCCTTGTCCTCCCAACAGGCCCTGGTGTATATTGCTACCCTTCCTGGGTCCATGTGTTCTCATTGTTCAGCTTCCACTTATGTGTGAGAACATGTGGTGTTTGGTTTTCTGTTCCTGTGTTAATTTGCTGAGGATGATGACCTCCAGCTTTATTCATGTCCCTGCAAAACACGTGATCTTATCCCTTTTTATGGCTGCATAGTATTCCATGGTGTACATGTACCACATTTCCTTTATCCAGGCTATCATTGATGGCCATTTGAGTTGATATCATGTCTTTGCTATTGTGAATAGTGCTGCAATAAACATGCATGTACATGTATCTTTATAATAGAATGATTTATATTCCTTTAGGTATATACCCAGTAATGGAATTGCTGGGTCAAATGGTATTTCTGGTTCTAGATCTTTGAGGAATCACCACACTGTTTTCCACATGGATGAACTAATTTACATTCCCATCAACAGTGTGAAAGCATTCCTATTTCTCCACAGCTTCACCAACATCTATTATTTCTTGAGTTTTTAATTGCCATTCTGACTGGCATGAGATGGCATCTCTTTGTGGTTTTGATTTGCATTTCTCTAATGATCAGTGATGTTGAGCTTTTTTTACATGTTTGTTGGCCACATACTTGTCTTCTTTTGAGAAGTGTCTGTTCATGTCCTTTGCCCACTTTTTGCTGGGATGTTTTTTTCTTGTAAATTTGTTTAAGTTTCTTGTGAATTCTGGATATTAGAGCTTTGTCAGATGTGTAAATTGCATAAATTTTCTTCCATTCTGTAGGTTACCTGTTCACTCCGATGATCGATTCTTTTGCTGTACAGAAGCTCTTTAATTAGATCCCCTTTGTCAATTTTAGCTTTTGTTGCAGTTGCTTTTGGTGATTTCATCATAAAATATTTGCCTATGCTTATTTCCTGAATGGTGCTGGCAAGATTTTCTTCTAGCGTTTTATGGTTTTGAGTTTTACATTTCAGACTTTAATTCATCTTGATTTAATTCTTGTATAAGGGGATGCAGTTTCGGTTTTCTGCCTATGGCTAGCCAGTCTTCCCAGCTTGATTTATTGAATAGGGAATTCTTTTCTGACATGGTTTGGTTATGTCCCCACCAAATCTCAACTTGAATTGTATCTCCCAGAATTCCCACGTGTTGTATGAAGGACCCAGGTGGAGGTAAATTGAATCATGGGGGTCAGTCTTTCCTGTGCTATTCTTGTGATAGGGAATTGAGTCTCACAGAATCTGATGGGTTTATCAGGGGTTTCCACTTTTGTTTCTTTGTCATTTTTCTTTTGCTGCCCCCATGTAAGAAGTGCCTTTCACCTCCTGCTATGATTCAGAGGCCTCCCTAGCCGTGTGGAAATGTAAGTCCTATTAAACTTCTTTTTCTTCAGAGTCTCAGGCATGTCAGTATCAGCAGCATGAAAACAGACTAATATATTTCCCTACTGCTTGTTTTTCTCAGGTTTGTCCAAGATCAGATGGTTGTAGATGTGCAGTGTTATTTCTGAGATCTCTATTCTGTTCCATTGCTCTATGTCTCTGTTTTTTGTGCCAGTACCATGATGTTTTGGTTACTGTAGCCTTGAAGTATAGTTTGAAGTCAGGTAGTGTGATGCGTCCAGCTTTGTTCTTTTGCTTAGGATTGTCTTGGCTACATGGGCTCTTTTTTGGTTCCATATGAAATTTAAAGTAGTTATTCCTAGTTCTGTGAAGAAAGTCAGTGGTAGCTTGATAAGAATAGCATTGAGTCTATAAATTACTTTGGGAAGAAAGACCATTTTTATGATACTGATTCTTCCTATTCACAAGGATGGAATGTTTTTCCATTTGTTTGTGTCCTCTCTTATTTCCTTGGGCAGTAGTTTGTAGTTCTCCTTGAAGAGGTCTTTCACAAATTCTGTTAGCTGTATTCCTAGGTATTTTATTCTTTTTGTAGCAACTGTGTATGGAAGTTCATTAATGATTTGGCTCTCTGCTTGTCTATTGTTGGTGTATAGGAATGCTGGTGATTTTTGCACATTGATTTTGTATCCTGAGGCTTTGCTGAAGTTGCTTATCAGCTTAAGCAGCTTTTGGGCTGAGATAATGGGGTTTTGTAAACGTAGAATAATGTCATCTGCAAACAGAGACAGTTTGACTTCCTCTCTTCCTATTTGAATATGCTTTATTTCTTTCTCTTGCCTGATTGCCCTGGCCAGAACTTCCAATACTATGTTGAATAGGAGTAGTGAGAGAGGTCATCCTTGTCTTGTGCCAGTTTTCAAAGGGAATGCTTCCAGCTTTTGTTCATTCAGTATGATATTGGCTATGGGTTTGTCATAAATAGCTCTTCTTATTTTGAGATAAGTTCCATAAATACCTAGTATAATGAGAGTTGTTAACATAAATGAATGTTGAATTTTATCAAAGTTCCTTTTCTGCAACTATTAAGTTAATCATATGGATTTTGTCATTAATCGTTTATGTGATGAATCATGTTTATTGATTTGCTTAAGTTAAACCAGCCTCGCATCCCAGGGATGAAGGTGACTTGATCATGGTGGATAAGCTTTTTGATGTTCTGCTGGATTTGATTTGACAGTATTTTTTAAGGATTTTCTCATCAATGTTCATCAGGGATATTGGTCTGAAGTTTTCTTTTTTTGTTTTGTCTTCGTCAGGTTTTGGTATCAGGATGATGCTGGCCTCACAAAATGAGTTAGAGAGAAGTCCCTCCGTTTCACTTGTTTGGAATAGTTTCAGAAGGAATGGTACTAACTCCTCTTTGTACCTCTGGTAGAATCCTTCTGGTCCTGGGCTTTTGTTGGTTGGTATGCTATTAATTACTGCCTCAATTTCAGGACTAGTTATTGATCTATTCAAGGACTCAACTTCTCCCTGTTTTAGTCTTGGTAGGGTGTATATGTTCAGGAATGTATCCATTTCTTCTAGGTTTTCTAGTTCATTTGCATATAGTTGTTTATAGTATTTTCTAATGATAGTTTGTGTTTCTGTGGGGTCAGTGGTAATATCCTATTTATCATTTTTTATTGTTTGTGTTTGATTCTTCTCTCTTTTCATCTTTATTAGTCTAGCTAGTGGTCTATTTAATTAATTTTTTTTTTCAAAAGTTTGATTCTTCTCTCTTTTCATCTTTATTAGTCTAGCTAGTGGTCTATTTAATTAATTTTTTTTTCAAAAAATTGGTGTAAATTTCTAACTTGCTAATATTGTAGACAACTTTAAGCAACTTTTGGATTCACTTTATGGCTCCAAATTATTGAGAGCACATGTGAGCTTCTCCTGAGATTTTTTTCATGCTCAATTCTTTAATAGTATAGGCCAGGCATTTGAATATCTACAGGTTAGCAAACATCCAGTCAGTATATGAAGTATCTCCTCTCTTGCAGATAACCCTAACCGCTCGAGCTCTCTGTTAGCTTGATTTCATTGGTGGGAAAAGCCACAGAACTGTTTAGCCTTATGAATTTCATTTAAAATTTTATCCAATAGATCTTTACCCTTCTCTTACAAAGACTAGTTACAGAGTGTGATAGAAAGTAGTCAAAGGGTAAATTGGACTACCCCTTAGTAAATCTATTCAAGAAATGTACTCAGAATTTAGAATATTTATCATTCATTGCCTTCAGCTTCAAAGGTTTGGCTACAATTCTGGAAAACATGGAATGTTCTGGTGCACATCCTACTATAATAATTTTAGGCAAATAAATGAGTTAGCTACCTTTAGATACATCACAGGGGCTGATTTACCTAAAAGTTAATAAAGCATCAACCTAAGGACATCTAACTTGACTTCCAAGGCCCTATACTTCATTTTGTATTTATAATTTTGTATTTTTTTCCTAAAGATCTTCCCCAAATATATGTGCCTCAGATGCTACAAATCATAGATTTACTCCTATCAGCACATGATTAATTGAAGACTATAAGTTCTCTAACTTGAGCAATGGTAAAGTCACCAGCTGGAGCTTTCTGGGAAGGTTTTATAGAGAAGGAATCTAAGGTTTCACATTTTATCAACAGAGAGAACGAGCTGTCTTGAAAGCTTAAGGGAGACCTTATTAAAGCAGTTAGTCTACTTTACAGGTCATATATTAGGGCTTGACTATGTGAGGGCTCTCAGAAATAGCAGAATATCTGAATAAAAGTTTATTTCTACATTATCACCATTATAATCCTTATATGAGACTAATGCTTTGCTTTTAGAATAAAACATAATAATCTATTAGCATGTGTCATGAGTAATGTAGTTCTATGTATACTATCTTTCACTGCAAATCATTCAGGCATTTTATTTGATCCTTAATCATAAATGTCATTTTAAAATCTTTGACATTGTACAGATGCCAGGGGATCCTTTTTTATGCTAAATTTAATTCATATGCATAAAATACTTGTGAATTTTTCTACATGTTTTTTTTTAATATCTCAACTTATAATCACATTGAAATATGGACTGTTTTTCTTTCTATTTCATTCCATTGTTTAATTTTTATTTCACTATTCTAGCCCTATCTTTCTGTAGCAGTTGAAAAACATGCTACAAACTTCAAAAGCCATTTCAATTTTCATTTTACTTTTGCACTTCTTCCTTTTTGGATTTATTTTTGTTCTACTAATAATTTTTAGGCAACTTTTGATTTACTTTGAAATGCTTTCCTTTCATGTCACTTTTTTTTCTATTTAAAAACAGCCACTCTGTCTTTATTTGATTCTTCTGTGTTTATGCATTACTGTTGCCTTGTAGTAAAATCGGAGCCAAATGAGGCTTTTTTGTGTGTATTTTGTACTTACAAGGGATACAAGAAGCCATGCAATTATGAAATGACCTGTGCTGCACTGCCAGGTTCTTAATGTGTTGTGCTCACCTGGCGTCTTACTGGAAATATGACAGGCTTGTTCGTAAACACACAAACTTAAGGTATGCAGGTTTTCACTGTCTCTTAAGAACACTAATCTCTCAATGCATCAAGGAGATTCTGCTTCTGTCTGTTTTCCCTCTCCCATTATTTTCAAAATATATGTTGGCCATTTATATCATAAACATATGATAAACCAAGAATTTGGAGTCTGGAGCCAGGAGTATAAGAAATAATAATAAAAAAAGACTGTCCTGATTATTACTAAAACAGAGTATCATTCTAATTCTAATGGCATATATGGAAAACCTGAGAGACTCATATCAATAGTTCTGTGATGGGAAGGTGGCCGTTCATTTATTAATTTGCATTGAAATGTTGAAACATATATATTTTATATATATAATAGGTACATATTTATTCATGAATATGTAATTATATGTGCTGATAGCAATTCAATAAGGTAGTTATGCATAAAATGAGATTTATATATTTTTTTGATTTTTAAAAATTGGCTTTATTGAGGCATAATTTACAGGTGTTAAAAGTCAACAGGTTTAAGCTTACAAAACTAAGATTTGACAAGTGTGTATAGTACATGTAACCAGCGTCACAATCAAAGTATAAGGAATGAATTTCATTATTTGTGAATGTCAAAAAAATACTTTTCTCTTTAGCCAATATTCTAGATCATATCTCTCATTTACCAAGTGATTTGATTTTATAAATTAATTCACTTTGGACAGAGTACTTAAACATGATATGTTTATGAGTCTGTTTTTGTCCCAAAGTACTGGGATTACAGACATGAGCACCTGCACCTGGTCTTCAAAACATAATTTTGAGTATTGTGAACCCTAATGACTAAAAATAACAAGAGTCTTTGTAAGTGTGAAAAAGCATTAGACATAGTAATTAGAGAAAAACAGCAGAACACTAAAAACAGAGATTTATATTTTCATAGATTAAAAAATACAAACAAAACTAACTGAGACTCCTTTTTTCTACCTTCAAGGAACAGACTCATTCAGAAGTGTTTTATTTTGTCATCTAAGAATCTGCTTTCAATATTCTCTTATGAAGATCTGAGGACATAAAATACATTCTTTATTATTCTAAAACAGTCACTTTTTCTATACCCTATTTTATTGTCTAACATCTAAAATGTATGTTCAGTATTTGAAGGCTGATGCTATCCCTATCAAAGCAAAGATAATGAAAGTGATACTGTGCTCTAAAAGCACATAAGCAATAGCAAACACCTTGTGGTGAACCAGTTCTCAAAACTAGTGCAGCATTTTAATTTTGTCTCTGCTCCCTCTCCAACTCATACAGTCACACTACATTTTGAAATTCTTAGATTTTTTTTTTTTATAGAAAAATAAGTAAAAACTTGTCACTTTAGAGAGCATAATAAAGTGTTTTCTAATCACAGATTTGTGGTGTATTCTCAAAATGTTGCTTCTCTAATTGAATATCTTAAAATAGCAATTGCAGTGCTCTAAATCTAATTTATTAAAATGACAGTAATGGTATTAGAGGATGAATGCTCAGATAAAAATCTCTTCTCTAAATGAAGAATAATTATTCATGCTAGAAAATTATCAGAAACCATTTTGGGCTTCTCTAATAACATGCTAGGTAATTTGTTATTTTCAGTGTAGTTGGAAATATTTACCACTTGCTAATTCTTGTAAAACTCAATACAGCCTATAGGTAAGATTAGTGATGGAATATGAATATTATATTCCAAAATTATATTAGAATTTACTTTAGAGTTAAAATAAACTTAAAGAGTTTCTAAAATCTTCATTTTATTTATCAGTAAACCAAGCCCTTTCTGGGTTGAAAAAATAAGTAAAAGGCTACATCAATGGTCTATGACATTGGTAAAATGAGAAGGCGGCTCACCTTACTCCATGCCCAGAGTTGCTTCCATGACTTCACCCAGGACTTATTACACAAGCAAAAATAAGAGATGTTGATCTGTTAGCAAATAAAATGCTGGTCATAAAGATAGGCAACTGTCACTTGATTTTTCTCTGATCCTAGGATGAGCTCTTTATTTCAGAAAAAATACGCTGTTTATCATAATATACAAACTACCATAATTTGATTACCCCTCTTTTTAAGATTGTCTAAATTTGTGTAAATTACATAATTTCTGTTTAACCTTCCATTCCCCCCACCAAAAAAAGAAATTGAAAACAATCTAAATATTTAGTTGTTGGTATTGGGTTGTGATTTATCCGTGTATTGTAGACACTATATCTGCTGACATCTAGATGCCTAATGAAATCTAGTCATTTTCATTTGTAGGTACATACCCAACAATAATGCATGTATGTGTGCATGAAAATCAATGTCCAGGAACGTTCATAGAAGGTTTATTCTAGCAATCATTAAAGCAATCATAATGTCTGTTAATTTTAATATGAATACATTAATTCTGATTTATTCATGTCATAGAATAGTACATAGCAATGAAAATGAATAAACTTTAGCTATATGCAACATTGTTGTATCTCACAAACTGAGTGTTTAGTCAAAGAAACTTGACAGAGAAAGATAAATACTGTGCATTTATATATAATCCTCCCAGAGGGTCAACTTCCTACTCTCTTACTGGGAGTGACAAGACCATGTGTAGGGATTTTTTAGATAGATATTTTTAGTGATAAAAATAAGAGTCACAATTAAAAGGTAGGAGGACCTGGAGTTCAAAGATAAGTGGTTATAGAAATAAGAAAATGACACAAAAGGAGGAATTAAAGACAATTAATTTATAATTTTCCCACCTCAATATGTTCTGTAGGTTTGCCCTGGTTACATGGATTCTAACACAATTGTGCCAAGGAGTATTGTTAAATTATTAGTAAAATAATCCTATTAGCAAAATGGTCTGCATTTATTTAAATTAAAAATGAGGCATAGGAGTGATTGTTTTCCATGAAATCTCAAAGATTCCTACACATCCAGTGAGAAATGTTTGGCATTTGTGATTCACTCTACTCATCCTCATTCAAAATATGCCAATGCCGTATTCCTACTCTTGTGGAAAAGAATCTTGCCAGATGTATTCATTCAGACAATATTTTTAAACATCTACTAATTAATAAGCATTCTTCTATGCCCCAAGACACAGTGATGAATAAGATGAAAATTTCAAAACTCATTTATCACAGTGGAGCTAGAGGTGGAGAAAGCAGAAATATGAATAAGATAATTTCCAATAGCAATAAGTGCAATAAAGAAAATGTAGAGGATGAAATGGATATGAATGGCCAGGGTAGAAGAAAAAGGCATAATTTAGATAGAAGCATATTTGATGACTTTATCCAGGATGTGAATGATAAGAATGAAAAAGGCATTTGGAATCCCAAAGAAAGAGCATGCTAAGCAGAAGAAACAGCAATAGGCAAAATCCCTGAAGAAGAAATGGCCTTATGTGATCCAGAAACAAGAAAGGTGTCTCAGTCCATTTGGGGCTGCTATAACAGAATACCACAGACTGAGTGATCAGAAATTTATTTCTCACACTTTTGGAGGCTGGGAAGTCTCAGCTCAAAACATAGGCAGGTTTGGTAAGACCTTTCTCTTCTTCCAAGATGGTGCCCTGCATGCTGTGTTCTCCAGAGGGGAAGAAGGCTGGATTCTCATGTGACAGAAGGCCAAAGGGCTTAGAGGGACAAAAGGGGGTCAAATTTGCCCTTTTATAATGGCATTAATTCCACCCATGAAGGCAGAGCCCCTATGTCTAATCACTTCACAAAAGTCCCACTTCTTAAAATCAATATACTGGCAATTAAATACCACATGAATTTTGGAGTGGACAGACATTCAAACCATAGCAGAAGGCTAAATTACACAAGAGGGAAAGTAGTGGAGACTTAGACAGTGGCCTAATTATGTATTCTCATAGTATACAGAAATAGATAATTGCCAGGTCATAGCCAGATAATGTAAAGTCATGTCTTACATCCCCATTTTTTTTTAGTTTCTAGGGAATATTACAGGAAGTACTACAGGATATTTCAAATTTCTTTTAAGGTCAGAATCTGATTCATTCTCTGAGCATTTAGATTAGTCTAGATGGGCTGCTGGGCATGAGACCAGTGCTGTAAGATCCATTTTAAGGAGTGTCTAAAAAGAAGAGAAACAAGTCCTTTACCCAGATCATCAAAGGACAGCTTGGCATCAGAGTGTTGAATAACCATCAATATTTCAGGGTGAACTGAAGGTATTATTGAAACAGGTCAGGAAAAAGATGAAGAGTTTAGGTCAATTATTATATCTTAATAGCTATCTTTATTGAATTGAGCACATGGTTTGTTGATGTAGACGGACGAGTTAAAGGAAGAGAAGCTGAGAAGACTATTACAAAGTGTCATGTGTCAATTTGGCTACGGTGTCCAGTTGTTTGGTCAAATGTTGGTCTAGATGTTGCTTCTGAAGGCATCTTGTATACGTGATTAATATTTATACTCAGCAGCCTTTAAGTGAAGGGCATTACCCTTAATAATGTAGGTGAGACTCATTTCATTGGTTGAAGGCCTTAGAAGAAAAAGCTGAGCTTTTCCAGAGAAGAAAAAATTATACCTCAAGACTCTAACATAAAAATCCTGCCTGGATTTTCAGACTGCTGGCCTGCAGTACAAATTTCAGACTGGCCATCCCCTACATGAGCATGAACCAAGTCCTTGAAATGAATCTCTTACTCCGTCTGTCTCTCTCTCTCTCTCTCTCTCTCTCTCTGTCTCTCTCTCTCTCTCTCTGTCTCTGTCTCTGTCTCTGTCTCTCTGTGTGTGTGTGTGTGTGTATGTGTGTGTGTGTGTGTATGTTACATTGATTCTATTGGCTTGGAGAACATTTAGTGAAACACCTAGTAAAGATTACAATGCAAATTCCTTTCTGGTTTTCTCAGCTGTTTGAAAGAGGCAGAAACCTCCAGATTACTTTTACTTTCCCCTGTTAATGTTTAGAGCAGAGTGAGCATTAGCCACTCACTCCATGAGTTCCTTCTTTTAAGATTCCCCCATGGACCTGATTGACCACTGAAGGATGAAGGCTCACATCTCATCCTTCTAGGTGAACTAGAACTAGCTTCCTGGCCCTGCCCAACACCAGGGAGCCAGTTTTTTGTTTTTGTTTTTTATCTTAGGAGATAAATGACATATCTGAATCTATATTATGAAACTCTTCTCTACTATGAAACTCTAAATGATTGGCACTGGGAAATTCTTCCCAGATAAATAAAGTAGGAAGTTGAACATTTATCTAGCAGATCTACTTTGGAATCTTAGCAATTCAACTGATAAGATGCCAGAAATTATTACAATTATTAATAAAATATATGAACATTTTAATCTTTTCCTATTGACTTTAGATTTTGATTAAGAGCAGTATTTTCTAAGTCCTGTCAACATACCCTATATATTCTTCAAAAGCCAGGTCCTGCATATTCAAAGCAAAATGGGATAGGGAATCTTAATTATTTAAATGTACTGTCTGTAGTAATTCAAATCACTTTTCTAATGTAGCTGAGCATTTCTGGCCATGTATTGATGAGGAGCAAAATGTAAACATTCCTATCAGTTTGCTAGTAGTAACTAGACCTAAAACAATTTTGTTTTTTACATATCTAATTTTGAGACAATATGCTTAGCACTTAGGAACATGGGCTCTGAAGCCCAATTCCCTAGATTCACGTCATGGTGTTATATTAGCTGTATGAATTTAGGTGTTTTATGCAACCGTTTCCTGACTCAATGTGTTCATCAGTACAATGGGGTAATATTACTTACCTCATAGAGTGGTTATGAGGATAAACACATAGAATAATAGTATCTGGAACATAGTAAGTGCTTAAAATATTAGTTTTAATAGTTATAGATATTTTCTGATACTTATAAATGCCTTTAATCAAACACTTGCTACATTAGTTTTTGTGTACAGTATTTGTATTAACTGTACGATGGGAATCAATCTTAACCTACATTTGAGTCCTCAATCTTCGAACTAGAGGTTATGTGACATTGGCAAGCCACTATCTATGAATCTCAAACTAGAAAGTGGATCTGATACCTCCCGTATCTCCATATCTATATCATTACAAAAGCAAGTGCTATTATATTTACTGAATGCAAGTTATAAAATCTTATACAGATGTGAAGGCTTGCTAGCTATTCATTTAATCTATTGTCTTCAAAATAGTTAAAACTACAGTGATTCTGCAGCTGGTGTTCCACAACTATGTGCCAAAGAAACATGTTTTAAAAAGTCAATATCATAATATGCATAATTATTTTTAAGTATATGAGGGCTGATTTTCTTTACTTACTAATGACTAAGTAGTAAAACATAATTTTTAAAGTGTAGCTGAATTTGATCATAGTTTTCCTTCTATCCTGTGACTTATACATTTCATTTTGGTTATTGATGCACACAAGCTCCAGGAGCAAATTGTCTTATGTCCCCTCTCTGCTTCCATGGCCTCATTAATCTCTTCTCTCTTGCATCTACCTGAGTAGTTTTGCTGTTCTTCATGTTCTCTTCTGACTTAGTCTTCATCAGATTAAAAGGAATGGTAATCTAACACAGAGGATAATGAATATTGGTCTTCCAATTTAGCCCCAAAACAGCAAAAGTGGCGGACTGGCTTAGGGAAAATTCAGGTGTAAAAGAAATCTAATAGTCATACTAAAAACAGCAGCAAGCTGTGTTTGTTGGAGACTTGTATTTTTAATTGTCTTTTTTTTCCCCCCACAGACTTTTAAAGTACAATTATATCATGACTTCACTGCTTTTAGTTCCACAGTCTTCTGAAAATAACAAGGTAAACATTTTAAAACTATAAGGCACTTATACTAAAACACAATGGAAAAATCTATGCTGGCAAATTGGAGCACTTTGTTATTCTCATCTACTTCAATTCTATCAAATTCACATAGGAGTTTGACAGTTAAAAGAGAGTAATTTGAAATACACAGACAATTTCCTTTCATTCCTTCACTTTACCTAGTGAATTTTTTAGAAGATTACTGTTAGTATCCCATGGCCTATGTGTTAAAAGTCTTTTGTAGCCCTGAGAGAGCCTCCGGTGTTTAAAAATGAAGCATAGTGGGATCTTCAGAAATAAAGAACCAGACTTGATATCAAACCATATAAGGTAATTGGGCAGTATCAGAAACTCTGTCTGCCAGGAAGGTATGTCTTTCTATTCCTCTGTTTAATTAGCCTTTCCTTCCCACACTTTCTCAGGCATCTATGACCCCATGTATTAAGCTCTCTCATAGTTCCTCCAATGTTGACTGTGCTTTCCTGCCCAGACATTGAATCTTGATAAAGAATAGCCATCCTGAAGACGCAGATCAAATGTGAACTATTCCATAAAGACTTTCTTTCCTGATTCGTAGTAGGAAATAATCTTTTTCTCCATTTGATTTTCCAATTTTTTAAAACCATTTTGACACAAATTGCCATATACATGCATGACTTCTAAAAGCAGATTAGAAGTTCTTTTAGGCCAGGGACTTTGTTTTCACTTATCTTGGAATCTTCTATATCTCATAATACAATATCTTATCTTGTATTAGTAAGAAAGTTGATAGTTGATTGCTATTAAACATGGGTAGGAATAATTTTAATCAAATAAATTCATTGGGAAATCATGACAATCAGATAAAATAATTGTATCAAGAATTTTACATATGATGATACCTTGTTTCAAATAATAAAAACTGATTAAAAGTTCCAATGTAGTACTACCTGCAAAGACAAAGAAAAAATTATCTAAAAACATGAAAGCATCTAAAAGACATGGTTATAAAAAAGCCTATCTATGTTGTGCCTTTCTTAATCAGCCTACAACTTCACCTCTTGTTAGATTCCATTCAATTGTGGAGAAAAGAATTACCTAAATGTATTCGATATCTTGACATGATACATCATAGCACAGACCAGTTGTATGTCACTTAATTGTCTAACTAGTACCAGCCTCAAGCCTTGGAACTTACTGCATTAAGACTCTATTCTTCCTCCTTACTTTTCTATAAAAAATTTAATGAACAATAAAACGCATTTGCCAACTTTATTGTGGCTCCTTTGAAGTCTTGCTCTTGTGATTGAGTTTTTCTTATATTGTGCCTGACTCCAAGTCTGAAGATTCAGTACTGTAGATTGGTCTCAAATAGAAAAGCGTATGTGCTTTCAAGAAAGTAGACATTTTGAAATACCATTTATATGGGATAAATTTTTCTTGTAAATTTGTTTGAGTTCTTTGTAGGTTCTGGATATTAGCCCTTTGTCAGATGAGTAGATTGCAAAAATTTTCTCCCATTCTGTAGGTTGCCTGTTCACTCTGATGGTAGTTTCTTTTGCTGTGCAGAAGCTCTTTAGTTTAATTAGATCCCATTTGTCAATTTTGGCTTTTGCTGCCATTGTTTCTGGTGTTTTAGACATGAAGTCTTTGCCCATGCCTATGTCCTGAATGGTACTACCTAGGTTTTCCTCTAGGGTTTTTATGGTATTAGGTCTAACATTTAAGTCTCTAATCCATCTTGAATTAATTTTCATATAAGGAGTAAGGAAAGGATCCAGTTTCAGCTTTCTACTTATGGCTAGCCAATTTTCACAGCACCATTTATTAAATAGGGAATCCTTTCCCCATTTCTTGTTTCTCTCAGGTTTGTCAAAGATCAGATGGCTGTAGATGTGTGGTATTATTTCTGAGGACTGTGTTCTGTTCCATTGGTCTATATCTCTGTTTTGGTATCAGTACCATGCTGTTTTGGTTACTGTAGCCTTGTAGTATAGTTTGAAGTCAGGTAGCGTGATGCCTCCAGCTTTGTTCTTTTGACTTAGGATTGTCTTGGAGATGCAGGCTCTTTTTTGGTTCCATCTACTCATCTGACAAAGGGCTAATATCCAGAACCTACAAAGAACTCAAACAAATTTACAAGAAAAAAACAAACAACCCCATCAAAAAGTGGACAAAGGATATGAACAGACATTTCTCAAAAGAAGACATTCATACAGCCAACAGACACATGAAAAAATGCTCATCATTACTGGCCATCAGAGAAATGCAAATCAAAACCACAATGAGATACCATCTCACACCAGTTAGAATGGTGATCATTAAAAAGTCAGGAAACAACAGGTGCTGGAGAGGATGTGGAGAAATAGGAACACTTTTACACTGTTGGTGGGATTGTAAACTAGTTCAACCATTATGGAAAACAGTATGGCGATTTCTCAAGGATCTAGAACTAGATGTACCATATGACCCAGCCATCCCATTACTGGAGATATACCCAAAGGATTATAAATCATGCTGCTATAAAGACACATGCACACATACGTTTATTGCGGCACTATTCACAATAGCAAAGACTTGGAATCAACCCAAATGTCCATCAGTGACAGACTGGATTAAGAAAAGGTGGCACATATACACCATGGAATACTATGCAGCCATAAAAAAGGATGAGTTTGTGTCCTTTGTAGGGACATGGATGCAGCTGGAAACCATCATTCTCAGCAAACTATCACAAGAACAGAAAACCAAACACCACATGTTCTCACTCATAGGTGGGAACTGAACAATGAGATCACTTGGACTTGGGAAGGGGAACATCACACACTGGGGCCTATCATGGGGAGGGGGCGGGGGGAGGGATTGCATTGGGAGTTATACCTGATGTAAATGACGAGATGATGGATGCTGACGAGTTGATGGGTGCAGCACAGCAACATGGCACAAGTATACATATGTAACAAACCTGCACGTTATGCACATGTACCCTAGAACTTAAAGTATAATAATAATAAAAAAAAATTTTTACAAAGTTCTTTTTGATACATGTTTGTCTGTGTATAGAATATCTTGGAGGAACACATAGAAAATTTGTAACAATGGTTGCCTTTGTGGAGGGGGACTGAGGGACAATGTGTGGAAAGGAGAATTACCTTTCATTTTACACCTATTTGGATTCTTTGCATTTTTGCCATACTAAAAACACAATTTAGATTAAAAACAAGACACAAAAGCAAATTAACCTTATATTATTTCCTGCATCTTTTTTTTTCCCTAAGCAAATTACAACAAGCTTGGAGGTTTGAAACAGCAGAAAATTTTCTTTCACAGTTCTGGACTCCTGAAGTCCAAAATCAGTTTCACTCACTGGAAATCAAGGAGTTGACAGAGCTTCATTAATATTGGAGGCTCTAGAGAAGTCATTTTTTGGCTCTCCCAGCTTCTAGTAATTGCTGACATTCCTTAGCTAGTAGCTGCATCACTCCATTGTCTGCTTCTCTTGGTCACATTGCTGTATCCTTTGTTGATTCAAATATCCTTCTGCCTTTTTCTTAAAATGGCACTTGTGATTGCATTTATGTCCCACCCAGGAAAATCTTCCCATTTCAAGATTCTTAATGGCATCTGTAAATATTATTTCCATGACAGTTTTCAGGAATTAGAACCTTATGTCTTTGCGTGTCATTATTCAGCCTGCTATAAGCACCAATTAGACATATTCCTATGCATAGATTGACTGAATCCACACAGCTAGTCTGTGAAGTAATTGTTGTTCTAATTGTGCAAGTGAGACCACTAAAGTTCAAGAGATTAGGTGACATAAACCCAAAAGCACATGTAGCAAGTGGTGAAGAGTTGATTCAAACCTAGACCTAGTCTGGCTCCAATTTGCTTTTGTTTTTCCATTTCATTCTAGCAGCTTCCCAAGTAATAGATACACAGTAGTGTCTTAATAAATGTTTGTTGTTACAAACTTAAAATAAATAATAAAACTATTGAGATATTGAAGTTTGTCACTTTATCATTTTGTTACTATTTTTAAAAATTCATTGATTTTTTAAATTATTATACTTTAAGTTCTAGGGTACATGTGCACAATGAGCAGGTTTCTTACATATCTACACAAGTGCCATGTTGGTGTGCTGCACCCATCAACTCGTCAGCACCCATCAACTCATCATTTACATAAGGTGTAATTCCCAATGCCATCCATCCCCCCCTCCCCCTCCCCACAATAGGCCCCGGTGTGTGATGTTCCTCTTCCCGTGTCCAGCTGATCTCATTGTTCAATTCCTACCTATGAGTGAGAACATGTGGTGTTTAGTTTTCTGTTCTTGCAATAGTTTGCTGAAAATGATGGTTTCCAGCTGCATCCATGTCCCTACAAAGGACATGAACTCATCCTTTTTTATGACTGCATAGTATTCCATGGTGTATGTGTGCCACTTTTTCTTAACCCAGTCTGTCACTGATGGATGTTTGGGTTGATTCCAAGTCTTTGCTATTGTGAATAGTGCTGCAATAAACATACGTATGCATATGTCTTTATAGCAGCATGATTTATAATCCTTTGGGTATATACCCAGTAATGGGAAGGCTGGGTCATATGATATTTCTAGTTCTAGATTCCTCGAGGAATCGCCACACTATTCTCCACAATGGTTGAACTAGTTTACAGTCCCACCAGCAGTGTAAAAGTGTTCCTATTTCTCCACATCCTCTCCAGCGCCTGTTGTTTCCTGATTTTTTAATGATTGCCATTCTAACTGGTGTGAGATGGTATCTCATTGTGGTTTTGATTTGCATTTCTCTGATGGCCAGTGATGATGAGCATTTTTTCATGTGTCTGTTGGCTGTATGAATATCTTCTTTTGAGAAATGTCTGTTCATATCCTTTGTCCACTTTTTGATGGGGTTATTTGTTTTTTTCTTGTAAATTTGTTTGAGTTCTTTGTAGGTTCTGGATATTAGCCCTTTGTCAGATGAGTAGATTGCAAAAATGTTCTCCCATTCTGTAGGTTGCCTGTTCACTCTGATGGTAGTTTCTTTTGCTGTGCAGAAGCTCTTTAGTTTAATGAGATCCCATTTGTCAATTTTGGCTTTTGTTGCCATTGCTTTTGGTGTTTTAGACATGAAGTCCTTGCCCATGCCTGTGTCCTGAATAGTATTACGTAGGTTTTCTTCTAGGGTTTTTAGGGTTTTAGGTCTAACATTTAAGTCTCCAATCCATCTTGAATTAATTTTCGTATAAGGAGTAAGGAAAGGATCCAGTTTCAGCTTTTTACTTATGGCTAGCCAATTTTCCCAGCGCCATTTAGTAAATGGGGAATCCTTTCCCCATTTCTTGTTTTTGTCAGGTTTGTCAAAGATCAGATGGCTGTATATGTGTGGTATTATTTCTGAGGGCTCTGTTCTGTTCCATTGGTCTAGATCTCTGTTTTGGTACCAGTACCATGCTGTTTTGGTTACTGTAGCCTTGTAGTATAGTTTGAAGTCAGGTAGCATGATGCCTCCAGTTTTGTTCTTTTGACTTAGGATTGTCGTGGCAATGCAGGGTCTTTTTTCGTTCCATATGAACTTTGAAGCAGTTTTTTCCAGTTCTGTGAAGAAAGTCATTGGTAGCTTGATGGGGATGGCATTGAATCTATAAATTACCTTCGGCAGTATGGCCATTTTCACGATATTGATTCTTACTATCCATGAGCATGGTATGTTCTTCCCTTTGTTCATGTCCTCTTTTATTTCACTGAGCAGTGGTTTGTAGTTCTCCTTGAAGAGGTCCTTTACATCCCTTGTAAGTTGGATTCCTAGGTATTTCATTCTCTTTGAAGCTATTGTGAATGGGAATTCATTCATGATTTGGTTCTCTATTTGTCTGTTACTGGTGTAAAAGAAGCTTGTGATTTTTGTACATTGATTTTGTATCCTGAGACTTTGCTGAAGTTGCTTATCAGCTTAAGGAGATTTTAGGCTGAGACAATGGGGTTTTCTAAATATACAATCATGTAATCTGCAAACAGGGACAATTTGTCTTCTACTTTTCCTAACTGAATAACCTTTATTTCTTTCTCTTGCCTGATTGCCCTAGTCAGAACTTCCAACACTATGTTGAATAGGAGTGGTGAGAGAGGGCATCCCTGTCTTGTGCCAGTTTTCAAAGGGAATGCTTCCAGTTTTTGCCCATTTGGTATGATATTGGCTGTGGATTTGTCATAAATAGCTCTTATTATTTTGAGATATGTTCCATCACTACCGAATTTATTGAGAGTTTTTAGTATGAACGGCTGTTGAATTTTGTCAAAGGCCTTTTCTGCATCTATTGAGATAATCATGTGGTTTTTGTCTTCGGTTCTGTTTATATGCTGGATTATGTTTTTTGATTTGCATATGTTGAACCAGTCTTGCATCCCAGGGATGAAGCCCACTTGATCATGGTGGATAAGCTTTTTGATGTGCTGCTGGATTCAGTTTGCCAGTATTTTATTGAGGATTTTTGCATCGATGTTCATCAGGGATATTGGTCTAAAATTCTCTTTTTTTGTTGTGTCTCTGCCAGGCTTTAGTATCAGGATGATGTTGGCCTCATAAAATGAGTTAGGGAGGATTCCCTCTTTTTCTATTGATTGGAATAGTTTCAGAAGGAATGGTACCAGCTCCTCCGTGTACCTCTGGTAGAATTCTGCTGTGAATCCATCTGGTCCTGAACTTTTTTTGGTTGGTAGGCTATTAATTATTGCCTCAATTTCAGAGCCTGCTATTGGTCTGTTCAGGGATTCAACTTCTTCCTGGTTTAGTCTTGGGAGTGTGTAAGTGTCCAGGAATTTATCCATTTCTTCTAGGTTTTCCAGTTTATTTGCGTAGAAGTGTTTATAGTATTCTCTGATGGAAGTTTGTATTTCTGTGGAGTCGGTGGTGATATCCCCTTTATCATTTTTTATTGTATCTATTTGATTCTTCTCTCTTTTCTTCTTTATTAGTCTTTTTAGTGGTCTATCAATTTTGTTGATCTTTTCAAAAAACCAGCTCCTGGATTCATTGATTGTTTGGAGGGTTTTTTGTGTCTCTATCTCCTACAGTTCTGCTCTGATCATAGTTATTTCTTGCCTTCTGCTAGCTTTTGAGTGTGTTTGCTCTTGCTTCTCTAGTTCTTTTAATTGTGATGTTAGAGTGTCAATTTTAGATCTTTCCTGCTTTCTGTTGTGGGCATTTAATGCTATAAATTTCCCTCTACACAGCGCTTTAAATGTGTTTGAATGATACTGGTATGTTGTATCTTTGTTCTCATTGGTTTCAAAGAGCATCTTTATTTCTGCCTTCATTTCATTATGTATGCAGTAGTCATTCAGGAGCAGGTTGTTTAGTTTCCATGTAGTTGAGTGATTTTGATTGAATTTCTTAGTCCTGAGTTCTAGTTTGATTGCACTGTGGTCTGAGAGACAGTTTGTTATAATTTCTGTTGTTTTACATTTGCTGAGGAGTGCTTTACTTCTAACTATGTGGTCAATTTTGGAATAAGTGCGATGTGGTGCTGAGAAGAATGTATATTCTGTTGATTTGGGGTGGAGAGTTCTGTAGATGTCTGTTAGGTCTGCTTGGTGCAGAGTTGAGTTCAATTCCTGGATATCCTTGTTAACTTTCTGTCTCATTGATCTGTCTAATGTTGACAGCGGGGTGTTGAAATCTCCCATTATTATTGTATGGGATTCTAAGTCTCTTTGTAAGTCTCTAAGGACTTGCTTTATGAATCTGGGTGCTCCTGTATTGGGTGCATATATATTTAGGATAGGTAGCTCTTCCTGTTGAATTGTTCCCTTTACCATTATGTAATGGCCTTCTTTTTCTCTTTTGATCTTTGAAGGTTTAAAGTCTGTTTTCTCAGAGACTAGGATTGCAACCCCTGCTTTTTTTGTTTGTTTGTTTTCCATTTTCTTGGTAGATTTCCCTCCATCCCTTTATTTTGAGCCTATGTGTGTCTCTGCATGTGAGATGAGTCTCCTGAATACAGCAAACTGATGGGTCTTGACTCTTTATCCAGTTTGCCAGTCTGTGTCTTTTAATTGGACCATTTAGTCCATTTACATTTAAGGTTAATATTATTATGTGTGAACTTGATCCTGTCATTGTGATGTTGGCTGGTTATTTTGCTCGTTAGTTGATGCAGTTTCTTCGTAGCATCGATGGTCTTTTCATTTGGCATGTTTTTGCAATGGCTGGTACTGGTTGTTCCTTTCCATGTTTAGTGCTTCCTTCAGGGTGTCTTGTCGGGCAGGCCTGGTGGTGACAAAATCTCTAAGCATTTGCTTGTCTGTGAAGGATTTTATTTCTCCTTCACTTATGAAATTTAGTTTGGCTGGATATGAAATTCTGGGTGGAAAATTCTTTTCTTTAGGAATGTTGAACATTGGCCCCCACTATCTTCTGGCCTGTAGAGTTTCTGCCATGAGATCTGCTGTTAGTCTGATGGGCTTCCCTTTGTGGGTAACCCGACCTTTCTCTCTGGCTGCCCTTAACATTTTTTCTTTCATTTCAACTTTGGTGAATCTGACACTTATGTGTCTTGGAGTTGCTCTTCTGGAGGAGTATCTTTGTGGAATTGTCTTTATTTCCTGAATTTGAATGTTGGCCTGCCTTACTAGGTTGGGGAATTTCTCCTGGATGATATCCTGCAGAATGATTTCCAACTTGATTCCATTTTCCCCTCACTTTCAGGCACACCAATCAGACATAGATTCGGTCTTTTCATATAATCTCATATTTCTTGGAGGCTTTGTTCATTTCTTTACCCTCTTTTTTCTCTAGACTTCTCTTCTCGCTTCACTTCATTCATTTGATCTTCAGTCATTGATACTCTTTCTTCCAGTTGATCGAGATGGTTACTGAAGCTTGTGCATTTGTCACGTAGTTCTCATGTCATGGTTTTCATCTCTATCAGTTTGTTTATGGCCTTCTCTGAATTGATTATTGTAGTTATCCATTCTTCCATTCTTTTTTCAAGATTTTTAGTTTCTTTGCACTGAGTATGTAGTTCCTCCTTTAGCTCTGAGAAGTTTGATTGACCAAAGCCGCCTTCTCTCAACTCGAAGCCTTCTTCTCTCAACTCGTCAAAGTCATTCTCCATCCAGCTTTGATCCATTGCTGATGATGAGCTGCATTCCTTTGGAGGGGGAGATGCGCTCTGATTTTTTGAATTTCTAGCTTTTCTGCCCTGCTTTTCCCCATCTTTGTGGTTTTATCTGCCTTTGGTCTTTGATGATGGTGATGTACTGATGGGGTTTTGGTGTGGGTGTCCTTTCTGTTTGTTAGTTTTCCTTCTGACAATCAGGACCCTCAGCTGCAGGTCTTTGGAGTTTGCTTGAGGTTCACTCCAGACCCTGTTTGCCTGGGTATCAGCAGCAGAGGCTGCAGAAGATAGAATATCGCTGAACAGCAAGTGTTGCTGTCTGATTCTTGCTCTGGAAACTTCTTCTCAGAGGTGTGCCCAGCCGTGTGAGGTGTGAGGTGTTGGTCTGCACCTAGTGGGGTATGTCTCCCAGTTGATTACTCAAGGGTCAGGGACCCACTTGAGCATGCAGTCTGTCCATTTTCAGATCTCAACCTCTGTGCTGGGAGACCCACTGCTCTCTTCAAAGCTTTCAGACAGGGTCATTTACATCTGCAGAGGTTTCTGCTGCTTTTTGTTTAGCTATGCCCTGTCCCCAGAGGAGGAGTCTACGGAGGCAGGCAGGCCTCCTTGAGCTGTGGTGGGTTCCACTCGTTCAAGCTTCCTGGTGGCTTTGTTTACCTACTTAAGCCTCAGCAGTGGCAGGCACCCCTCCCCCAGCCTGGCTGCTTTTTTAAAAATCAGATGTCTATTCAGAAAGTGTTTTCCAGTGTCAGTGCAGTGCTGTTTCCAAATGGATTGCCACTGTGGATTGGAGACAGTTTTATCAACATAACACAACATAACGCAACATATAAAGAATGTGAAGAGGCTGAGCCAGGAATAAATTGAATCCCTGTACAGACAAATAATGAGCCCCAAAGTTGAATCAGTAATAAATAGCCTATTGTGATGGTTAATACTGAGTGTCAACCTGATTGGATTAAAGGATACAAAGTATTGATCCTGGGTGTGTCTGTGAGGATATTGTCAAAGGAGGTTAACATTTGAGTCAGTTAATCTGGGTGGGCACAATCTAATCAGCTGCCGATGTGGCTAGAATATAAGCAGGCAGAAAAATGTAGAAAGAGAGACTGACCTAGCCTCCCAGCCTACATCTTTCTCCCATGCTGGATGCTTCCTGCCCTCAAAAATCGAACTCCAAGTTCTTCAGTTTTGGAATTCAAATTGGCTCTTTTTCTTTCCTAGCCTGCAGATGGCCTATTGTGGGTCCTTGTGATTGTGTGAATTAACACTTAATACACTAATATATGTATATACTTTCCATTACTTCTGTTCCTCTAGAGAACCCTGACTAATACAGATATTTTGGTACCAGGAGTGGTTCTAGAGGAACAGAATATTAAGGATGGAGTTCTTTCATTGGTTTGGGGGTTTCTGGAGTTGGCTGCTGAATATGATTAGACCTCAAATTACTAAGGACTCTACTTCTAATAGTATGGAGAATGCTGATAGTCCTTGGCACAAACTGTTTAGAGAGTTATGCAAAATAAATGCATTTGACAATCATGATTTGTCACTCATGAGAAGCAAAGAGTTTACTGATGTATACGTAATACCTTTGACCATATGTGGAGAACCAAGGAACATAATGATGACTAATACAGCTAGGTAATTCTTTATTACAAATTTTTCATTTGAACACAAAATGTTGAGTAAAATATAGGAAGTAAAAGGAGATAATCTGCAGCTGATCCATGTATGGCAGAGTTACTAAAAGTAAATGATAAAAATGGGCTGATGCTTGAAAAAGAGTTACAGAGTCAATGGGATCAATGATTATTATTATTAATAATAATATTGATATCTGCAGTACTTATAATATCTTTTATGCTGATAATTTATACTTTATAATTTTTTAAATATAATCTCTCAACAAGCATGAATGTAATTATTGGTGTATGTTGTAAAAGTCTGAGAAAACAAGCTTGGAGAGACTTGTAGCAAATGAACCAATGTCCTATGCAGAAGTCTCATGTGTCCAACTTATTCTATAATTTAAAAAGTGTCTTGATTAGGAGTTTCTGGTTCACTACAATAACCATCAACAAACAATGATTATTGATAAACTACTGTGTGCTGAATTTTAATATTCTTTTCATTGTACTTATTTTTACTAGCATTTTTACTAATTTTTATGTCAATATCCCTGACCTCAAATAAAAAGGTAATACTACTTCTGATGTGCTTTACAGAAGAAAGAGTTAACTCCACAGACAAATAAAAAATCCAATTTTTTTTTTTAATCAACCATATGGACTCATACAGAATGACATGTTAGGATAAAAGTAAATAATCAATATTTTAAGCTTTGTCAATATTAAACAATGCCATTAATAAATGCAATGTCCAGATTAAATGTCTTTCCTGATTTAAAGTATTTTTAAAGCTGGCTAACATAATAAATGGCCTAAAGAGCAAGGATTTTAAGAAAACCAAATATTTTACAAAGAAAACAGCAAATATTATTCATAACCATAGTGACAGCTTAATTTAAATTTAGTATTTTATATATTATTTCAGATTCATGATCATTTACAGAATCACGTTGTTGATTACTTTTAGGAGGCAATAAACAGTTCTGCAAATGAAGGCAAATTGTATCATGTCCACACAACACTGGGTTATAGCTAACTATAGAGAGACTGATTAAGCTGGTGGAGAACTCAGATTCAATACTTAATCAGAATGTGCATTAGGAAAATATATGGTCTTAAGAATTTGATTATTACTTTGTTGCTAATAGTACTTATTCCATTCATTCAACTATATATATATAATATATAATATATATATTTTACATATATACACACACACACACACACACACACATATATATATATATATATATTACCAGAAATAGGCAATATGTTGCAGGTATAGAAGGTATATTAGAGAAACAAGATATACTAAGTCTCTGCTCTCACTGTGCCTACTTTCTAATAAGAGGGAAAAGGAAAGGAAGTAAGGAAAAGAAGAGAAGTAGTAAGAATTAACAAATACTTGTATTGAGTTTATTGAGTCTGAGGAAGGCTGATTGCCTCATCCATAGCTATATCTACTGTGAATTTTTAGCCAAGCATGCAGTGGTGGGCCCAAGAGATTATGGTTTAGGTGGGTCTATGGTTAGGAAGAAGAGCAGAATTCAGAAATGAGTGAGGATAAATTGGGACCCACAAGTATCTCCATGTTTGTCTTTCCCTGCCTGTAACTGTGATGATCTTTAGGGAATGATTGCTCCTACTTCATTGGTCCAGATCTCATGCAAATTTCTCTTGTGGCCAGCTACACACTGGCATCATATAGAGAAGATGATTCAGGAAATGGAGTATACATAATTTCCCTCTTATTTATTCTATGTAATGTTTATTTCCTATTTATAATATTTTACTTGAAAATAAAGATGTAGGCAAAAATAATTGCTTCAGGAAATTATGTTAAATATCAATGTCAGTATTTTTTAAGTCAGCACAGAACTATAAAGTTATAAAAACCTTTTTGAATCTTCTCTTGGTGGTTTTCCATGTAGCTCTGCTTATTTACCTAGTGCCTTGCATTTGGCAAACATCATTTCAAATTCTTATATAAAATCCTCACAGAGTAGTGGCTATTTGTCAGAGCACTTTTTTCCTCACGTTTTTAAAAAAGAGTAAATGAAATGAAGATAATTGTAATGGCACATGCCACAACCATGTTCATTTGAGTCCCTACAAGATGGTAGCCAGACGACTGCTCTACTCCCTAGCCTATAGCAATGAAGACAGTGTTCTCTGATGCAGAAGTAGAAACACATATCAAAGGATATGATCAGTTGATGTGCAAATTTAATGTTTATTCTCCTTCTTAAATGTATGGAACAGATCCATGCAATTCATATTATTTTTTAAGAACTCTCAACCATATCCTTAAACTCTGGCAATCTTCATGGCATTAAAAAAAAAAAAAAAAAAAAAACTCATTTCGCCCTTTAAACTAAAAGAGAAGGCTTGTGCATGATTTAATAAATGTGATTTTGGATGTCTAAGCATGAATTAACTTTATTTTAGTAATTCCCTGAAGCTTAGCTATGCCATTGACATTATTTTATTCTCCAATAATCAATAGCTAGAGTCAACCAATCTGATATTTTGATATGATTCATCTCTTGTATTTACACAGTGCTTATTGAAAACAAAGTAATTTGAGTTGGAGAGGTATTTTGATATTGACGACAGAGCCTTAAAATTGATTTGTAGTTAAAGCACATTGACATTTTTTATATTTTCAAATCTAATATTACCAGAATCCTGTCAGAGAATATTCATACCAATGAAACACTTTAAACTGGCCGTTGCTGTAAAATTGAAATGGAGAAATACAGTTTTTACTTCAAAGGAATTGCTACCTTAAGGTCAGTCTAAAAGCATTTTTTCTCTGCATGTATTAAGTGGATTTAGAGTGCATCATTAAAATGAAAGTAACCTCAATATATCATCTTTAGAAGTGGATGGAAAAAATGCTTTAAGAGGATCTTAATTGCATATTAAAGAAACCAACTTTATTAAATTATGTGGCTTCAAATTAAAAAATATTTCAGCAAACCTGTTAGATTATTACTGAGTAACTCTTTAGTTCACAGTTGGAAATCACTATTCATTGTGCCTGTATTAAAAAAATTCCCCTACAGGATGTTGGCAGTGTCCCTACCTGAAGTAAAAAGAACCTATCCAATAGCTGTTTTTGACATAAAATTCTTATTAAGAAAATTTATATTTGAAAAAGTTTAATATGGAAGTGATTACACCAGAGAAAACAAACTTTTCAATAAATAAGGTTAGTCTGCTATTTTTGTAAAACTCATTCTGCCTTACAATTACAGTTACATATGGCATAGTGACAATGACAATAAAGAGGGCTTCATCAATACTGAAGTAGACTGAGCTGGATTATTAGTCACTTTTTTAAAAAAACTGTCAGATTTACTTTCTTCATTCATAGAATATGGACTAATTCCAGCTCAGTTTAACTGTTGTGAAGATTAAATAAAATAATCCTTGAGAAAATACCTAGCATTTATCAATATATAGTGTATATACACTAGATGGTTATTACATTCCCTTATTTGTTGAGGTTTATTCATTATGGCACAATTTACAAAGTTAATTTATTTATAATTCTTGCTTCTAATGAATCACTCAAATATAAAAAGTGTCAATAGTAACTCTGAAAACAAATGTCAGATTGCTTTTTATGCAACTCAGTTTTGTGTCTAATATGCCAAAATTTTTTCCTTCCAGAGGAAGAAAAACTTACTTCGGCAGAATAGAGAAAATATTACTTTCTAAAACTTGTATTCCCTATTAACTCCCACCAATATGCCAATACCTAAAATTATTTGACCAAATAGAAACCTGTTTGTAACCCATTTCTTCTGTTACATTCATGTCTCTCACCATCACCTCTACTGGCTTCAGACCAAGTCTTAACTATCTCCTTGGCTTGACTAAACTTTAGACAAATTTCCTCCTAACCATAGGCTACTAACCTTCCTTTCCTTAGAGTACTTACTTTTAAAAGCTTTAATTGCAAATTATTTATCTGCATCTTTAAAGTGTAGACACAGCTCCCAACTTCCTGCCCATTTTATAAACCAGTAATGTCTTTCTCAAGGATCTGGTAGTCATCCCTCTGAAATGTAATCATCGAGGAAGGTCGCTTTCTTCTCTTTCAGTCTCTGTGGAAGGGTAGCAGCCTACCTTGCTAAGTGCCAATTAGCAAACACAAATAGCCTAATCACAAAGAAAAACATTTGCAAGTTCAGAAGTGACTCATTCAACGTGCTGGACGTACCCAATTGACCAACCTCCCCACTAATATCCTGCAGCTCACACTGCACTTAAAAATACTCTCATCTTTTGTTGTGGTGGAGTTGATTTCCATCTCTCTCCCTGGTACAATTGTCTTGAATAAAGTTGTCCTTGGCTGTATAACTCTCTCAACTGCAAATTTTCTTTGACAGTTTCCTCCTTACCAAGTTTAAGTTCTATGGTTCATCATTAAAATTACACTCTTGCCAATTCCTAAATTCATTTGTCTCTATTTTGCCCAAACTTCAAATCTGGATAATCCATTTCTCTAACTGCTCTGGTTGAAGAAAAACACACAGCCAGCTGACTTACTTCACTCTAGCTGCTGACTTCAAGTCTGGGAATACTATTTTATCCCTTTCCTTGCCTTAAATGTCCCACACCTTTTTGCCCACAAGCATTCCACAGAGAAAATAGAAGCAATCAGAGAAAATATCCACCAGTTCTGACCTCCATATCAATCTGCTCACCTGCATCTGAGACCTTATACTTTGCCCTTCCTGATGTTATTGTTAATAAGTTAACAATGCTTATACCTCAGGCAACCCCTTCACTTGTGCCCCCAATCTATTTCTACCCCAACTACTCAAGAACGTAGCTCTGGAAACTCTCCCATCTGTATGCCCTGTTACCAACTTTTTCTAATCTACTCAATCAGTGCCATCACCATGCAACATGTTGTACATATTTCCACGTTAATCCTAAATTTTCCAGATACCGCGACAAATTTCAGTTCCTTTTTTCAGCAAGTATTGAGAAGGTGTTTACAGTCCCTCTCCTCACATTCTTTTTTAAAATTACCACACTCAGGTTTTAGTTCTCACCCACCAAAATTATTGTGTAGGCCACAAATAAACTTCTAAATCCAATTCTAAATTCTAGATTTATTTGACTAACTAGCAGCATTTGGCATAACTAATAATTTCCACACTTTCTTCATATGTCTTAAAGAACACCAAACTATTTCGTTTTCCTCTTAAATAACTGGCCCATTTTTCCTTTACTGGTTCTTTCCATCTCTCCACTGCTTAATTACTGTGACTAGGTTCAATTTTCAGACCTCTTCTCTTCCTTAACTGAACTCATTCCCTAGGTGATCTCGTCGTTTCATGGCATTGAATATTATCTAGATGCAAACATTGAAGCAGTTTTTTTCTCCAGCTGAGACTTCTCCTCTAACTTCAAAATATTTGTCCAACTACCTTTTAGACATTTTCATTTGGTATTCAGTGGAAATCTCAAGCATAGCATGTTAAACTCCAAACTCCGGATCTTTACCTCAAACACACAACTTCCCAGTCTTCACTGTCTCTGTCAATGTCATTGTTCCAGTTGTTGATGGATGAGAGGTGGGGGCATGACGTTAGATTTAATCTTGATTCCTGTCTTTTCCTACTTCATAGAGTGATTCTTTGAAAATGTAAGATATTATAAATTTGCACACAATACATCAATAGCTTTCTTCCTCATTTGAAGTGGATGTCAAAAACCTCATAATGACCTAAAGGCCCTACCTGGCCTGGTCTCTCAGTTGCCGCTGTGATCTCATCTAATGCTCTGTAATCTAGCCATATGTGTCACCTGCCTGATTCTTCACATATGACAGGCATGCTCTTGCTTCATTACTTTTATACTCTCATTCACTTTGCATACTCTTTTTGCAGATCATCATTGATCACTCTCTTATGTCACTACCACCAACCAGTTTATTTAAAATTGCAACTCTATCCCTGAATCACTCTATCTCCTTTCCTGGTTTTTCATCAGAACCCTTCTTACAACCTGATATAATACGTATGAATGTATGCATGTATTTATTATCTGTTTCTTGAAGCTTGACATAAGCCTGTATGAGAACAGAGACTTTTATTTCCTTGGTCCCTAGAAAAGTACCTGGCACATAAATATTTAAGGAAGGAAGGAGAGAAGAAGGAAAGGACACTACTGGTAATTCTGTATCATTATCTGTAAGCTAGATGGATATTATCAGGTACCTATTTTCTTAGCTTTTTGAAATTTTATTGCATATTTATTAACTCTTAGAATTTGGATCGGAGATCAGATAAAGCCATAGTTATGTTCCTAAGATGGTACTTTTCATGTGCGTCCCTGTGAAGAGCGCACCAAACAGGCTTTGTGTGAGCAATAAAGCTTTTTAATCACCTGGGTGCAGGTGGGCTGAGTCCGAAGGGAGATAGGGGTGGGGCTGTTTTATAGGATTTGGGTAGGTAGTGGAAAATTATAGTCAAAGGGGGTTGTTCTCTTGAGGGCAGGGACAGGGGTCACAAGGTGCTCAGTGGGGGAGCTTCTGAGCCAGGAGAAGGAATTTCACAAGGTTAGTTGCTCAGTTAAGGTGGGACAGAAACAAATCACAATGGTGGAATGTCATTAGTTAAGGCAGGAACCGGCCATTTTCACTTCTTTTGTGATTCTTCACTTGCTTCAGGCCATCTGGATGTACATGTGCAGGTCACGGGGATATGATGGCTTAGCTTGGGCTCAGAGGCCTGACACTAGTAACAGTTTGGAAAGTGCTGCTTCCTCTTTCTCTACTAATGCTGCTCTCACAACTTTGATTTGTCATCCGGTTTGATTTCCCATCCCCTCACACCCTGTAGGACTGTTAAAAAGTGTTAAATTTCTAGAGCTTATATGGATGAGGAGGTTTCATTGTCTCTCAAAACTCTTTAGTTATTAAGAGAATTATGCCAGCTGGTCAGGTTGAGTTAATTGGAAGATCCATTTCTTAGCAGTGTCCCGATGGGTAAGAATCTGATTTTCAGGGTTGATGATTCTGAAACTTGAAGTTATTTTGTTAAAATGAGCTTGAGTTGAATTGAGATATTGATTTTTACAGTACAGTACCAATTTGTTAATTTGTAATAAATACGATCTTTCTACTCATCAGGGAACATGTTTTGCTATATTTCTCCTCTGATATCTTCTCCATAAGAATATTCTAATAAGAAATGTGATGTTACACTTTTGCAATTAAGCTTCTATAAGAGTCCTCTGTTACTTTTCAGATTAAATACAAAGTCGTTATAGATATACAATGATTTTTAAATATCCAGTATCAAGCTCAAGTTATTTTTCTATAACTCAAGTTAGTTTCTGTCTCTATTTTATCATTCTGATTTCAATCCCTTCTAGGGATTTTCCACATCCACCTTCCAGGGATTTGTTACAGTACCAAGGTCTTGTCAATGCAAAATATCTAAGACAGGTCTCAGTCAATTTAGAAAGTTTATTTTGCCCAGGTTAAGGATGCACCCGTGACACAGCTTCAGGAAGTCCTGAGACATGTGCTTGACAGAGCAGGAGCATCGCCTCTTGGACAAGCCCCTCATTCTAAAGTTTACCTTAATAAAAATCTGCCTAAATCCAAAGGGCATCAGCCTAATGGCTAAGGTCAGCATGACCATAAAGCACAAATAACGTTTCCAACCAGAAACATTCCAAACTCCTCCCCTACCAGGGACATGCTAGCCCAAAGATAAAACCTCCCTGACCAGCCTAGAAGACGCTAGTCCTGAGATAATCCCTCTCTGGGCTGGAAAGAGGGAAAGACATCTGCCCCAAGATAATATCCCATCCAGCCAGAGAGATTCCAGCCCTGCCATAAGCTTCTCCACACATATAAACACTCCAAGCTGGTGATAAGGCCCCTCACCCCAAAACCAATATATACTCTTAGTCTGTAAGAGAAAGCGCTCCTGACCGAAATGGGCCAGGAGCGCATCTCAGGTTTGAGCTAAAGTAAACCTGTCTTTAACTGCCAGCTGTGTTTCGTGTTTCTTTCCTCTTTCTTTAACTCTTACAGTGCTCATGTGGTTGGCAGTACAGTTTGCTTTTATACATTTTAGGGAGACATGAGTCATCAATCAATATGTGTAAGGTGTACATTGGTTCAGTTCAGTAAGGCGGGACAGCTGGAAGTGGGGTCTTCCAAGTTAGAAGTAGGTAAGAGACAAAAGATTGCAGTCTTTTGAGTCCTTGATCAGCCTTCCACTGAATACATAATTTATTCTGGCTCAGTGAATCTGCATTTTTACATAAATGATAGGGCAGAGGAAGCAATCAGATAGGCATATATCTCAGGTGAGCCTCAGAGAGATGACTTCCAATGAAACAGAAGGCAGGTTTGCCTTAAGCAGTTCCTGGCTTGATTTTTCCCTTTAGCTTGGTGATTTTGGAGTCCCAAGATTTATTTTCCTTTCACAGTGTCATGTAGTGTTCAGGCAAAAATTTGAGGAAGGAGGACAATGTGGATCTTGGCTTAGCTCCAACAGGTTTACAGTGAGATATATGTCAGCTTGGTTGGCTTATATACTCCAAGATCTGTGACTCAACTGTATTCTGTGCCACATAGAACTGACAGAACTTTAGAGAAATTACCCATGCCTTTATTTTCTTAGATGCACCACAAACTTCCCTCTGGTGACTTGCTAGATTCCCTGTGAGCTGCCAGGAGCTGCCAACACCTCTCTCCCTCTCTCTCTCTCTCTCTCTCTCTAACACCTCTCTCTCTCTCTCTGTCCCTCCCTCTTTCTCTCTCTATCTCTTCCCTTTCTATCTCCTCCTTCTAGCTTTCTCATTTTTCCCTCCCTCCCTCTCCCTATTTATCTATCTTCCCTTCTCTCCACAGTTCTCTTTTTAATCTTGGAGTTTGTAAACAGAAGTCTAATGCTCCCTTCTATTTCGCTTGATTCATATTGTGTATACCAGGAATCTTTTTCCTAATTGTTGCATCTAGTTTCTGGAAATAAAAGCTGTAAGAGCATAGGGTCTTGTCCTATATTCTTCCCTGCCACAGACTTCTCCCAAAACAACAAACACAGAGCCCATCGGAGATATAGGTAAAGAAGACAATAAAGGGAGGAGAAAGAATGCCTTACTATCAATATTATGACATTTACAGTTAGGTTTCCATTTCATTTCCTTACTCTTCCATATTTTCCCTACTTTCTCATAGCATCAGATGTGTTGTAGCTTCCTGAATATGTTTGCTCCTTTATATTTCCTAATATTTGAACAGTCCTACTTGTCCTTTGCCTGCTGTCCTTTGCCATGTATGTGCAACATGATGAAAGACGAGAAAAGGATGCCACCACAAACACCTTTACATTGAAGTGTATCTGGGAGACAGCTCCCCCTACAGAATGGCAACTAACCATGGGCCAACTAAGAAGCCAATTTGAGTCTTTGCATTAAATAGTAGTAAGGGTAAATAATTTCTTTTTCAGACAAAACAAAACATACTATAGATATAGATAGATAGATGATAGATAAATATGCACATATATTCATGTGTGTATACACAAACTAATATGTATGCTTAGAAGTGGGAATATTTGTTTACCTTTCAGATAGACCTATTGAGCATTTTGTGGACCCTATATGATGCACACACCCTATGTTGAAGACTGAATTTAACAAACATTAACCTCTAACATGTTGTATATTGAAAGTGCCATTTTGGTATCATGGCATCAATTTTTCAATAGTGTTATAATATATTACTTGCCAGTTTACCGTACATTAGTCATTTTATGAGATTTGTAAGACAGATTAGTCAACTGATAGCAATTGTGATCTGAATTTGTATTTTCAGCAGAGCCTCCATAAACCATTTCTTCTTAATATGGATAAACACACACATTTTTATGAAGATGCTAAATACCCTCAATATCATAGGAGGGCATGTTCTGACCCTGCTCCTGAATTCTGAGGATAGCTCTTTCTATGCACTGATTAGAGCTCATCTGCACACACCCTTAGGTAAAATCCTTGGAAACAGAGCTTTTAATAGTAAGGATTTAGATTATTATAATTCAAAGATGTTTTATTAACCTCTATCCACAACGTGCACATTTCTACAGTTTTTTTTCATAATTATAATAGGGAGGCCCTCAATATAGACTATAGATTTTTCTAGGTTCATTGGTCACTTCCATCTAACTTTCCTCATAACATCTATTTTAAATCTTGCCAAGGCCACTAATGTTATAATGTTGCTAAGTTATATGATCATATTTTGGTTCTTATCTTGACCTATCAGCAGTTATTAGGCTTGTTTTCCTTAAGAAGCCCACTATCTCTGGGAAGTAGCTCTCTCAATAAACAGACATTGGCAAGTCAACACTCAACCGTCAAGCATTCAGTAACACTCCTTGAAACAAAATAATTTTTAAAAATCAGGCTGCTACCCATACAGTGTCAACTCTCATCATTCCTTCACTTCTTACCCCTTGTTCCAACCATGTTGGATTTTCTTAAGTTTCCAAGCTTTTGCAAATGCAACTCCTTCTCTCTAGATTGTGTGTCTCATATTTCTTAATAACATATGCAGCACAGATAACTGGAAAACCAACTTTATGCACAAACAATAATCCTATTTCTTTTGTCTGGGTCAGTATTCTTCTTTGTTCCCCCAAGCACTTCCTTTGTGATAGCAATTTTTAAATTGTTGTATTGTCTATTTATTTACTGGCTTTTCCACAAGACAATAAGTTCTTTTGCATCGTATAGGAACTTGCATGTAATAGCTATTTAATACAGGTTTGCGGAATAAAGAATTAATCTCCATGCCTTTCTCTCTTTTTCATTTTTTTCATAACCTTTTCACATATAAGTATGTTGAAACTTTGAAAGTGAGAGTATTTACAGAAATAAGAATCTCATACCCCATGGTTTGCCAATATTTATAAATAAATAACAATAGAAAACATGTTTTTGCATTTGATTTTAAAACTATTTGATGATCTTGTTGACAATAAAGCAAACTATTTACCCAAATTAAAGCTAAAAAATGATAGAATGAATAAAATCGACATTAGATCTCTTTTGATTGTTTAATGTTTTTAAATTAAATATGAGATACACAACATCTTAATAAAAATAAGACATACAAACTTTATATTTTTCTAAAATTCTCATGATTTAGCAAAAAAGATCCTGATGGTATACTACATTTACCACAAGGCTGAAATATAGTTTGCAAGGCAGGAAGGTTTATATATTAAGCTTTGCTTATTAATTCCCTGAATTAGAATAGCTCTTAAAGGAAAAACAACTAATTTGCAGTCAGTTTGAAGAAATTGAATTGGGTGATGATAGCTATCTTTAAAGCTTGTGACCTTACATTATCCTGTTATATGCCTTAAGGGCATTGAAAGTACTCTGAATTAATTTTAGAGGCTACACAATAATGTTTCCATTAATCACAAAATCCAAGACCAGTATGCCCCTTGGTGCTCTGCTAGGATTTTAGTCTTCCTAACATGATTTTGTCATGTGTCTTATTTCTAGAAAAATTCTGTGAATTTTTTCAGACTTAATTTTCTTAACTCTTGGCAACAATATACATCTCTTTCTAACTCCTCCCAACACTTCTGAAATTTAGAACTCATGTATTTTTTCTGCATCATATGTTCAGTCTTCTCCCGTGTTTAATGATACCTTTATGGTTGCATATAACAGATAAGCAGTGATGTTTGCATATCATGAAGATACTGTGTGCTTTCAGAATGGCAAAAACCTGTAGTTTAACTTACGCCAAGCCCTACAGTTTTTCATAGGAACACTTTATGTTTCATCAGTCACTTTAGGGATAAAGTAACTGACACATAGATAAGTTTAGTAATTTGTTCAACAGCAATCAGCTGGTAAGCAGCTGGAATCTAATTTTATTGAGCTTGAGTTGCTGGAAATGTGATTGAACATAGATGATCATTCCTCCCCTTACTTTCCTCTGACAAAATAAACCTGAATAACCAAAAATTATTAAGAAGAACAGAAAATTTGAAATAACCCTTGGACACTAGGTAGAGAATGACATATTATGCCACCCATGCCAAAGAATTCCTAGACATTATGCAGATAAAACTAAAAAGTCATTGAGGGTAGAATTGATATGGACATGAGGCAGGAAAAAACTGGGTAGAAAAGAGCAGGATCATTGGCAAGGGCTCCACCCTCAAACTTAGACCTGCAGCCCTAAATGAGAATATGTATTCCGGTTTTCCCGCCCAAATGTTGCCTTTACCCAAACCACCCTGGCCTTCCATGCCCCCCATCCTGTACCCATAAAAACCCAAAACTCCACTAGCAGAGGGGCAGAGTGGCACAGCAGAGAAGGAGAGAAGAAAAGAAGCATCTGAATGTTGAGAAAAGAGGATGCCGGACATCGGAGACAATGGTCAGAGAGGAATTCAGCTGAACCCCAGGGGAAGATTATCTTTCCATCTCATTTCCAGCTCCCCATCCCACTGAGAGCCACTTCCCCACTCAATAAAATCTTTGCATTCGTCATCCTTCAAGTTCATGTGACCTCATTCCTCTTGGGCACAGAAAAGAACCTGGCTGCGGGTGCAAGAGGCTGTCACGCTAACTCTCTACCAAGCTGTTTTAACACTTAGTCATCCTTGGATGACAAATGCTAAAAGAGCACTGATTGTAACACATGCCCTCTGGGGATCCAGAGGTACAGGCAACCCTGAGACGCTGTGTGGGCTGGTACAGGGTTTGTTCCTGCTGGTGCCCAAAGGCACTTGCCCTGGCTTCTGTACCCGTTCACCTGCATGCTCCCTCTCCATCAAGAGGTTTGAGTGCAGCACCCAGTAAAGGAGCCACCCCTGTTGTAAGTCCCATGAGGGGCTCAAGGGAACTCTCCCGTCTCAAAATCACATTATTGTTGTAGAGAAATTCGTACCCTATGTCTGCAAGCAAATAAAGGGAACACTAAGAGATTTGAAAATATTAGACTATCTCCTACGGCAGCAGGCTATAAGAAACACAGGAACACAGTCCACCTGGAGAAGAAGCCAGCCTCAGTGGAAGGCTAATTATGGAAAACAAGTTTTGAGGGAAGAATATTCTCTACGCAGAGAGAACAATACAAGTGAAGAAGATTCTCACTGTCAACTCATTCACTACTTTAATCAGGCCACTGGATCATCAAAAGGGAACTGACAGTAAAACATGTGAAGGAGAAGAAAATGCTATCATAACAAGAATTGTCTGTACTTGGTGTCTCCATTTCTACCTCTTCCATTCTATCTTGACCCTACACCAATACAATTTTTGCCTTCATCTCTCCACTATAATGTCTCTTGTCAACATGACTAATGACTTCTGTGTTGCTGAATCAAATGATACCATCTCGTCCCCATCTTACTCAACCTATGAGCAGCATTTGCTCCTGATGATCATTTTTTCTTCCTAAATTTGTTATTCACTTGGATTGCGGGAAGCCACAGTTCCTAATATGCTTTCTACCCACTTCACTCCTCCTCAATCTCTTTCCTTTACAGTGTGCTCCTCACTCTCCTGAATGATTAATATTGTATACCCTGTGGCTCAAGGCTTGGTTCTCTGTCATATATGCTCTAAGTTGGTAATCTCATCTAGTTCCATAGTTTTAAACAACTTTTAATTACTTATGACTCTCAAATGCCTATCTCCAGCCCAACTTTCTATGATGAACTCTAGATATATTTCTGACTGCCAACACAACCTATCTTCTTGGCTATCTTGTAGGAATATGAAACATAAATAACCCAATGCAATTTATGAATGTTTTCTACTAATCTGCTCTACTTGAAGTCCTACTCATTTCAGTTAATGGAAACCCAACCTTTTAACCAGCCAAAAAGTTAGAGTTCAATCTGTAAGCAAATATTAGATTTTTTTGTGTTTAAATACTAATTAGTGTTGCACTATATGAAGGTATTACCTGTATGAAAAGTAAAGGTAAAACTGTATAAACGGAATTAAATATGGCTGCTTATATTACTCTTAAGGAAAATGATACATATGATACTAAAATGTTACCGATAGAAAACATGTTGCATATTCCCATTCTTTTACAGGGAAGAATTAGAATTTTATTATCTGCATATTAATCAATTGCATTAAAAAACAATATCTTCTCTTTAATTTGCTTTTAAAAATTTTTTAAATTTGCTACCTATAAACAGCTTACATAGAGAAATTGATAATGAAAATTAATATGTATTAATCCATTTTTGTAAATACTTATTATTTCTTGAGTCACCAATCACTAGTATTTATCTGCTAAGTAACCTATAAGATTTACTTAAGTAATAAAACCTGAGATTTAAGGACAGCCCCAGTTCCATTTTGATCCCCTAGTTTAACTCCTACGTCCTTAAATCTTAAACATGAGAAACCACATTTTAATATTTGTATTTTAACTACAATTTCTGCATTTTAACAAGCATTTAGGTTATATTTTAAAATATGCAATTTTAAAATCCCTCAGGGCTATTGAAACAATTATATCAACAATTCCATGGTGTAAGGTAGAAAGAGATAAGGGAAAAAAATAGAGAAACTATGGATTTCCCCTTTAATTGCAATCCAAAAACATCACTGGTAGAGAAGATGTAAAGTTCTGCTGTATTTCTAACATATGAAGTGCTTGGAATCCATCACTCCCATGAGAAAGGGAACATAAACCACTTTTCTTGGACCTCTTAGAGCAATAAGGTCACAAGGTAAACCAATACCCAGAAATCTGTAGAGAAAGATGAATGCAGAGAATCACAATAAAGATCAGCTTACCTGGAGCAAACACATAGCCATAAACTGACTGGACACAAAGTAATTTTGACAAATTACTGGAGGCTGAGTCTGGAAGAACTAGCATGTGAGAAACTCCTGGGGGCAACAGTCATAGGGAAACTGTACACTTTTTATGAGTTCTCCTCCAGGAAACTGAATAGGTTCTCATGATGAAGATTAAAGACACATCCCCTCATGTTTCTACCAGGGGTAGAGGAAAAGTAATCATTCTGAAATATGTTTAGAGCATGACTAAGAACAGCTCTCCAAGGGAAACAACTACCAGAACCAAACCTAATCTATCTGGGGAAAAGGCAATCAGTCAAATTCTGCTCTAGTTTTCCTGTCTTCATTTTGAGGGGAAAGATAAAACCTAAGAAACACATATGAAGGTCACAGCTCAGAAATTCAGACCCACTAAAAGACTAAAATTTAATATACAGCATTATAGAGCACTTTCCGGTCCCTCACAAAATGCCTTACCACCACATCACAAAGGTTCCAGAATAATAACAGTGCATTATAATGAACAGATCTTGAAGATGCAGATTTAATAAAAGGAGAAATTATCAGAGACATCCAAAGACAAAAGAAGAGGCAAAAATAAGAACATTAGAGGATGATAAAACCTATGGCCCCTACAGCTACCGCAAACATTAACACAGTCCAACTCCTAGACAGATTCACATTAAACCTCACACTAAAGGCTTATGAACCTCAGCTCCTATTACCCAATTTCCAGGTTTTAGTGAAAAATTACAATGCATATTGTGATAGTAAAAATTATGTGTCAACTTGACAGGACCATAAGGTTTTCATATATTTGGTCGAACATTATTTGTTTTTACTTTTTAACTGACACTCCAAAAAATGTATATGCTTATGGGGTACAGTGTGATGTTTCACTGTATGTATACAATGTGTAATGATCAAATTAGAATAACAAGCATATCCATCACATCAGACATTTATTATTTCTTTGTGGTGGGAACAATTAAAATCCTCTCTTCTATTTATTTTGAAATATAAAATATATTATTAACTATAGGCACTCTACTATGCAATGCAACATGATAATTCATTCTTCCTATCTAACTAAGTTTGTACCTGTTGACCAACCTCTCTTTATGCCCCTCTTCCCTCTACCCTTTCCTGCCTCTGGTAACCACTAATTTACTCTCTACTTCTTTGAGATCAATGTTTTTGCATTCTACATATGGGTGAGATCATACAATATTTGTCTTTCTGTGCGTGGCTTATATCAATTAACATAGTGTCTCCCAGGTTCATTTATTTTGCTGAAAGTGACAGGTTTTATTCTTTTGTGGCTGAATTGTACTCCATAGTGTAAATATACTACATATTCTTTATCTATCTGTTTGCTGATGGACACTTAGGTTAATTTCACATTCTTGGCTATTGTGAATAGTGCTTCAATAAATATGAGTGTGCAGACATCTCTTGAATCAACCAATTTAATTTCCTTTGGATATATACCTAGTAGTGGGATTGTTGGATTATATGGTAGTTCTATTTTCAATTTTTGGATAAATTCCATAGTATTTTCTATAGGGGCTATACTAATTTGCTTTCCAACCAACAGTGTAGAAGAGTTCCATTTTCTCCACACCCTTGCCAACTCTTGTTGTCTTTTGTCTTTTTGATAATAGCTACTCTAACAGGTGTGATGCAATATATCATTGTGGCTTTAATATGGATTTCCCTGATGGTTATTGATGTTGATCATTTTTTCATATACCTGTTTTCTCCAAAAAACACCTTTTTTTTTTGAGAAAAAAACATCTTTTTTTTTTTTTTCAAAAAAACCATCTTTTCTCCAAAAAAGACACACAAAGGTGTGTGTCTTTTTTGGAGAAATGGAGAAACATTTGGATCCTTTGCCCATTTAAAAACTTAGTTATATCTTTTTGCTATTGAGTTATTTAAGTTCCTGATATATTTTGGATACTAACCCCGCTTCAGATGTGTAATTTGCAAATATTTTATCCAATTCTGTAGGTTATCTTTTTACTCTGTTGATTGTCTTCTTTGCTGTGCAGAAGCTTTTTCATTTGAAATAATGCATTTGTCTACTTTTGCTTTTATTGTCTGTGCTTTTGAGGTATTGGAAAAAAAAAAAAAAAAACCCAAACAACTCTTCCCCAGATCAATGTTAAATGTTTCCCCTATGTATTCTTCTAGTAGTTTTACAGTTGTGTGTCTTATATTTAAATCTTTCATCCATTTTGAATTTATTTTTGTAGGCAGTGAGAGATGAGGTTCTAGTTTCATTCTTCTGCATGTTGATATCCAGTGTACCCAACACCATATGTTAAAGAGACTGTCCTTTCCTCAATGTGTGTTCTTGGAGTCTTTATCATAGATTAGTTGACTGCAAATGCATGGATTTATTACTGGGTCATATAGATACTCTATTCCATTGGTCTGTGCATCTTTTTGATGCCAATACCAGGCTCTTTTAGTTAATATTGCCTTGTTGTGTATTTTTAAGTCAGGTGGTACAATGCCTCCAGCTTTGTTCTTTTTGCTCAAGATTGCATTGACTCTTCAGGGTCTTTTGTAGTTCCATGCAAGTTTTATGATTTTTTTTATTTCTGTGAATAATGTCATTGGAATTTTGATAGGGATTGAATTATATCTGTAGATTGGGAAGTACAGCATTTTAACAACGTTAATTCTTCCAATCCTTGGACATAGGACATCTTTCCATTTATTTGTGTTTTCTTCAATTTCGTTAGTCAATATTTTGTAGTTTTCACTGCAGAGATCTTTCACCTCTTGGTTGTGTCTGTGAGGATGTTTCAGGATGAGATTAACCTTTGAATTACTGGTAGACTGAGTAAAGAAGATTATACTCCCTTATGTCGGTGAGCCTCACTCAATCAGTTGATGCCCCAATAGATCAAAAAGGATGAGTAAGAGAGAATTTCTCTGCCAAACAGTCTTCAGACTGGAACATTAATGTTTTTCTTGCTTTCGGGCTGAAATGGAAACACTGAATTCTTGCTGGTTCTCGAACCTATGGGCTTCAGTTTTGAACTGGACTCCCCCTATGACTTTAAATATAAAGCACAGATAAGTTAAAGTAAAGGGATAAAGAAAGATATACTATGTTAACACTGATCAAAGGAAAGCTGTTCTAATTCATAAAAATAGATATATTAATTTCAGACAAGGCAGACTTCTTATGAAGAAAAATTATTTGTGACAAACAGGGATATTAAATGATTTATAAAATGGGTCAATTCTCCAAGAAGATATAAAAAATCGTATTCATTTACCTGTGAAGAGAATATTAAAATATATGAAGCAAATAAAATGACAGAACTCCAAGAAGCAATAGAAGAATATGCTATAATATCTGGAGAGTTCAGCACAAGACCTCTCTATCAAAAATTAACATATCCAATCGCCATAAAATCACTAAAGAAAGAGTTATACTGAACAGCACAATCAATCAATTGGATCCACATTATACATATGTGTAGAATATTTCATCTAACAAAAGAATGCATGTTCTTCTCAAACTCATAGAAAACATTAAACAATACTGACTTTACATTTTGTGCCATAAAACACACTTTAACAAATTTTTTAAAATAAAAATTATATAAAGTATATGCTTAAACAATGATGGGATTAAACTAGAAATTAATAACTGTAAAACACCTGGAAAATCTGAAATATTTGAGATTAAAGAACATACTTCTAAATAACATGTGAGTTAAAGAAGAACTCTCAAAATAAATTTAAAAATATTTAGAACTAAGTAAATACAAATAAAAATACAGGTTATCAAAATTTGTGGAATGCAGCCACAGCAGTGGTTGGAGGAAAATTTATAGCATAAAATGTATTAGAAAAAAAGAAATACTCAAAATAAATAAACTGAGCTTCCACATTAGAAAAGTCGAAAAAGAAGAGTAAAACCTAAATCAAGTAGAAAAGTAGAAGTAATAAAAATTAGAGCTGTAACAAATGAAATTGACAAAGAAAATCCATAAGGAAGAAAAGTTCTTTAAGAAGCTGATTTTTAAAAAAGATCAATAAAATTGATAAATGTCTAGCCAGGTTAACAAAGCAATAAGAGAGAAGACACAAATGAGCCATATCAAAAATGAAAAAAGAAACATCAGCACTAATTCTATGAGCTTTAAAAGGATAATAAATAAATATTATGGACAACTCTATATCCACAAATTTAAGTCTTAGATGAAATGACCAATTTCTTGAAAGATGCAAAGTACCAAAACTCACTGAGGAGAAACAGTAATCTGAATATCGGATATGTAATCAATAATTTAAAACCTTCTTAAATAGAAAGCATCAGGCCTATATGATTTAACTGATGAATTATATTAAACATTTGTGAAGAAAATAATACCAGTTTTTCCATATATTTTGCAGAAAAAATTAGAACCAGGGAACACTTGCTAGTTCATTCCGTGAGGTACGCATTCCTCTAACACTAAAAACCAGGTAAATACATTAGAAGGAAAGAAAACGACACAGCAATAACTATCTCGAATGTAAATGCAAAAATTCTCAACAAATATTAGAAAAATCAAAACGAAAATGTATAGAAAGGACTACACCCCACAACCAAGTAAGATTTATCTCAGGTATGCAAGGCTGGTTCAGCATTCCAAAATCAATGAATGTAATCCATCTCATCAAAGGCAAAATACATAAAGGCAATAACCACGTCAATTGGCACAAAAAATATTTTAAAAATTCCAGCAAATATCTCAGCACTCTAGGAATAGAGGAAAACTTGCTAAGTTTAACAAACATCATCTATAAAGTACCTACAGCTAACATGATACTTGATACTGAGAAACTCGATGCCTTCCACCCAAGATCAGGAATAAGGCTAGATAATAATGTCCTCTCTCCCACTCCTATTCAATATCATACTGGAAGTCCTAGCTAGCACAAAAGACAATAAAAGCCATATGAATTGAAAGAGAAGAAATAAAACAGTCTTTTTTTCACAGATGAAATGTTTGTCTATGTATAAAATCAGAAAGAACAACAACAACAACAACAAAATCAATTGCAACTAACAAGCAATTACAGAAATGTTATAGGATAAAAGGCTAATATTCAAAAGCCAATTTATTTTCTATATACTAGCAATGAACAATTGGAATTTTACATTAAAAACAAAGTATCATTTATATTAGCACCAAAATAAATATTATTATTATGTATAATAATCCAACAAAATTAACCAAGGATCTATATGCAGAAAACTACCAAACTCTGACTAAACAAATCAGAGAAGATGATACTTAGTCCAATGTGACCACACACTATTCCTTAGATGTGTTGTAATGAATTGTACCACTTTGGTGTCCTTATTGTAAATTATTTGTAAAGAGAAGCATCATTTTACAAGAAAAATAAACTTTAAATTATCCCTTTGATGCCTCAAAATTTTATGCTCTCTTAACATGGTTCAAAATTACTAATGGTTCAGATATCATGAAAGGAAATGGCATATACTAACACTTTATAAATGAGTCATGGATATGTCCTACTTATTTCAGGAGATCAATTGATCATTTAGATTATTTTTTGAGTGATAGCTTGGTTCAGTGATCATGACCTGATTTTATGCTTCATCTTTTCCATTCCTACCAAGCTGTCATACTGCTTGAAGCTCAATTTACAAATCTGTAAAGTGGAACTGGAGTTATGTGCCTTGCAGGGCTTAGTGAGGATCACAGATCAATTATGTATGTTGTATTGCATTTAATGAATGCTTACTAAGGATAACTTGGATTCCCTCTGGAACAATAGGTTCTGATTTATATAGAGAAGAGTGGTCACCTTGAAGACTGTAGTGTTAGAGATAGAATGGGATCCATGTGGACAGAGTAGATAAGACTGAAAAGTCTGACAGATCTTGGGTCTAATGATATCTGTATGTCGAGCTTACAAGGCAGTTGGGAAAGCCAGCTGGGGAATGAAGCTCAAGCCTTTTTTTTAAAAGAGGCAGGGAATAATGACCACAAATACTTTATGAGAGTTCTTTTACTTTGTAATTTTTTATTTTCTCATTATCCGCATGGTGTCAAAAGACAGCAACTTCTGAGGATATATGATGCTGAATAAATGTGTATGGGATATATATAGTGGAGCAGCTACTGTTTGATGAGCTGAACGAAGACATTAGGAATAGGGGAAAGGGAAGCCATCAATTCACTGTAGTAAGGCAGACGAGTGAACATAGCCCTCCCCTAGATGCTTATATAAGTGATCTTTGCTGAGCAAAGGTTTTAGAAAGCCTGGACATTCGGGAACCAGCAACAGGATCAATGTCGCCTTTGACTGGGTCTTGCCAGTAACAAGTTCATGCAAACTAATGTTACTCAACTCTTAGTAAATCTTAACACTCTGCTGCGCATTTTATATGAATTCTCTAATTACATCTTCAGAATAACTCTGTGAGGAAACTGTTTTGTTGTCATTTTATAGGTGCAGAGACTGAGCCTTAAGAAAGCTCAATAACTAGATCACACAACTAGTAAGAGACAGATGGGACATGAAACAAAGATTGTCTGACTCAGACCCCAACCTCTTAACAATTCTGCTATATTGTTGCCTAAGATACTAGCTCTCAACGCCATAGAATGAATTCATTTCAAGAATAATAATATCTCCTATCTACTGAGCACTTACTATAACTCAGGTGTACTGCTCTACTCATATTATTTTGTTTAATTCTCATCAAAACTCTTTGAGTTGGGTTTTATTTTTCTTATTTTACAAAGGAAGACACTGAGGCTTATGTAAGTTAGGTTATTTGCCCAAGGGCATAGGCTCACAATACAAGAGCAAGGACTGAATCCAGATGTGTCTGACTCTTAAATCTATTTTTTTTAAGTACTGCAAAAATCAAGGGTATTAAGGTCAGAAAACAAGGACAAAATTGGTCTTATATAGAAGATCCCTTTTATACCAACTGTAAAATAACAAGCAAGCCATAGCCATAAAATATTGTGGCAACCTGTGGAACCTGCCTTATTACTTTATAGTCACACTTCAAATTTATTCAATACACACTTATTGAGATTCTACTATATGCCATGCTCAACATTTTACACAAAATAAATCAGATTAATCTTATGATAGCTTTAGTTCAAAGACTGATTCCGTTCTTTATAGTACTTTTCCTTCATGTGGCTATGTTTTTGTAAAGGTTGTTTACTCTTCCAACACAGCTTAACTCTGCCCTTGCACCTAAAGAAACAACATTCATCATTATGATTTTCAGCATCAGAATGACAGCAGCCTCAATGTTTTGTTTCCCAGGTGAGGAATGAGCATGCTCATTTGTATCACTGCAGAGGAAGCAAAAATCTTCTTCATGGCCAAAAAACTCACATCCAGCTCCCTCTTCAGTTTTTCAATATAGCAGCTTCTCTGAATTTAACTGAAATAAAGAATATTGCTGGAATAAAAACAGCATTAATTAACATTGTCTGTTAAGTCGCATGACCAATTTGTTATTATAAGTTAAAGTGAACATGATGCTGTGTTGTTTAGAAGATAGAGGTAATTTCCCGGGAGTATTTGTAAATCATTATCAGGGCTTGCCCATGGTTGTCAGGACCTTCACAGATAGAGTCTCACTTTTAGAATGAAATTCTTTGTGTCAAGATAATGTGTAAGCAAGAGATATAATTTGATAGATAAGGCCATTTAAATAAAACTTAAGTATTCCACTGATTATAAAAAACATTACTGGCTGACTGTAGAAAGCCTGAAAAACATAGAAAACTATAAAGATAAAATTTGAATCATTTGTAATCTCTGGTTTTAGCAGCAACCACTCAACATTTATAGGATTTTGCTGTTTTCTTAACCATATGTAATTTTACGTATTGAGCTGTAAGTGAAAATCGTGTTTTTAATTTAGCATCCAATTAAAAGAATTTTAAGTCTTCATAGCCATCATTTACATTGACTGGATTAATGAACATCCTATAATTTTTTCTACAGTTCCTTTATTGTGAATCTTTTAAAAAATGGAATTCTAATGTATGTATCTAGACAAGAGTTATAGTATAAAAACTTTAATTTGCTCATTTATAATAAACTATATAATTATTTTCTTTTCATAAATATTAATTAATTGTTCCAATCAATCACTAATCTGTCTTCTCTACGGGAGAACCAACTACTGTTCTGATTAAAATGACCAAAATTTCCCTTTCAAATGAATGCTCAGCCACCTCATTTACCATCAGATCATCTCCCAAGGTCAGCTTTACTACATCAGCTCAGCCAGTGCAACCTTGACAGTTTCGTGTGCGTGTAAAATATGTGGGATGTATGCATGCATACTTGTAAATTCAATGAGGCTCTTTAGGGAAAAGCCTATTTATAACTTTCTCCTTTTCTCAGTATTTTTAAAAATGGCTTTAAGACCTGTGGGATTAATTCACGCTCTGAGGTTCTCAAAGAAAAAAAAAAAAAAAAAAAAAAACAAGTATACAGCCTATTCATAGTTATGAGGGAAATTAGAGAACACTTCTAAGAAATACTTCTAATGTCTCCCTATCCCTCCCTTACTTTCTACCTATTTCAGTTTTTATCTGCAGTTTCGCAGTTTCCTGAAAAAGATGATCCATACTTATGTAGTTTAAAATTTTCAAATAGGGAAGTAAAATAGAAGTGTGCTTTAGATAAAGCATTAAAGAAAATTGGTATTGTGTTATTTATCTAACTTTGTACTTGCTAAAAGTGACAAGAGAAACTTGTTTATTAATTGATAAATATGAGCATAACTTTGTGTAAATATCCACTTCTTTTAGAAAAATAGCAACTGTAGTTTACTTGTAGGCTAATGAACCCAGACAAGAGAGTCAGAGGCCTTAATGGCAATTACATGTCAACCACAAAGCCCTTTGTAGCATAATCTTGCCATTTATAAGCATGGTCTTATTATTTTTATAGCTGTTTTCCATGTCGCAGAAAGTAAACTACAGTACTAATAAAATATTAGAACTATAAACATCATTATGTAAGCTGAGCTTGTCTTCAAATTTCCTGCTGCCTCTTTCCATATTAGAATCCATGTTCAAATTGCATACAACACTTCTAAAACATTTGCTCTTGCCTCTTTTCTATGTGTATATTAAAAACTAAATAGACTGGGCATGGTGGCTCATGCGTGTAATCCCAGCACTTTGGGACGCCAAGCTGGGCGGATCACTTGAGGTCAGGAGTCCAAGAGCAGCCTGGCCAACATGTTGAAACCCTGTCTCTACTAAAAGTACAAAAATTAGCCAGGCGTGGTGACACATGCATGTAATCCCAACTACTCAGGAGGCTGAGGCAGGAGAATTGCTTGAATTCAGAAGGTGGAGGTTGCAGTGAGCCAAGATTGTGCCACTGTACTCCAGCCTGGCCACCAACAGAGCAAAACTCCATCTCAAAAACAAAACAAAACAAAATAAATAAAACACAGTTTTATTCTTTCACCCTGTGTCTCCTCCTTTGGGAGCATTTTGCATTTTTGGCCCTTATTCCCTTTCATAGAAATGTTGAGCTAGTAATGTCAAGATTATTACTGATAAAAGCGCAGCTTTAGGTGAGTCAGTTCAGTTTTTATCTTATAATAAACTCAATTGATTTGGGGCTACTTTGACCTAGTTCCCACAAATTAAACATTGAATATAGTATTATAAATTTGATATTATGAAAAATGTGACTTTAATATGTTAGTAGACTGTGCAGTGCATTTATAATGGAAAGTAGAGGTAACAGTGCATTTCACTTCCCTTCAAACACCCTATATATCATAATTATTAATTATGACACCTACAACAGCAACTTGGAAAAAAACTAAACTTATTATGGAATCGGATATATCTTAGGTGAAAAATAAGTATTTATAAAATAAGTTATCTTAAAGAAAATGTCTAAGACCAAAATGTAAGTATATTTATTTCATTTGTTTTCTTATACTTTTGAAATATTTAAATTCATCTAAAATATTTAAGTTCATCTAGAAAGTTATTCGATTAGTAAGATTGTTTTTGCTTTCGCTTTGGATAATTGAGAATTCAAATAAAAAGGGGTGTTATATCTGATCAAGTGTTCCTCCATTCATGGTGGTTGGAGTAGAGACAATTGTGTTCCCTCAAATGGTTCTTGAACTTTACTTTTGTATACGAACACAAGTGCTTAAGTATGTAAAGCATAATTTTAACAAACCTAAATTGAAAATACAGTAGTTGCTAGGAAATTTGACAAAGGCATTTGAAAATTTTCTACTCTGAAGTTTTAAATCATTCAGAGAATGTCTTATTTTTGAAATGCCAATTAAAAGGAATAGGTAGATATAAGAAAATATATTTTCATTTCCCTATACAACATATAGCATATATTTGAATATAAATGTTCACTACACAATCATACATGATTATGTAATAATCACATTAAAAAGGCAAATATTAACATGGGGAAATATTTGTAATTCATATACCAGAGAAATGGTTGACGTCCTTATTTGGCACTCCACTTAAATATTTCCCCTCGACATCAAATAAAATCTCCAGTTTAAAATACATAAAACTCTATTTGCAAAAACTCTTCTTCCCTAGGGCTTTTCAGTTCAAATTAATGCCATCTTCGTTCTTGCCACTGATTCAAATAACAACTTTAATCTTTAACTTCTTTGCTCTTTCCCTTTGCTCACTACCCATACCCAATTTACTCTCAATTCCCATGAACTCCTCTAAAGTATGTCCTGAACTATGCTTTTCTTTTCTTCTCCACTCCTATCACCACCAACATTGACACTCAAATAACACTTCAGTTGTTTCCCTCCTACCATTATTGCCTCCACTTGCTCCAGAACAATTCATTCTCTGTGCAGCAGGTTGAGGGTCATTTCTACCTTATATAAATTATTTAAAGTCACTCCACTAATTCTAATATATAATAGTTTCCACTTGAAGCTAGAATATATTCCAACAATTTTCCAAAGCCTGCTGGTCATATGGTAAGTGTGTGTCTAATTTTATAAGAAACTGCCAAGTAGTTTTTCAGTGTTTGTAACTGCTTTATGTTTTCAATAAAAGTGACATAAGTTCTTGTTTCTCCATAACTGCAGCGACAGTTCCTATTGTCATTTAAATTTTTTTGAAATTAGAGTGGTCTCTAAATATTAATTTGTTTCATTTACCCTCTGTGTTTAATACTGTAGAACATCTTTTTTACAGGCTTATTGGCCACTTGTAGATCTTAATTTGTGAAATGCCTCCTCAACTATTTTGTCCATTTTTACTGTCTTTTTTGTCTTCTGAGTTTTTAGATACATTAAAGCACAAAGTATGAAAGAAAAAAATAAAAAAATTATACTTAAATCAATCAAAACTTCTGTGAAATACGTTGTTAAAAAATAAAAGTTATGATAAGCCACTGAAATAAGTTATTTGCAAAAGATACATCTGATCACGGACTTACATATAAAATATACAAGGAACTTTGAAACCCCAATGACCAAAAAAAAAAAAAAAAAAGAAAAAAAAACAGTTGGAAGATGGACAAAAATATCTGAATAGAGATCTCACTAAAGAAAATATACTAATAGCAAATAAACTATGAAAAAATGCTCAATATCATTTGTCATAAGGAAATGTAAACTAAGCAACAGTAAGGTACTACTATAGACCTATTAAAATTTATAAAATTAAAAAATTGACAATACCAATTGCTGTTGACAATAAGGAACAATCAGAACTTGCATGTATTGTTGATAGGAAGGCAAAATAGTCCAGTCATTTTAGAAGACATTTGACAGTTTCTCATAAAGATAAACATTGTATTACCATATGGTCCAGTATTTGCACTCGTATGTATTTGCTCAAATGATTCGAAAACATGCATATATGAAAACACCTACAGGTTCATTTATAATTGCCAAAAACTAGAAACAACTGAAGTGTGTTTTAATAAGTACATGCATAAATACATTGTGGTACACATACTTGGAATATAATTTAGCAATAAAAAGGAAAAAGCTATCAAGTCATGAAAAAGCATGGATGAATCTTAAATGTGTATTTCCAAACCAAAGAAGTCTGTCTGTGATGGGTGCATAATGTATGATTCCATTTGTATGACATCTTGGAAAAGGCAAAACTTTAGAAATATAAATAGATCAGTGGTTGCCCAGGGTTTAAAGAGGTGAAGGACCAAATAGATGAATCACAAAGGACTTCTTAGGGCAGTTAAACAATTCTGTATACTACAGTATTCATATTATGTATGTATCAAACCTGTAGAATTCTGTAGCACAAAAAGTGAGCCTTAATGCATGCAAGTCAAAAATAAAACTATTTAGGAGATCCAGGAACCCTAGGACAGAATGTAGATTGTGATGAAAAAAAAAAAAAATAACCATATTGCAAATATAAGAAACAACCTCACTGAAGGTGTTAAAAAGATAAAGTTACTGAAATAAGTAATTTTGGAATTCAGTGGAGATTATAAAACTAAAGACTAAAGAACATGTATATAAGAATTTACTTGAGACGGCCGGGCGCGGTGGCTCAAGCCTGTAATCCCAGCACTTTGGGAGGCCGAGACGGGCGGATCACGAGGTCAGGAGATCGAGACCATCCTGGCTGACACGGTGAAACCCCGTCTCTACTAAAAAATACAAAAAACTAGCCGGGCGAGGTGGTGGGCGCCTGTAGTCCCAGCTACTCAGGAGGCTGAGGCAGGAGAATGGCATGAACCCGGGAGGCGGAGCTTGCAGTGAGCTGAGATCCGGCCACTGCACTCCAGCCTGGGCGGCAGAGCGAGACTCCGTCTCAAAAAAAAAAAAAAAAAAAAAAAAAAAAAAGAATTTACTTGAGACATATTTTTTCCACTGGCATACAGGTTAACAATTCTGAAACCCCTAGATATACCTATACTATATATGTATACTGGAGTTGATCACTTGAGTCAAGACAGAGTAGATGGTAAAAGTCAAGTTTTTTGCTGTTGGAATGAAAGATTGCAAATAAATAAACAGAGAAGGCTAGAATAATTCATGAAGTAATGGATTAGAGTTGGAGACATTAGCATAAACTCATATATAGTTTAATGTATATAGTAGATACAGATAGATACATATATAAATATTTATAGATTGTTTATACACAGATTAGTTTAATATATATATATACACACACACAAACGCACACAAACAAATATATGTTCTTGTTTGCCAGCTCAGAAGGCCTATGATGATAACCCAGTAGCAATAAGCACACCCAGCTCTTGGTTTCTAATAGGAGAAATCAGCATTTACTGGAGAAATGGCAGATTCAGGACTTTAGTGGGGAATATATAAGCTTGTAATGCTAGAAAGTAAGAAAGTGGTTAAAAAGTACAAACAAAACAAAAACACTATTTTAATAGGAGTTTATCAGAGAAACAAGCCAATTGAAAGAGCTCCAAATAGTCAAAGCTCACATACCTTGATAAAAAAAGTGAATAGCACACTACTGCATCATAAGTCAAAAGTATGAAATAAATTTCCATGAAGAATAATTTTAAATAATTTATACAGATACTCCACCCTTAAGGAGCTGGAGTGTGATTTCCTCACTCTTTAAATGTGCCCAGCGCATAATGATATTCTTCCATATAGTGGCATTCTTCCAGAGAATACAGCATGGAAAGTTGGAGGCAGGGGGCGTGTGACTACACTGGAGAAATCTGATAATTGCTACCTTAGCAAGTGACAAAAGTTAACATTAACAGTGAAAGTCAGGTTCATAGCACGTACCCTTTACATGAGGTGCTCCATAAAAGGGCTGTATATGCAAAGCAGCCCCCAAATGCCAAAAGAGTGTAGAAACCAAAGAAGGAGGCAGAGAAATCCAGCTTGTCAGTTTTAGGTAATTTATTAGGGGAACTTACAGACAGAAAACTGGTCTTGGGCAGCTACAAGACAGGTAGATCTCCATACTGTTACTCCCCGGACTTAAGGCTTATATACCATAAGGAAAAAATATGTGTGTTCTGTGTAAGACAATTAAAGGCTACCCTCCAGAAAAGGCAAGAATGCTATATGCATCATAGCCTATAATTTGCACAATAAAATCAATGTCACTTTGCTCTTATACTACGGACAGTAAATAAAGTAGAAACCAGAAGGCATTCACTTAACTGGGGATAATCAGAATACATTAGCACCATTTTTAGGGCAATTAAGCAATTCTGTATACTACAGTATTGACACTCCATATTTAACAAATCCATAGAATTCTATAGCACAGAGTGAGGCTAGTAGACATGGATTAGCATCCAAGATGAAATAACTTTTGTCTCCACCCCTCTAATCTGTCTCTTACAATCTCATGCGCCCACCTCTTCCATAAAGGTCCCTGATCATTCAGAGGGGAGGGGTGCTGCAGTCACTTCAGTTGTTTCAGTGACACGTTGCATCAGTTAATTTTCTACCTGTAAGCAGAAGCCAAAACAAAAATACAAACAACAAGCAATGATACTTATACCAGGCATATGGCATAGAATTAATAAGGCCTTTAACTCCCATGTTTCCCAGGATCAAAAGCAAGAGGCTTTCTGTAGCACTGAACAGCAACACAACAGATGACTGTTGGAGGAAATACAATGTTTAGTAGGTACTTGGTGGAACAAGCAAATAACTGTGTAGCCTCACCTCTGCTGGACAGGACATAGGCAGTCAAATGATTATGTGATGGGGAGCATACCAAACATGTTGCCTAAAGGGTGAAGGTGCCAGTATTATCTGTCAGGTTACAGGGGCAGCAAGATACCATGCTAAAGGGCTGACCAAAGTTTACTTTAAAAGGAACCCTGTTCCGGTGTGTTGGTATTTGGATCATCTTGACCCAGACTCCAAAAGGATCAATGGAGACCACTTTAGTTGTCCAGAAAATTCCTTGTTCTCTGGCGAGAAATAACCTATCTAACGTTAAGAAAATTACTAGTCCAATTCTCATTCTGTTGTCCCCTACCCTGGCTCAAGATCTTGGGGGGTCGCAAATAACATCTGCTGTTGACCTTTGATCAACTACAGTAGATGTTTGTGTGGTCAGACTTTCTTTACAACTCACAGTTAATGAACACTTCTCTACGGTGATCCTGAGTCATTGGTATGTTGCCAGCCCTGTATTTTCTTAATGAATTCAAGTTTATAATGACTTGAAGCAAAACGTTCACCCACCCATGCAAAGTATTGGAGTATGAGAATGCTTGAAGTTTTACCTTCAAAATACCATGTTTCCTTTCTTTTTTTTTTTTTGAGACGAAGTCTCGCTCTGTCACCCAGGCTGGAGTGCAGTGGCCGGATCTCAGCTCACTGCAAGCTCCGCCTCCCGGGTTTACGCCATTCTCCTGCCTCAGCCTCCCGAGTAGCTGAGACTACAGGCGCCCGCCACCTCGCCCGGCTAAGTTTTTTTTGTATTTTTAGTAGAGACGGGGTTTCACTGTGTTAGCCAGGATGGTCTCGATCTCCTGACCTCGTGATCCGCCCGTCTCGGCCTCCCAAAGTGCTGGGATTACAGGCTTGAGCCACCGCGCCCGGCCTACCATGTTTCCTTTCAATCAACCTTACTGCTTGGGGATTATATGACTCAATCTTGGACATCATGTCCACTGAAATATCGTGTCTCAGTCATTAACAATGCATCAAGAGTATCCTTACATGACACTGTTTTGCCTCAAGCCATTAATGGTGACTATTTTGTTTGCCCTTTTGCAAGAGAAGTCCTGCAAAAATTCCATGGCATATGTCAGTGCACATTTTTGTTCCAAGCTTACTGGCAGAAGGGGTTTAATGTAGTGTATCTGCCAGTCTCACAGGTGCAGCTGTTCTATGCATATGTCCAGATATATGTGTATGTGGCAAGGGCATAAGTGAGAGCAAACTAAGCAGTTTGTTATTCCTGCTGCTAAATTTGCATAGTGGAGGGGCAATCTTGCTCCCTTTGCTATTTTCCAGCCCATGGATGCACTGTGATGTCCACTATGTTTATTACCCAATCAAATAGCTTGGAAGATTGCAAGGGAGCCAATGTTCTCATTTTTGCTAGGACATCAGCATCCATGTTACCAGTGGGAAGTGAATCTAACAAGTGTGCTGAAACATGATACACAATTACACTCTCAGTGGGTTATTGTAGCCTTTTCCAAATGTTTTTCAATATGGCAGCTCCCTACAGGGGTTTGTAAAGCACACACCAGTCATCCTAGGCCCATTGGGCAAGTCAAGTTGTAAGAGCCTCAGTAATGCCCAACTATTTGTACAGACAACTATAAGCCATGGCTTGTGGGTCCAAACCAACTATGCAGGTCAGAGTTCTGCCCAGTGACTGCCTTGCTGCATTCCTATCTCAAACCAGATAGTATCTGTCTTTGGACAGACAGCTATGTTAATACTATCTGTATACATAGGTTACCTTGGTTCGACCTGTCTTAATCCCAAGCATGTTTAGGGATAAGCGTCATGCCTTTATGTATCATTGGAGGCATCACCTGTAGAAGCTCCACAGCAGGGGCAGCACTAGTCTCATAGTGTGCTGGCCCTGAGCATGCAGTTTATTTCTTAAGGGACTCGTGAGAGGAGTCTTACATTGTTGCAGGCATGCATGCCACTTTTGTAAAGTGAAGGCCTGAGCAATAGTTGAGGCAGACCTGGAAAACAATCCCTCTAGCCAGACCTTAGTAGGGAGACCTGTTCTCTCTGTTTCCAGCAAAGCAGCACTTATGGGTTCAACTTGCTGCAAAGCTTTGTATACGCCCAGGACCTGTTCAATTGGGGAACAATGGGTTTCAACATACTTTCATAGCTGTGACCAGAATCCTAGGGGAACTTCTTTGTCATGCTGGACTTGTGAGATGTGACCCTTATGGTCACATCTAAAGACACTGATATCCTGGGAAATGGGGAATCTAATTCTTGTGTTTACTAGTATTTTAGCCTTAGCAAATGCTTCTTCTTGTTATTTATCCCAGCACCAACTAGATCTCTTCATTTATTATTCTGTATAGGAGATGCAAATATTGAGCTAAATGTGGACTAAAGCCTGCCAATATCCCAAAAGGCCTGGACAATGTTGTAACCATTTAACTGTTTTAGGCAAGTAAAAATGTATTTTGTCAGTGACTGCCTGAAATAAGGCATATGTTACCCAACCAAGCAACCCCTAGGAACTTTACAGCTGGTCCTGGGAGTTTTGTCTTTGGCAGTTGATGGCCCATCCTCTGCATTGGAAAAGGGTGCACAATGCATCAAAGTGTTGCTGTAGCAATGACAAATCTTCAGAAGTTAGCATAATATCATCAATATAACGCCTACAAGTCAGGGTGTAAAGGGATGCTGAAGAAGTCATTAACTAAATCTAACACAGCACGATATGTGCCTATACTATTTGTTCTATCACTTGAGTTATATTAGGCACAGCACCGTGTACCTTGGACACCACCTTATTTAGTTACTGGTCACTATGTGTCGTCAGATTTTCTTACTGGTCATATAAGACTGTTGAAAGAACTCTAAGTTAGCTGCATAATATTAAGTTTGGCCAATTCCTGCATGGTGACTGTAATTTCTTCTATCCCACCAAGAAGACAATATTATTTCACTTTAACAATATGTTGTGCAGGAGGGAGTTGTAGGATTGAAATACCTTTTACCAGCCAGAGTCATAAGTGGAATTCCCCCACAGACATTTATAAAGCACATCCTAAAAGGACATTCATACCCAAGATATTTTCTGAAATACGTGAGATAAAGATAGTAGAGTAAGTAGCAGGGGACTCCACTCAAAACCAAGGAGGGGAGGAGTTCGTTTCCCTCAGATTATTTGCCCTCCCTACCCCCTGTGACCATCTGTAGCTGCCCATTTACTCAACTCTTTTCCTGGGTTTCATGAATTAAGATGTATTATGCACCTGTGTCCACTAAAGCTAAGGTTCTCTGCTTGTTTTTGAACTCCAATAGATTATGAGCTCCACCTGGGGCTTCTGGTCACCCCTATAGCTTTTCCATGAAGGCAAGTTTGGTCCCACCTCTAGTCTCCAGGCTGGAAAGGAGTACCACTCCTGGAACGCAGAGATTGGGGTTCTTTTATATGGGGTTTCTACTTTTCCTTCTTTGGGGCACCGGGAAGGGGTCTAAACTGTTGATTAGGAGTCAGGTCTTCCCAAAGGCTCACCAATATAGAGTTAGGATGCTGGTCTATGTTTGTTTGTTTGTTGTCTACCCCAGCTGAGATCAGATCATGCCACATTTACTTCCTAGAAATCCTAACTGGGCCTTTTTGACCTCCCTTTTTCAATCCAGCAAACTTTATTTATCTCATTTGCCCTTTTCCTTTAGTTAGCAGTTGGGCTTTATCTCTTCCCTATTTCCTTTTTCCAAAATCAGAAATGGCTTCTCTCACCTCACACACATCTTGTCCCACAAGGGAGACATGCCACTTCTGGGGGCCACTTTGTCTCATTTTTTCAGCTTTACTCCTTTCCAGGGAGATGTGGTCCTTATTGATATTCCATAGTGGCTAAGCTTTCTTTTGGCTGCTGTTTAAAAGGTTTTGCTATGTCCAATATTCCTGCTGAGTGCTGCGTGCTTTGGGATTTTGCTTTCTGCAGTATGAGCAGTTTTGCTCTTAAGGGGAAGGAATAATTATCTTCTTCCTCAGAGTAAACCTCTATGCCATCATCTCACTCACAAATTGGTTTGCTGGAATTCCAGGTATGTGCATCCTAGCCTGCTTTGGCAAGGACAATCTTCCCTTTCAGCCTGTGCAGCTTTCTTCCTCACAGACATACAGAGTGGCAAGCTAAGGTTTCCAACTGTGCTTCCTGAGTTTCAAGCTTATTAACCAAACCAGACACTAACACAAATGTGGAAGTTCTCATATCCCTTCTTCACTGCAATTCTTTCTACAGCTTTCCTTCACTCACCTCAGCAGTTACCCGTGGCCACTCACACAGATCATAACAGCAGCAAACTCAGGGTCATAGCTCCAAGAACTTTCTTACTACAATGAATCATATTGCTTTTTTATTAACAAGCTTTCTAGACCTTCTCATGTTCTGGGAATGTTCTCATACACTGTAATCCACAAGCACCTGGCAAATGGGCAACACCACTCCACATAGAAGAGGAGGAACCCCCAGGATTTCCCCCATGGATGCTTCTTTCTCCTTCTCCATACTGTAGTTACCCGACTCCTGGCTAGCTGTTCATTTGTTCAGTGAAAAGGTCCTATATGCACAGTAGCTCCCAAAAGCTGAAGGAGCCAAGAAATCAAAGGAGCCAAATGAATCCAGTTTATCAGTTTTGGGTGATTGATTAGGGGAACTTACAGACAGAAGCCTGGCCTTGGGTGGCTGCAAGGCAGTTTGATCTCCACACTGTTACTCCTCAGATTCTTTCTTTATGATACAGGAAAGTTCTGTGCAAGACAATTAAAGGCAACCTTCCAGAAAAGTCAAGAATGCTGTATGCATCATAGCCTCTAGTTTGTGCAGTAACATTAAAATTGCTTTGTTCTTAATCTAGTGACAGTAAATATAGTAGAAACCAGGAGGCATTTAGGGACTGGTGCTAATCAGAAGTCAACATGGCAGATTAGCATAAAGATGGAGTCACTTTTGTTTCCATATTATGTGATGAAAATGGCACCTTACCTCTGTGGTTCTCCTCTCAAAACCACTAAAAATAGTCTAATTATGAGTAAAAAGCCTCAGATAAATTCCAGTTAAGAAAAATTCCACAAAATATCTGAGCTGTACTCTTAAAATTTGTTAAGGTCATCAAAAACAAGGAAAATCTGAGAAAGTTAACACACCCAACAGTAGCCGGGGAGACACGATCACTTAACAAGGATCCTGGAATAGATAAAAGGACATTAGGCAAAAAATAAAGACATCTGCATAAAATTTGGACTTTAGTTAACAATGCTTCAGTATTGTTGATTAGGAGTGACAAACACACCAGACTAATGTAAGGTTTTAACAATAGGGGAAGCTGGGTCTCAGGTATGTGAAAACTCTTTGTAGTATCTTTGCAACTTTTGCGTACAGTTAACATTATCCTAAAGTAAAAAGCCTACTTCAAAAATATGACATTTAGTAAAATAAATTAAATAACAGAAGAATATATACTGCATTGACTCATTTGCGTGAAAGTATAAGAAAGATCATTCTAGTATTTAGTGATAGAGAATAAGTAGATCAGCAATCTCTAGGTCCAGGGATGAGATTGGATTAGGGATTGGCTGGTAATTGACACAAAGTATTTTCAGAGGTGACAAAACATTCTATAACTTATTGTCACATTGATAAGTGTATATATATATTTGTCAAAACTCTGCACTTAAAATGTGTGCATTTTATTGTATGTAAATTATACCCCAATAAAGTTTTTAAAATCCCATTATAAATAAGGGTACTATAAGTGATTGGAGCTGGAAGATTAGGGAACACTGCAGCCATGAACTTTCAGTGTCATTTTGACTGGAAGCCTCTTCAATTTATTTTACAAATTGTGCTTACAACTTTCAAGATATATCCTCAAATTCCATTCTACTAAAAATAGTTTTCAATGCCTTGGGCTTAAGTCTTAGACACATCATTTAAATAAGAACAGCTATTTTTAGTTAATTCAATTTATCTGAATCTGAGAGGAAAAATGTATCTTATAAAATTGGGGAGATATTTATTTATTCACATATCATATACATTGGTAAAGAATAGTTGATGACGGATTTGTTCCATCTTCCTTGGAAAACACATGAGTCATTTTCTTTTGTGATTTTACGTTTGACTTTTTTTCTATCTGGCTACTCTCTTTGTAGAAAATAACCCTCTCTGAGGGTCTGGTGATAATAATTTATATAATTCATTTTGTGCTATACAAAATGAAGATAATAGAAATAATAGTTTATGTGAACATAATATATATTTCAAATAATATAAAGAGATTCATACATGTTGTTTAATCTTGAGTCTGAAAGCCTCTCCAATTTAATAAGATGTCAAGAGAGTTATTAATAACTGAGAGCTGAACACCACATTAAGCATGAATGCTGACTTCTCTAACAGGAAAAGAAATGCTTTTTAATTGGACTGGATGCTGTATTGACAGAATAACAAGAAAAAAATTAAATCAATATTCTTTGGCAGCACGATGCTTCCTGTCCATACCAATGATGAAGAATAAAATAGAATGTTTTCCTTTCTTCTTTTTACAAACTATTGAAAATCACATGTAGATATTCAGTTGCATGTGTTTATTTATATACATGAGGTGCAGAGTAGTACACTAGGCATGCAGATACACTTTACTATTGTACATATCTCTACCACTTGGTGAAAACCAAGTTGATGACTTAAGCAAAAACCTTTTGTTATTTTCCATTTCCTTACATAAGTGCATAAGAGATACAGACTTTTCTGTGGATATGCAATTTTACATAATGAGGCAATATTTATATTGAGAAAAGGTCATATGCAGTTTTACTTCAACTATCAACAGATTTTCTTTTATTATAAATATATTCTAGCTGCCTAACCATCTTAACTAAAAAGGTATTTGCCTAAATCAGGTGTTTGAATGACCAAATGACCTGTGTAACATTTATATGAGTGATGCTTAATATTATAAAATGCCCTCTTCTTTTCTATGTCCCATTTTCTCTATCAAAAATAAATTCATACTTAGTTATATACATAAACATAAAGATAAAATATTGGCAGATCTGGCACCCTAGGCTCAATGCAAGACAAATTTGCTGTGCTACTGCTAGAGCTTCTTCTGCCCAATTCTACTTCCATCACTTCCACCACAAGCAAGAGTTTCTGCATAGCAGAAGAACGTTTCAACAGAGTGAACAGACAACCTACAAAATGAGAGAACAGTTTTGCAAACTATGCATCTGGCAAAAATCTAGGACTTATCTATAAGGAATGTAAACAAATGCACAAGGAAAAAAAAAAACAACCCCATTAAAAAGTGGGCAAAGAACATGAAGTCACTTTTCAAAAGAAGACATACCATATGGTCAAAAATCATAGGAAAAAAATAAAAAAGCCTAACATCACTGATCATTAGAGAAATGCAAATCAAAACCACAATGAGATATCATCTCACACCTGTCAGAATGGCTACTATTAAAAAGTCAAAAAATAACAGATGATGGTGAGGTTGCAGAGTAAAAGGAATATTCATACACCGTTGGTGGGAGGTAAATTAGTTCAACCACTGTGGAAGACAGTGTGGTGATTCCTCAAAGACCTAAAAACAGAAATACCATTCGACCAGAAATCGTATTACTGGCTATATACCCAAAGGAAAATACAGTATTCAGCCAAGAAGACACTTGTACTTGCATGTTTATCACGGCACTATTCACAATAGCAAAGACATGGAATCAGTATAAATGTCCATCAATGGTAGACTAAATAAAGAAAATATAGTACATATATACCATGGAATACTATGCAGACATAAAAAATAATGAAATCACTTCCTTTGCAGGAATATGGATGGATCCAGGGGTCATTATCCTTAGCAAACTAAGGCAGGAAGAGAAAACCAAATACAGCGTGTTCCCACTTATAATTGGGAGCTATCTGATGAGAACACATGGACACATAGAGGGGAACAACATATACTGGGGCCTATTGGAGGGTGGAGGGTGAGAGGAGGAACAGGATCAGAAAAATAACTAAAGAGTACTAGGCTTAATACCTGGGTGACAAAATAATCTGTATAACAAACCCCCATAACACAAGTTTACCTATATAACAAACCTACATATGTACCCCTGAACTTAAAAAAAAAAAGAAACACTAACTCAACAATGTACTGCAAAAAACAAACAAACAAACAAAGAGTACCTCTGAATAAACTTCCTGTATGCAAATCTCCATCTCAGAGTCTGCTTCCCAGGAAACCTGACCTGCAACGGCTGGTACCAGAAGTGGTTGAAGGAAGCGGATTCTAGAATGTCGTTTTGAAAGTAGATTGATCAGCAATGAGGAACTCTTTAGAGGTGGTTTGGTGGAGCACTGACCAACCCTTACATAATTATGATACAATTACTAAAACTTGCAGTGTAGTGGTAAACTGAAAAGGGATACCAGTGAAGAAAAGTAGATTACTTGAAGGTAAAAGAGAAATAGTAACTACAAGAACTCCATATGGAATTGGATGGCTATGGCTGGGGCCAGTAGATGCTTTAGAGAAAGGGAATAAAGGGTGAGCGTGATTAATTACCAGTTAAAGCTAAATGTGAAAGACAGAGCCAATATGGCAGCATAGCACATCTTCTGCACCCAGAAGGAAAAAAAAGGTGATCAGGCCTAGAGGTTATTCATAAAATTAAGGGAAATCTAAGTGATGTTACATTTTCAACACCATCTGGTGTGGACTTCAAGGTAAAGGCCCTGAACTGGGAAACTGGAATTTTGCCATTTTGGAGTCATCTGGATTGATGCAATAGAAATTCTTGGATTTTCCCTGGACCTTTTGGCCTACAAAATTGGCCTACTTTTTGCTGTTAAAAGCTAGCTAGTGCTTACACAATTCTTGAATATCATGGAGAGGCTCTGCCTTCCTAGAAAACAAATTATCCCCTCAGGATCTACCCATACTTCCTTTCTAGGATACCAGTCTAATAATAACAGTAAGTCAGTACAAAATTTGGCTGCGAAAGTACTGAGACTACTAAGAGAAAAAGAGCCTCTACACCAAATGAATGCAGGACTTAACCAATATATGCAAAAGCAGCCAGGGAAGTATATATAGAAAAATAACCTGAGGACTCTGAATCAAGGAGGATGAGACATAAGAATGAGGAAGAGAAATTTTATCACCATAAAGCACTCTTCCATGATACTTTAATGCCTTGCCAAGGATCCTGGGTTATGATACTTACTTACTGCCACAAAGATCCTTGGGAGTTTTGAGAAAACAATGGCTTAGATTAAGTAAGGTAGAAATGCATAACTGCAGTAATAGATGCTGGAAGAAGGAACCAAAGGGTCAGAGAATTGGGCATGCTAGAGTGCACACACTACATCAAGCCTGAAAACCTTCCAGATGATTATGTTCCCTGGGAAAGTCTGCAAGAACACTCCATTTACCAAAGCAATGGATTGTTGAGAGGGACATCACTGAAATGATCAGTGCAGCCTGTCCTCTGGGGCCTTTGGAATTCTTCCATGGCAGTTCAGGCTACGGTTGGAGTAGCCACGGTTGGAGTAGAATTTACTTTCCCATAATCTGTTGGTCAAAACAGACTTAGGCCAGCCCAAATTCAAAAGCATAATAAATGAAATTCACCTCTCAATGGGAGTAGTGTCAAATAATTTGTGAACATCATTAACATGCCGTATCCCACGGATAGAATATTTATAGATTGTTGGACCATGGTCGAAAGCTTGACTGGTTAGTCAGAGATTTGGAAAGAAAAGCATTTGAAACTCAGGGATAAGGAAGCTTGGAAAGGGGGAAAAATGGGAAACTCTGAAAGTGGGCTCAAAGTATTTGTACCACATATGGTGGCATTAGCCCACCAGAGAGCTTCTACCACAGAAAAGGCATTTTACAACCAAGTACAAGAAAGACTTGGTGGGTCAACACTAGCTAGCCTCTGCAGTTGGTCTTCCTAGTGTTGGACTAGTCAGGATATAAATAAAGTAGAGATGAAGGCAAAGATGGATGCTTAGCCTGGGCCAAACAGCATGTGTTAACACCAAGACTAATCTATTGCCTTTTATTGCTAAATGACCTGGCAGCCACAGAAATCAGTGCTGAATTTCTGATAGGGCACTACCTATCCAGTAAATCTGCCACCCATTCAATGATAAGTTGATTACATTGGAGATCTTCCACACTGGAGGAGGCAGTGATTTATCATGACTGGATCTGATACATTTTCCAAGCATGGGTTTGTTTGCCTTTTCTTTTTGAACGACTTTAACCAGTACAACAACAGAAAACTGACAAAGTGTTTGAACCAGCAATACAGTATCATGCATAATAACTCTTTGGACTAGGCAATCCACTTTACAGCAAAAGAAGTGGGATAGAAGTTACATGACCACAGAATCAACTGGTCTTACCATAAATCTCATCAACCAGTAACTTCCATCCTGATCCAGTGACAGAAGAGTCTCATGGAGGTCAGATGTGTTGCCAGTTTGGAGAATATTTCCTCCAAAGATGAGATACCATATTTTAAATGCAGAATGACCTCCATAACATTGACAATTATATAATAGTATGCTTCCAACAGGTAAATAGGTTTCAGAACCAAGGAATAGAAGTTCTCCTTATCATCATTCTCAGTGACTCACTTGGGCAATCTGTTATTCCTGTGTGGGTTTAGAGTTTCTGATTTTGAGAGAGGTGACATATCCACAAGTAGACAAAATAAAAATTCTTTAAACTTTAAGCTATGGCTGATACTTGGTCATTTCATGCTCCTTCTAACAAGAGACCTTCAAGGAAGAAATTTTCATACTAGCAGGGATAATTGATCCTCATAACCAAGAGGATGTTGGACTTATTTTACCTGATAGGATTTTCAATACAATTTTGAATCGAGATGGTAGGAATGTGTGTGTGTGTGTGTGTATATATATATATATATGCCTTAGGACTGGTTATGAAGGCATGGAAAACTAGATTTGACATTCAAGCAATCCGGTTGGGTATTTCTTCTTATTTTCTCACTCAATTTTGATGGTAAATGTGTCATCAAAGCAGCTACACTCTGAGAAGGACATGGTGATTAAGGGCTCAGACCTCTTAGCAAACAAGGTGCAAGCTGGGAGTGAGAGCATCTAGATCAAGTAAGATGTAGCAGAAAATATGAAAAACTCTACATAAAATAAAATAATTGGATTTGTTTTCCAAAACTTACTATAAAGGAAGCTCTAGGCTAATTAATTTTTTAGTCAATTATGTTAAATATTTAAATAAGAAATAATAGAATGCTTGTACAAATTCTTACAGAAAATAGAAGAGGAGGGAATACTTCTCAATTCATTTAATGAGGCTAGCATTTGTCTTACATAAAAGCTAGACAAAATCCTGGTAAGAAAAGAGATTATAGATCAATATCCTTCATGAACATAGACACAAATATTCTTAACAAAATTATAGAAAATAAATCCAACAAAACATTAAAATAGGCATTTTGACCAAGTGATGTTTATCTAATAAATACAAGGTCAATTTAATATTCAAAGATAAATAAATGTATTTTACCACTTTAATAGAATAAATGATCAAAACAATGAGTACTTCAATGAATGCAGAGAAAGCATTTGACAAAATTCAGCTTTCATTTATAATAAAACTATAAATTAACTAGGAAGTGAAGAGAGGTCGCTAGAACTGATAAATGGTATCTTAATAATTACCTACAACTAAAATTATATTTATTGGCACAATACTGAATGATTTACTACAAAGTTTGGGGATAGGAGAAGTATGTGTGATCCTACCAGTTTTATTAAAAAAAGAGAAAAGACAAAAAAGAGCTTAAAGTTTGTGAATTAGGGAGCAAAATTGTTTTAAGTTTATATGATTACTAACACAGAAAATGCTAAGGCATCTACAAAAAGCCTACTAAAACTAATAAGAGATTTTGTAAGAAATCAGGATATAGGGTCAATACAAACTTAGTTGTATATACTGGCAATAATTTAAAAATAATCTTATAGAAAAAATAGGTAAATATATTTGTTTCTTTAGGTTATGCAAATGTTTTTATAGACAGAACCCTAAAAGCACAAAATATAAAACAATGCCCAATTAACTTCATTACAGATTCAAAACTCTATGTACAAAGAGTTTGTATCCTTTTTATAAAAAGAACTCTGACAACTCAATAATAAGTAGAAAATATACCTAAAAAAAGTATGAAAGATTTGAGCAATTTACAAAAGGAATAATATGTAAGAATAGGTAATAAGCACATAAAAAGATGACTAGACATCAAACAAATACAAATTAAAATAAAAATGAGATAGCATTAGACATTTACTAGATGAAAGTTAAGAGGCCTATTAATATCAATTGTTAGTGATGATATAGGGCATCTGAAAATGTCAAACATTGCTGATGGGAAGGCAAAATGGTATAGGATTTGGGGAAAATGTTCAGCATTTGGAAAAATGATGGCTGTATTTTAAAAGGTTAAAAAATATATGACCAAGTAATTTCAATCCTAAGTATTTATACAAGAGAAGTGATTACATCTGTTAACACAAAGAGATTTCTGCAAATATTCATAGGAGGATTATTCATACTAACTAAAACCTGGATTCAATACAAATATCCACCAGTTGATGAATAGTATACTAGTATGACATATCCATGAAGTGAAACACTATTTAGCCAGAAAAAGAAACACAATATACACCACAATGTAGAGTAACTTTAAAAGGTATTATTGGTAAAATAATTCAAATAAAAGAGGTATTTTATAATGATGCTTTTAATTTGAAATTCCAAAAAATATGAAACTTGTTTTAACAGAACAATCAATGATTTCCTGTGGCCTGAGATAGAAGAAGAAGGTGGGCACAAGATTGCAGGATCAACTGCAGAAAAGTTAGGAGAAAAAATTTTAGGATGAGGGCATTCATCCTAAATGAGTGATATATCTTTACTGTGGTGGTGGTAAACAGTTATATATAATTATTAAAATTCATTAAACTACTTTCTTTTTAAAAATCTCATTTTATTGTGATAAAAACAAAATGAGATCTACCTCTTAACATGTTGCTAAGTGTACAATACGTTATTGTTGACTATAATGCAATGTTATTCAGCAAATGTCTAGAGTTTATTCATCTTGCTTAACTGAAACTTGATTATAATTACCTATTGATTATAGGTAATCTGCCCATTGACTATAAATACCTACTTTCCCCTTCCCACAGCACCCAGGCTCTACTCTTAAAATAGATTAAGTTAATGTATATGAATGATACCTCAATATAAAACAATGCTTCATGTATCTTGAAGCATTGTTGCTAGATGTACACACATTTTCGATTGTTTTATCTTCTTGGTGTATTTGTTCTTCCATCGTTATTAAATGTTCCTTATTATCTCTGCTAATTTCCTCGTCATGAAATTTTTTTTTTTTTTTTTTGAGACGGAGTCTCGCTCTGTCGCCCAGGCTGGAGTGCAGTGGCGCGATCTCGGCTCACTGCAAGCTCCACCTCCCGGGTTCACGCCATTCTCCCGCCTCAGCCTCCGAGTAGCTGGGACTACAGGCGCCCGCCACCACGCCCGGCTAGTTTTTTGTATTTTTAGTAGAGACGGGGTTTCACCATGTTAGCCAGGATGGTCTCGAGCTCCTGACCTCGTGATCCACCCGCCTCGGCCTCCCAACTCGTCATGAAATTTATTCTGCTATAATTATGTCCACCAATCTTTTGATTGGTTTCTCTAGGGTATAACTTCTTTATCTTTTTTTCTTTAAACTTATCTTTTTCAGTATATTTTAAATGGTTTCTGGTAGACAATAGTTTGCTTTTGCTCTTTAAACCAATCTTCCAATCTATATTTTATAGTTGCAGTGTTTAGATAGAACAAACAAGAAAGAGATAAATAAAATATTATAATTAGAGACTTCAACACTCTCAGTTAAAGACTTCTTCTCTCTTCTTTGAAAAAAGAAATAGAAAATCTTAATGTAATAAACATTTATAGAATACCCCATCCAACATTATCAGAATAACTATTCTTTACTACTGCACATGAAACATTTGCCAAAACAAACCATATCCTGGATATGACACAAACATTAATGAATTAAAGAGAATTGAAATTTAAAAAATGTCTTCTTTGGTCACATGACCCTAAAGAAATTAAACCTGATGTCAATAACAGGAAAATGTCAAGAAAATTCCCCGAATTATTGAAAATCAAATAATGCAATTCTAAATAGTGGTTGGGTCAAAGTAGGTTCAGAATATACATTGAATTGATTTTACGCTAAAATACAATGCATTAATACATATGCAAAGCAGATAGAGCCATTCTTGTAGAGAAATTTATGCCATTAAAATGCACATATTAAGAAAAAAATTTCAGATAAATTTAAACTTCCACCTTGATAAAATAAGAGAAAACTTATTCTTTTTTATTTTTCTAGAAAAAATAAGAGCAAACTAAACCTATGGAAACCAAGAATGATATACTAAAGAGAAGAGAAAAGTAAATAAAATTGAAATTAGAAAATAGAGAAAATAATTGAAACCAAACTGTGTTTTATTTTTAAGATCAATAAAGTTGATAAAGTGTTAGCTGGTCTAAGAAAAAGATGGAGAAGAAACAAATTACTTGAATGAAAAATATCACTTCAGGGATATCACTGTAAATATCACAATTATTAAATGGATAATAAGGGGTTACTATAAAGAATCCTAGTCATACAAATTCAAAAACATAGATAAATGGACCAATTCATTGAGACACAAAAATTACCAATACTTATGGAAGAAGAAACAGAATACTTGGTAGTGTTACATCTCTTTAAAAAACTGAATTACTAGTTTAAAACCTTAAAAAAAAAAAACAGACTAGATTAAGAAAATGTGGCACATATACACCATGGAATACTATGCAGCCATAAAAAAGGATGAGTTTGTGTCCTTTGTAGGGACATGGATGCAGCTGGAAACCATCATTCTTAGCAGACTGTCACAAGAACAGAAAACCAAACACCGCATGTTCTCACTCATAGGTGGGAACTGAACAATGAGATCACTTGGACTCGGGAAGGGGGACATCACACACCAGGGCCTATCATGGGGAGCGGGAAGTGGGGAGGGATTGCATTGGGAGTTATACCTGATGTAAATGACGAGTTGATGGGTGCTGACGAGTTGATGGGTGCAGCACAGCAACATGGCACAAGTATACATATGTAACAAACCTGCACGTTATGCGCATGTACCCTAGAACTTAAAGTATAATTAAAAAAAAAAAAAAAACTCTTGTTTCAGATTGTTCCTATTGAAAATTACACAATTTGTATCATCTTTCCAGGAAGTGGAATTTTATAATTCCACAGGAACTCATTTATAAAGCCAATATTACCCTAGACCTAAAACAAAGAAAGACACTACAAAGAAAGAAACTACAAACCAGTATTCCAGATGGACATAGACACAAAATTTCTCAATAAAATATTATTGAATTGGATGCAGCAATATATAAAAGAAGATAATGCTTTATGACCAAACATGGTTTATCTAGGCTGGTCAACAACAAAAAATTTATTACTATATCATCAGATACTATTACAGACAACTACATGTCAACAAACTGAAAAATCTAGAGGAGATGGAAAAATTCTTGGAAACGTGTAGCCTCCTGAGATTAAATCAGGAAGAAATAGAAGTATTGAACAGATCAATAATGAGTAGCAAGATGATTTATTAATATAAAATCTCCCAACCAAAATAAAAAGCCCACGGCCGGGTAGATTCACAGCCAAACTCTAGCAAACATGCAAAGAAAAACTAATTCCAATTCTTCTGGAAAGCATTCTAAAAATATCAAGGAGAAGTGAATACCTTCTAACTAATTTTACAAGGCCAATAGCACAGTGATACCAAAACCAGACAAGGATACAACCAAAAAAGGAAACTACAGAACAATATTCCTGATGAAAATAGACACAAGAATCCTCAATAAAATACTAGAAAATCAACTCCAACAGAACATCAAAAAGATAATATATACCATTATCAGGTGAGATTTATCCCAGGGATGCAAGTATGGTTAAACATATGCATCAATAAATGTTATGCATCATATAAACAGAATTAAGGACAAAAATCATATGATCATACAAGTAGATGTAAAAAAAGCATTCAGTGAAATTTAGCATTCCTTCATGATAAAAATTCTCAACAATCTAAGCATGGAAGAAACATACCTAAAAGTATTAAAGGCCATATATGACAAACCCACAGCCAACATCATTCTTAACAGGGAAAAGTGGAAACATTCCCTCTAAAAACTGGAAAAGACAAGGATGCCTACTTTCACCACTCTTAATCAACATAGTAATGAAAGTCCTCACTAGAGAAATCAGGCAAGAAAATGCATCCAAATTAATAAAGAGGTAGTCAAATTATCACTTTGTGCTGATGATATGATTTCATATCTAGAAAACCCTAAAGACAACACCAAAAAACTCATGGATTTCATAAATGACTTCAGTAAAGATTCAGGATACAAAATAAACATACAGAAATCAGTAGTGTTTATATATGCAAATAATGATCTACCCAATGATCAAATCAAGAAGGCAATCCCATTTACAATGGCTAAAAAATATAGCTATGATATATTTAGCCAAGGAGGTGAAAGGTCTCAACCAGGGGAACTACAAAGCACTGATTAAAGAAATTGTAAATGACACAAACAAATGGAAAACATCCCATTCTCATGGATTGGAAGAATTAAGATCATTAAAATGACCATACTGCCAAAAGCAATCTACAGATTCAATGCAATCCCCATCAAATTGCCAATGTCTTTTTCTATAGAATTAGAAAAAACAATTTTGAAATTCATAGAGAATAAAAGAAGTCCCAAGTAACTAAAGCAATCTTAACCAAAAAGAGCAAAGCTGCAGTCCATCGCATTACCTGACTCTAAATTATACTACAAGGCTATATTAACCCAAATAGCATACGACTGTTATAAACACATAGACCAATGAAACAGAATAGAGAACCAAGAATAAATCCAGATACCTACAACTAACTGATCTTCAACAAAGTCAACAAAAGTGTTCACTAGGGAAAAGACACCCTATTCAATAAATGGCACTAGAAAAATTGAATGGTTATATGGAGAATGAAACTAGACCCATACCTCTCACCATATATTAACAAAAGTTAACTCAGGATGGATTAAAGACTTAAATTATAAGATCTGAAACTATAAATATTCTCAAAGAAAAGCTAAGAAAATCTCTCTGGACATTGGCTTAAGCAAAGAATTTGTGACCAAGTCCTCAAAAGCAAACAGAACAAAGCTGAAAAGTAAACAAATGAGACTCAATTAAACTAAAAAAGCTTCTATACAGCAAAATAAGCAATCAACAGAGTCAATAGACAACTTAGAAAATTGAAGACCATGCATCTTACAACAGGCTAATATCTAGAATATAGAAGAAACTCAAGCAACTCAACAAAAACTAAACAAATAATATCAATAAAAAACGAGCAAAGGACACGAACAGACATTTTTCAAAAGAAGACATACAAATGGTCAATGTATGGAACAGTTCTCAATATCAATAATCATCAAATAAATGAAAATTATAACCACAGTGAGACACCATATTACACTGCTCAGAATGGCCATTATGTAAAAGTCAAAAAAAAAAAACAACAGATATTGGTAAGAAGGGAAAGAAAAGAAAACTCATAAACTGTTGATGGGAATGTAAATTAGTACCACCTTTATGGAAAATAGTAGGATTAGTTATAGAACTACCATTTGATCCAACAATCTCACTACTGAATATATACACAAAGGAAAAGAAATTGGTATATCAAGAAGATACCTGCCCTTATATGTTTACTGCAGCACTATTCACAATAGCAAAAATACAAAGTCAACCTGTGACCATCAACAGAGAATTGGATAAAGAAAATGTGTGTGTGTATGTGTGTGTGTATCTCATGGAATACTATTCAGCTATTCAAAAAATGAAATCATATATTTTACAGTGATATGAATGGAATCGCTGGCTATTATCCTAAGTGAAATAACTCAGAAATACAAGGTCAATACCACATGTTCTCACTTACAATAGGGATCTAAACAATGAGTACACCAGAAATACAGAGTGGAATAACAGACATTGAAGACTACAAAGGTTGGAGGGTGGGAAGGAACTGAGAGTTGACTAAATACCTATTGGGGCAAAGTTTACTATTCAAGTGATGGGTACATCAGAAGCCTGGACTTTATCACTGTGTAATATATGCATGTTAGAAATCTGCACTTGTAACCCCTAAATTTATAAAAATAAAACACAATAAATTTATCAATGTAATCAACAAATGGACTACAGAAGAAAAACTGCATCACTTAATAGATGTAGAAAATGAACTGAGATACATAAACATCCATTTATGATAATTGCTCTCAGCAAACTATAAATGCAAGAAATAAATATTTAATATAAGATTATCTATAAATTATTTACAAGTAATATAATATTTAATGATAAAAACCTAAGACTTTCCTCTCAAAATCAAAACCAAGGTGATATGGTTTGGCTCTGTGCCCTCAACCAAATTTCATCTGAATTTGTAATACCTATGTCTCGAGTGGAGACTTGTAATCCTCACGTGTCAATGGAGGAAGGTAATTGGATCATGGGGGCGGTTTCCTCCATGCTGTTCTCTTAATGGTGAATGAGTTATCATGAGATTTGATGATTTTATAAGGGGCTTTTCCTTCTGAGTTTTCTCTTCTTCCCCCTCCTGCTGTCTTGTGAAGTGGTACTTGCTTCCCATTCCCATACCATGATTGTAAGTTTCTTGAGGCTTCCCCAGCATGTGGAACTGTTAGTCAATTAAACTTCTTTCCTTAATAAATTATCCAGTCTCAGGAAGTGTGAGAATGGACTAATACAGTAAATTGGTACTGGTAGAGTGGGGTACTGCCATAAAGATAGCAAAAACATGGAAGTGACTTTAGAACTGGGTAATAGGCAGAGGTTAGAATGGTTTGAAGGACACAAAAGAAGAAAATATGTGGGAAAGTTTGGAACTTTGTAAAGAATTCTTGAATGGTTTTGACCAAAATGCTGATAGTGATATAAACAATAAAGTCCAGGCTGAAGTGGTCTCAGATGGAGATGAGGAACTTATTGGTAACTGGAGCAAAAGTTACTCTTGCTATGTTTTAGCAAAGAGGCTGGTGACATTTTGCCTCTGCCCTAGAGATCTGTGGAACTTTGAATTTGAGAGAGATGATTTGAAACTGGAACTTATGTTTAAAAAGGAAGCACAGCATAAAAGATGAGACTTTGGACTCATCTTTTGCATCTTTTAGTTAATGCTGAAATGCATTAAAATTTTAGACTTGGGAAGGCATGATTGGTTTTGCAATGTGAAAAGACATGAAATTTGGTAGGGACTAGGGGTGGAATAATATGCTTTGGCTCCATGTCCCCACCCAAATCTCATTTTGAATTGTAATACCCACAGATCAAGGGAGGGACCTGTAATCCCCACGTGTCAAGAGAGGGAGGTAATTGGATTATGGGCCTAGTTTCTCCCATGCTGTTCTCATGATAGTGAGTTCTCATGAGATCTGATGGTTTTATAAGGGGCTTTTCCTCTTTCACATTCTCTTCTCTCTCCTGCCACTTTGTGAAGAAGGTAACTGCTTCCCCTTCTGCCATGATTGTAAGTTTCCTGATGCCTCCCCAGTCATGTAGAACAGTGAGTCAATTAACCCTCTTTCCTTTATAAATTACCCAGGCTCAGGGAAATTCTTTATAGCAGTGTGAGAATGTACTAACACACTAGGCAAACATGCTTGTCTCATCACTTATATTTAATATTATGCTACAAATCCCGGCTAATGAAAAAAGTAAAAAAGAAAAGACGAAGAATGAAAGAAAGAAAAGACATACAAATAGGAAAGGAAGATATATTACCCTTTTTTAAAAAAAAAAAACAGAATGCACAAAATCTCAAGAAATCCATAGAAATACCTCTTGGAACTAATAAATGAATTTAATAAGTTCATGGAATACAAAGTCAATATACAAAAATAATTATTTCTGCATGCTGGTTTTAAACTACTAAAAACCAAAACCCAAAACTTTTTTTAAAATCACCATTTACAAAAATCAGAACCATAAAATAGCAAAGTATAAATCTAACAAAATACAGGCAGAACTTTAAAGATGAAACTGTAAAATGTTAATAAAAAATCAAATAAGTCCAAAATATAAATATAGATATTATTAAAATGTTAATTCTTCTAAAATTGATATAGATTTCACACAACCTCAATCAAAAGCCCAATAGGATTGTGTGGAAATATTTAAAAGTTGATTGTAAAATAAAGTCAGAAAGCAAACAAATAAATGAACAAAAATTAATAGTTTCAAAAAAATCTAATTTTAAAAAAGAACAAAATTGAAGGACTCATATAAAGCAATAGTAACCAAGACAATATACTATTGGCAAAATAATAAGCATAGAGATCAATGGAAAACAGCAGAGACTTCAGAGATAAACACACAGATATGGTCAACTGATTTTTTTAAAAAAGGGAAAAAGGTATTCAATAGCTAAAGAAAAGTCTTGTCAACAAATAGTGCTGGAGTTATTAAATATTCACATATAAAAAGTAATAACCTCAATCCATACCTCACACAAAATATAAAATCAACTTAAAATGATACACAAAACTATTATTCGTATCTAAAATTATAAAACTTTTAGAAAAAACGTAAAAGTCCTTTTTTCAATACAGATGAGTTACCTTTATTAAAAGACTATTACCAGGCTGGGTGCAGTGGCTCATGCCTGTAATCTCAGCACTTAGGGAGGATGAGAAGGGAGAATTGCTTGTGTACAGGAGTTCGAGAGCAGCCTGGACAACATAGCAAGACTCTGTGTCTAAAAAAAAAAAAAAATAGCCAGATGTGGTGGCATGTACCTGTAATACTAGGTAGTTGGAAGTCTGAGGGTGGAGGATTGTTTGAGCCCAACAGTTTGAGGTTACAGTGAGCCATGATCCTGTCACTACTCTCCACTCTCCATCCTGGGTGAGAGAATGAGATCTTGTCTCTTAAACAAAACAATTATCAATTAATACTTTCTATTATTCTGGTTTGTAGGGTAAACTGTAATGTTTTGATATATGTACACATTATGGAATAATTAAATCCATCTAATTAACATATCTATGACCTCACATGTTTTTCTTGTGTGTGGTATAAAAATTTAAAATCCACTCTTTTAGAATTTTTGAATATATGATACATTATTATTAACAATAGTCACCATTCTGTGCAATAGATTTCAAAACTTATTCCACTGTCTAACTGAAACATTTCACCTTTTAACCAAAAGTCTCCCCACCCCTTACCTTTGGTAACCACTATTTTACTCTCTGCATCTATGAATTTTACTATTTTTTATTTCTAATATATGCAGTATTTTTCTTTCTGTGCCTGATTTATTTCACTTGGCATAATGTCCTCCAAGTTTCTCAGGTTAGACAAAGATTTCTTCAATACAAGACTAAAAATCAGTAAATTTAAAACCACAAATAAGACTTCAGAAAAATGAAAAACTTGTGTTCTGTGAAAAGTACTGTTAAGAGAATGAAAAGATAAGCTACTGACTGGGAAGAAAATATTTTCAAATCATATATCTGATTGTAGACTTGCATGTAGAATGTGTAAAGAACTCTCAAAAATCGAATATAAGAAATCAATCTAATTACTTAAAAATGTCCATGAGATTTGAACACTTTATCAAATGATGACAAAAGATATACAATACTCTTAGTCATTATACAGATGCAAATTAAAACTTCATGAGACACTAGTACATGCTATTATGATGTTTTTAAAAAACCGACAATACCAAGCACTTACGTGATGATATGATTTGGATATTTATCTCCCAAATCTCATGTTGAAATGTAATCCTCAATGCTGGAGGGGGAGCCTGGTGGAAATGTTTGGGTCATGGAGGTGGATTCCTCATGGCTTGGTGCTGTACTCAAGATAGTGAATAAGTTTGAGATCTGGTTGTTTCAAAGCATGTGGCATCTTCCCTTAACCCCTATTCTCTCTCTTGCTCCCACTCTCATGATGAGAGTGTGATGTGCCTGTTCTCCCTTTTCCTACCATCGTAATTGTAAGCTTCTGAAGCCTCACCAGAAGCAGATGCCAGTGTCAAGCTTCCTGTACAGCCTGCAGAACGATGAGCCAATTAAACCTCTTTTCTTATAAATTAGATATCTAAAAATGTGGAAATGACTTTGGAACTGGGTAATGGGCAGCAGTTGGAAGAGTTTAGAGGGCTCAGAAGGCAGAAAGATAAGAGAAAGTTTTTAACATCTTAGAGTCTGTTTACAGGATTGTGACCAAAATGCTGATAATGTTACAAAATTGTTTCTCAGATGGATATGACAAGCTTATTGGTAACTGCAGCAAAGGTTGCCTGTTTTATACCTTAGCAGAAAGCTTGGCTGTATTCTCTTCCTGCCCTAGGAATCTGTGGAATTTTGAACTTCAGAGGGATGATTTAGGGTATCTAGCAGAAGAAATTTCTAAGCAGCAGCATTAAAGATGTGACTTGGCTGCTTCTAACGTCCTAAATTGAGATGCAGGAGCAAAGACATGACTTAAATTTGGAGGTTATATTTAAAAGGGGGATGTAGAGTGTAAAAGTTTAGGAAATTTGCAGACTGGCCATATGGGTTCTTCCCCATTTTCAGGGGAACAATGCAACTTTCCTGTTTTCAGGGGAAGAATGCAAGCAGGTTGTGGAGCAATCACTTGCTAGAGAGATTTGCAAAATGAAAAAGGATCCAACTGATAATAGCCAAAACAATGAGAAAAAGGCCTCACAGACATTTCAGAAGTCTCTAAGGAGGCAGCCACTTCCATAACAGGTCCAGTGGCCTAAGAGGGAAAAATAGTTTTATAGGCCCGGGCCAGGGCTCTGCTGCCTTGTGCAGTCTCCAGGTGCTGCTTCCTGCATGTCTGCTGCTATGGCTCCAGCCTTGTCTCAAAGGGCCCCAGGTACAGCTCAGCTTGGGCTGTTGCTCTGGAAGGTGCAAGCCATAAGCCTTAGTGGATTCCATGTGATGTTAAGCCTCTGGGAGCACAGAGTGCAAGAATAAAGGAGGCTTGGCAGCTTCTGCCTAGATTTCAGAGGAGGTATGGGAAAGCTTGGATGTTCAGGCAGAAACCTACCACAGAGGTGGAGCCCCCATGGAGAACCTCTACTAGGGTAGTGGTGAGAAAAAATGTGGGGTTGGAACGCCCACACAGAGTCCCCACTGTGGCACTGCCTAGTGGAGCTACGAGTTGGGGTGTCACCATCCTCCAGACTCAAGAATGGTAGTTCCACCAGTAGCTTGCAATCTCAGCATGAAAAAGCCACAAAGGCAAAGCTTCACAAGGCCTTGTGAGCCCACTTCTTGCACTAATATGCCCTGGAAGTGGAACATGGAGTCAAATGAGATTATTTTAGAGCTTTACAATTGAATGACTGCCCTGTTGGGTTTCAAACTTACGTGGGGCATATAACCCGTTCCTTTTGGCCGATTTTTCCCTTTTGGAACAAGAATATTTACTCCATATCTGCAACTGCATAGAATCTTGGAAGTAAAACTTTTTTTTTTATTTTACAGGCTCATAGGTGGAAGGAACTTATCTCCAGATGAGATTTTGTTTTTTTTTGTTTTTTTGTTTTTTTTTTTAATTTATTTATTATTATTATACTTTAAGTTGTAGGGTACATGTGCATAACGTGCAGGTTTGTTACATATGTATACTTGTGCCATGTTGGTCTGCTGCACCCATCAACTCGTCATTTACATCAGGTATAACTCCCAATGCAATCCCTCCCCCCTCCCCCCTCCCCATGATAGGCCCCGGTGTGTGATGTTCCCCTTCCCGAGTCCAAGTGATCTCATTGTTCAGTTCCCACCTATGAGTGAGAACATGCGGTGTTTGGTTTTCTGTTCTTGTGATAGTTTGCTAAGAATGATGGTTTCCAGCTGCATCCATGTCCCTACAAAGGACGCAAACTCATCCTTTTTTATGGCTGCATAGTATTCCATGGTGTATATGTGCCACATTTTCTTAATCCAATCTGTCACTGATGGACATTTGGGTTGATTCCAAGTCTTTGCTATTGTGAATAGTGCTGCAATAAACATGAGATTTTGAACTTGAGATTTGAAACTTCTGAATTAGTACTATAATGAGTTAAGACTCTGGGGGATTATTGGTAAGGCATGATTGTATTTTACAACATGAGGACATGAGATTTGACAGGGATAGGTGCAGAATGATATGGTTTGCATATTTCTCTCCCCAAATCTCATGTTGAAATATAATCTCCAGTGTTAGAGGTGAAACCTGGTGGGTGGTGTTTGGGTCATGTGGGCAGATCCCTCATGGCTTGGTGCTGTACCGCAATAGAGTAAGTGAGTTCTCTCAAGATTGAGTTGTTTAGAAGTGTGTGACACTCCCCGCCCCGCTACCCCTGCACTCTCTCTTTTATTCCCTCTCCTGCCATTTGACATGCCTGCTCCCTCTTTGCTTTCCATCATGATTTTAAACTTCCTGAGGCCTCACCAGAAGTAGATGCTGGGACTATTCTTTCTGTATAGCCTGCAGAACCACAGGCCAATTAAACCTCTTTTCTTATAAATTACCCAATCTCAGATATTTCTTTATAGCAATGCAAGAATGACCTAACAAACAAGATATAGAGCAACTGGACTCATACATTATTAATAGAAATGCAAAATACTTCAATCCCTATGGAAAACAGTTTGGCAGCCTCTTATGAAGTTAAACCATACCATTTGACTGAGCAATCCTCCACTTAGGAGTTTAGCTTAAAGAAAGAAAAAATTATGTGTACTCAAAAACTCAAAAACCTGTACTTGAATGTTTATAATATCATTATTCTTAATCACCCCAAACTGGAAACAATTCATATGTCCTCTGATGGGTGAATGGATAAATAAACTCTGGTACATCATGCAATAAAATACTACTCAACAATTAAAAATACCAAACTTCGGATACAGATAACAACATTGATGAATTTCAAATATATTATGTTAAGTGAAAGAAGCCAGACACAATGATGTTCAGTGTCATATATTTTCATTTATATAACATTCTGGCAAGTGTAAAACCATAAGAATGAGGAATTTATGAGTGGTTTACTAAGGGTTAGAGGTAGAAGTAGGTTTGACTACAAAAGGAGAGTACAGTGGTCTATTTTGAAGTAAAAGAATGGATTTTCATCCTCAGGTAGCAGTGGTTATATGACTTCATGTGTTTGTCAAAAGTCACATAACTTTACTTCCAAAAAGGTAGGTGACTTTTCATGTATTCAAATAATGCTTTATTATAACTGAGGTATAAAATATCTCAGTAGATTAAAAACGTAAGATCTGTGCATGTCACTAAATGTAAATTTACCTCAATAAAAATACTATGCAGCCAATTTTCTAAGTATCTTTATGAGACATTATTAATATATTAAAACTCTTAAGTCAGTTACCTTTAATCCATGGTTGGCCCTGGATACATAATTGTTGAATGGATGAATGAACGAATGAATCATTGATTAATAATAAAAGAAAAATTAGGAAAATTTAAATCTCCGAAAACTTGTCTCTCAAATCAAAGAGAGAATTAATTGTATGATAAATATTTCTTTCAGAAACATAAGCATTTCTGTTTTTATGTCTGATAATTGAAGATTTTTCTGAAAATGACAATCTTTTTAATACACTTTAGTGCAGTCTTTAGTTTTCCTGCATTTGATCTTTTAAGCAAGCCCTCCATTTTCACCCTAATATAAATTTTTCTTTGCTCATTATTTCTTTCATTTAAATCTAGTAAAATATTGTTTATGTCTTCAATTCTTTAATGTCTTCTTCATAAAAGAAGAAATAAGAGAAAAAATATTCTTATTTTCTTCTTTAAAGTTATTGAATATGTAATTATATACTTCTCATTAGATGAGCTTACTTTATCCCACAATTGTCATCTCTTTAATGATAGCTTCCAAAATTACCCAATCATGCTAATACTGTATTGTAGTTTTAACTATCATGTTTTTCTGACTTTAATATGGAAATAAAAATTAAAGTACTTTTTAATATCTGAACCGTTCCTGGCGTTATTTTCAGGAACAGAAAACATTTTCACAAAACATATTGTTTGAATCTGTGAAAAAGCGAATAAAGACACACCCGGACACCATCATCTCTAAACCTATTTCTGAAGGAGCTGACACTTTCATTCTGTTTGATTCTCTTTCCTTTAATTACCCTACTTTCTAGGCTTATATTTCTAATTTTAAAATTTCACATTAGTTCCACATCTTCCATCTAAGCCACATGTAGATTTAAGTAGCCTTCTAAGCAAAAATGATGAAAAGAGAAAGGAGCTCTCTTTTCAATAGACAAGACTGTCTCATTGAATGAATGGCATCTCCCATGATAAAAAGAAAAAAATAAAAACAATGCTTTTATAGTAAAAAGAAAGCCCTAATCAACTTTCATTACTCGGAGACAACCACCCCGTTTGAATTAGGAGTCTGCTGCTTACTGGATACATCACCTTGGGCATGGTATTTGACTTCTTTGTGCTTCATTGTCTTCTAAAATATGAGGATTCTATCAGTATCTGATTGTCAGGTAAAAAGGACCAATATCTGTTATGCATAGAACAGTGAATGGCACATATTCAGTGTTACAAGTTAATAACATTTACTATTATTATAACCATTATTGATTCTCACTAAAAGTGTGTAAGAAAGATAGGAGAGTAGTCACACCATTTTACAACAGCATAGTCCCTTACCTACAAATAACTTGGAAAAATAGGCAATGTTATTCTCTGAGAATCCAACATGAAATCAGAACATAGCAAATGATGAAGCTATATACAAAGATATTTGAAATAAATCAAAGGTCTCACAGGCTAGCTGGACTTCTCTATAACCTGACTTAGGTTGTAAAATCTACAAAAAAAGAAGTAAATTAGAATGAGATTTCTTAGTCACAGTAGCTTTTATAAAAGAGATCCAAAGATTCTGGTCAAAAATATGAATCTACCTTGTTCTTATATACATTCCTACTGTGTAAGTATCTTTGATGCAATGGTATTTAGAAAAGAGGTTGGTCTATGATAAGAGCTCTATAAATAATAGCTGTTACTTATTATTTACTACTTGTTTACATTATTGTTATTATAATTAATATTATCCTTTTATATTTTATCTTCAGAGAGCAAATTTCAGATTCTAATTGCAAGTACTATAATACACTGTGCCTTCACAGAAAGGATGCATAAAAAGAAGGCAGGAGTAGCTAACATCTGTAGGAGTTCTACGTTTCAGACACTGGCATTCTAACATTATACAGATATGTTTAGATGAGGTGCCTGAACTAAGAGTCAGGAAATCAGGTTTCTGAGATGGCAGGGCCCAGCACCACAGTCCTGAACTTAACAGAATCAGTAAAATAATGGAGGAGCTTTGACAAATAGATGGACAGCTCTTTTTTGTCAAATTAGTTAAAAACCCTAATTTCAACTCTGGTCTTGTGGACTTTCCTTTACAAAACTTCTGTACCCTAACTTGTATAGTTTATCTAAACTTTTGGTATAATGGAGTTTGTTAATGTTTCCTTTAAATGTTTAGTAAAATATCAATCACTCAAATTTTTGATGACTGATATTTCACAAACTGTACAATACTAGTCATCAAAAATAAATACACACATAGTCAAAATTTACTATGTACTTATGTACCTACTGCATCTAAAGCACCCTGCTGAGTACAGGAACCAAGAAGCTGGGTAGGACAAAGGCAATCGGAACAGATCGATAAACTAATAATAGCAACACACTGTGATGCTAGCAGCAACCTTGAAGATACACACAGAGAAAAGAAACTTGAAAATGTTAAATACTAATATTAGAAATAAGCTGATGGGATCCTAAACCATGCTTACATGATTGTTCATGCTTTAGCCAAAAGGTAAGAATTATTTCTAATTGCTTGGTTTTAAATGTGTACTTTTAAACTACAAAAGTGTGCTTAAATGCATTCTTTCTCCATTAAACTAAGTACCTATGCTTATAGCCTTTAAACTGTTAAATTCATTTTTATATAGCCTTTTTTAAACCAATAATGTAAAGGTAAAGAAGAAATGTGAATTAATGGAAAAGCACAGCCTTTTTCACATTAACCACTTTCAGAAAACAGAGTGTCCTCAGTATAGGGAGTTTCATATGCCTCTGAACTGAAGGCCTACATTCTCCCCTAAATATGCAACACCTGCATATAACATTTTAGTCATTTCTAAATCTTTTCAATTAAACTTCCATAAAGTTATTTAATATTGTTTTGTTTTATGTAAGAATTTCTGAGAAAAAACTGGGATAATGATGTACAATTTAAGTGCATTGTAATAGCTAGAGCTATATAATGTATATATATTACTATGACAATTACAATATATATTTAGTAACTAAAAATTCTGTGTTTTTAAGCCCTGAATTTCCATTATCATTTGGAATATAAAGTAGAAAACCACTTATTTCATTTTAACTTCTAAGTATAATCAATTTCCTTACTTATTAAAATGTAGCAAAAATTACTACAGTGTTCCTGTAAACACCAAGACTTTTCCTTTTCCTTTTTACATTTTGAAGAGATCATACAGCAAGTTCTTGCTTCTGGTAATGGTGAATTAGCTTGGAAATACTAATCCTACTGCCAATAATAATAACAATGAACTGTGAACAAAATATTAAACGAATTATTTGAAGCAACTTAGAAACTAGAGAACACATAACTTTTAAAATATCCATATTTATTTATTTTTTCTTTGGGACATTCCTCAGTCTCCATAACAACACAAAGATAATACTCAGGCACAAAGTTGTAGTCTTACTGGGTTGAAGAGTCACAATTTGGATTTCAGGGCTCTCACAGAACCTGGAAAATGAGAATGCCAGTATCTCAGAAAAGGAACATCATAGACAGGTAAGTCTAACAATTTTCATACAAACTTTCCATGCATTCTTGGTGGACGAATGAGCTGTGACAGTGCATGGAGCTGAGAGGGAAAACAAAATCTAGAAGGCTGAATGTGCTGAACAAAAATATTAACAGCTTCTTTCTAGTGAAGGGAAGACAAAGCTGGAGTTTAATCCTTCCAAGTTAGAGAAGTTTGGTAAACACCTCAGAATTTTCATGAGAACCGCTACAGAACGGTCACAACCTAGGACTAAGGAACACGTTTCAGACATGATGGCACATCTTAAATTAATCCACCTAACAAAGCCTAAAACCAAACTTCTTATATAAGATAAAGGCCATGAAACAAATGCCTGCTTGAACAAAATTCATCATTATTTGGAGGGAAATAACAGAATCCGGAGTCTCTACAATGCAGGCATACAACACATTATGACCTTTTGATCAATGACAAACTGCATATAAGACAGTGCCCCATAAGATTATAATCAAGTAGAAAAATTTCAATCACCTGCTGGTTTCATAGCCATCCTAACATCATAGTGCAATACATTATTCACACGTGTGTGGTGGTTCTGGTGTAAACAAATCTACTGTTTTGCCAGTCATGAAAATACTGCACATACAATTATGTACAGTGTATAATAGTTGATAATGATAATAAATGGCTATGTTACTAGTTTGTGTATTTATTATAGAATACATTTTAGCATAATTTTGGAGTGTACTTCTACTAATTAAGAGAAAGATAGCTGTAAAACAGCCTCAGGCAAGTGCTTCAGGAGATATTCCAGAAGACAGAATTCTTTTAATAGGAAATGACAGCCTATGTGTGTTATTGCCTGGAGGACCTTCCAGTGGGATAAGATGTAGAGGTGGGAGACAGTGATATTGATTATTCTAACCCTGTTTTGGCTTAGGATAATGTGCATGTTTTTGTTTTAGTTTTCAACAAAAATATTTAAAAAGTAAAACATAAAAAATTTTAAAAAGAGAAAAGTGCTTATATAACAAGAATATGAAGAAAGAAAATATTTTTGTTCAACTGTGCAATGTGGTTGTGTTTTAGGTGTTATTTCAAAGTAGTCAAAAAGTTTTAAAAATTAAAAAGTTTACAAGGTAAAATAATTACAATAAGCTAAGATTAATTTATTACTGAAAAAAGAAATTTAAAAAATAAATTTAGTGTAGCCAAAGAATACAGTGTTTATAAAGTCTACAGTAATGTACAGTAATGTCCTGGGCCTGAGTGTACCACTCTTTTTCTTTTATACTGTATTTTCACTGTAGATTTTATATGTTTAGATACACAAATACTTACCATTGTGTTACAATTGTCTAGAGTACTCAGTACAGTAATATGCTGTACAGGCTGGGTGTGGTGGCTCACGCCTGTAATCCCAGCACTTTGGGAGGCTGAGGCAGGCGGATCATGAAGTCAGGAGATCGAGACCATCTTGAGTAACACGGTGAAACCCTGTCTCTACTAAAAATACAAAAAATTAGCCGGGTGTGGTGGTATGCGCCTGTAGTCCCAGCGATTCAGGAGGCTGAGGCAGGAGACTCGCTTGAAGCCTGGAGGTGGAGGTTGCAGTGAGCTGAGACTGTGCCATTGCACTCCAGTGTGGGCGACAGAGCAAGACTCTGTCTCAAAAAAAAAAAAAAAAAAAAAAAAATCCTGCACAGGTTTCAAGCCTAGAATAGTAAGCTATACCATATAACTTAGACGTGTAGTAGCCAGTACTATCTAGGCTTGTGTAAGCATACTCTGTGATATTCACACAATGATGAAATTGCTTAACAACACATTTCTCAGAGGGTATTCCAGTTGTTAGGCAAGGCTAGTATGAGAATGAGTATAAAGTCCCTAGCATCAGACAGAAGGATGCTAGGACTCTCTTGCAATCTTTCTCTCCAGTTATCCCATGGGCTGGCCACAGGAAAGATCAGAAAGTACTGAGAGAAAGCTTCTTCTATACTTCTAACTGGATGAAGAGAACAGTGCCTACTGTTCTTAAAGTATTTGGAAATAAATTTAATAAAAAATATGTAAGATCTGTATATTGAAAAATACTGAGAGAAATTTTAAGTGGTATAAATAAATGAAGAGATATTTCATGTTCCTTATTTGAAAGATTCAATGTTGTTTAGATGGACATTCTCCATAAATTGATCTACAGATTCCATGCAATCCAAATCAAAATCCCAGTGGCTATTTTTACAGAAACTGAAAAGTAAATTTCAGAATTAAAGTGGCCATTCAATGGACCTATAATAGTCAAACAATTTTGAAGAACAAACATGCAACACTTGAAAGACCTGATTTGAAAACTTAATTTTAAAAAATTAGTTTAGCCTAAGTATTCAGCATTTATAAAGTCTACAGTAGTGTGTAAAGGAGTGTGCCATTTTTTTATCATTAGGTATATCATTTATCTATTACACTACATTTTCACCATACATTTTATATCTAGATACACAAATACTTACCATTGTGTTACAACTGTTTCATTCAAGACAGTGGGAATATTGGAATAAGAATAGACAATTAGTTGATTGACTTGGAATACGGATTCCAATCTATACATACACAGTTTTTTACTAAAACAAGGAAGTATTCATTCTTTTATAAATATTCCTTAAATAACTATGTATCTCAATGGAAAAATTGTATGGCAATTCTTTATGCCATACAAAAAATAATTTTGAGATGGATTATATGAATAACATCTACATTTAAAAGCTAAATCTATAAAATATCTAAAACTCAACATGAAAAAAAACCTTCACCATCTTGTGGGTATGCAAAGATTTCCTGGAGAGGGCATTACAAACATTAATAGTTTTTTTAAAAAATAGAAAAACATAAATTTAGCAGTAAAAATGCCATATATACTATATTAAAATTAAAACCTTCTGCTTTTTAAAAGACCTAACTAAAAAGTGAAACACAAGTCACAAGATGGGAGATGTTTGAAGTACATATAATTGATAAGAACTTGTATCTAGAGTACAGATATGTTCCCTTAAAACTCAAAAATAGAAAGACAAATAAGCTATTTTTTAAAATATCTGGCTAAAAGCCTTAAACAGACACTTCACATAAAAAGATAAAGAAGTTGTGAAAAAATACATAAAATGCTAACCATAATTAATAGTCATACAAATTAAAGCCACAATGTGATATCCCTGAAATAGCTAAAAGGAAAAAGATTGACAATACCAAATATTTGGAAAGACATAGAGCAACCAGAACAACCAGATCTCTCAAACATTGATGGTTGGCAAGAATATGATACAATCATGTTTGAAAACTGATCTTTTTTTTATAAAGTTAAATATATACTTCATGACTCAGCAATTCTACTCCTAGGTATTTATCTATGAGAAGTAAAAACATGTATTCACACAAACATTTGAACCTGAATATTTATGGCAGCTTTATATATGATACCCAAAATCAGAAACAACCCAAATGTCCACCAAGAGCTGAAGGCATAAATTTTGCAGCCTTGTCACACAACAGAATGCTATTCAATATCAAAGAGAATGAAATACCAACATGGATCAATATGGATGAAATGGACAAATCTCTAAAACATTTACATTGTTATCAACGAAGCCAGACATGAAATAGTTCATAATGTATGATTTCAATTATATGAAGTTCTATAACAGGCCAAACTAATGTATGGTGATATAAATCAGAACAATGTTCACTCTCGTGGAGGGGTGACAGGATAAGGATGTTCACTCTCATGAAAGAGTGACTGGATAGGGACACAAGAGAATTTTCTGGGGTGAGAGAAATGTTGCATATATTTAAGTGACAGTAATACACACACACACGAATGTATATATAGTCAAAAGCCATTGAATTATATATTTAAAATGTATGTGCCTTATATAGTATATACTTTAATGAAAATAACAATTAGGGAAAGTAAATTAAAGGGTCAGTGCCAATGGAAGCATAACCAAGGTTAAATATTGTGATGGTTAATACAGTGTGTCAACTTGATTGGATTGAAGGATGCAAAGTATTGTTCCTGAGTGTATCTGTGAGAGTGTTGCCAAAGGAGATTAGCATTTGAGTCAGTGGATTAGGTGAGGCCGACCCACCCTCAGTCTGGGTGGGCACCATCTAATCAGCTGCCAGTGAGGCTGGAGTAAAACAGGCAGAAGAGGCTGACTTGCTGAGTCTTCCAGCCTTCATCTTTCTCCCATGCTGAGTGCTTTCTGCCATTGAACATCAGCTCCAGATTCTTCAGCTTTTGGACTCTTGGACTTATGCCAGTGGTTTGCCAGGGACTGTCAGGCCTTCCGCCATAGACTGAAGACTGCACTGTTGGCCTTCCTACTTTTGGAGTTTTTGGACTCATGCTGCCTTCCTAGCTCCTCAGCTTGCAGACGGCCTATTGTTGGACTTCACCTTGTGATTGTGTGAGTCAGTTCTCCTTAGTAAACTCCCTTTCATATATCCATATATCCTCTTAGTTCTGTCTCTTTAGAGAACCCTGACTAATACAAATATAAAAGAGAGGATGTAGATTTAAGAAAAGGAGAGACCAAAGCTAAGATTTCTTGGTTTGCTGTAATTAAATGAAATGAAAAGATATTTGCTAAAATTTAAAAGACCACAAAAGAGTGGGGCTTACTATGAAGTAGGAATCAATCCAGTATGTGGGAAAGCAAGATTAGTTGATTATAGACAAAAAAGGATAGTCACCATATTTGTTTCCATAATCACCCTTAAGAACATTGAATTTGGGAGTCAAAAGAAAAAAAAAGTGTATGGGAAGAGAAGAGAGAATGGAAATGGAAGCTGGGAAAGTGTAGTGTGTAGTTTTCCAATTTTTCTTAAAACATTTTAAGAGGGTTCTATAAGCTGTGATTGATAATTTTTATCTGAAACCAAGAAAATGTTCTAGAATGAACTACTTAATCTGTCATTAAATTGATGTCATACGGTACAGGAGACCATAGTCTATAATCCCACCAACCCTCACACAATGTTATTGTAAATACAAATTTAAAATTTTATGATAAATTTGACAATATCTAAAAAATTCAGATAGGTGCCCATAAATTCCTTTTCTAGAATATTCTTCTACAGAAATAGCCTCCTAAGTTTTGCACAGATATTTGTACAAAGATGTTTACTAAAATATTTTTGGAAGAAGGGAAATCTTATAAATACTTTAAAAAATAATCAATAAATGTATTCATCAGAATTTTTGCTGGAAACAGATTGCCCACTTAAATTATGAAATTTGAGGAAGATTTAAGTGGAACAATTTGAAGATGTGTTGGCAACGTGTTAGGAAGGTATAGGGAAAGTAATGCTTCTAATAGAGGAACCAGCTGCTACCTCTGTACCTAAAGAGGAAAGGGGAGAGCCGTCACCAGAGTAGAAAAGGAAAGGGTTACCTTCACTGGAGCTAGGACCTGTGGTCAAATCACACAGCCAGTCCAAGACAATCCTCTAGAGAGGGAAGAACAACTCTCCTACCCTCTCCAATCTGTTACTGGTGCTCTATTTTGGCTTAACCAAGCTGTAAGTCAAATGGTAAGGGAGCCTGTTGATGTACTTCACGCAAGCTGGCCTCCCACGACACAAAAAGGATGGAAAAAGGTGGCAAATAAATATGGAATGGCATAAGTACCATATGACCCAGCCATCCCATTACTGGGGATATACCCAAAGGATTATAAATCATGCTGCTATAAAGACACATGCACACGTATGTTTATTGCGGCACTATTCACAATAGCAAAGACTTGGAATCAACCCAAATGTCCATCAGTGACAGATTGGATTAAGAAAATGTGGCACATAGACACCATGGAATACTATGCAGCCACAAAAACGGATGAGTTCATGTCCTTTGTAGGGACATGGATGCAGCTGGAAACCACCATTCTCAGCAAACTATCACAAGAACAGAAAACCAAACACCACATGTTCTCAGTCATAGGTGGGAACTGAACAATGAGATCACTTGGACTCAGGAAGGGGAACATAACACACTGGGGCCTATTATGGGGAGGGGGGAGAGGGGAGGGATTGCACTGTGAGTTATACCTGATGTAAAGGACGAGTTGGTGGGTGCAGCACACCAACATGGCCCAAGTATACATATGTAACAAACCTGCACGTTATGCACATGTATCCTAAAACTTAAAGTATAATAATAATAATAATAATAATAAAATAAATAAATAAAGATTAAAAAAAAGAAAACATCTACACTTGATACAATGTTCAAAGTAATTTGCATTTATCCACTAAAACAAATTAGGGTATTTAAATTAAAAAGGGAAGTAGCTGAACAGGATACATTGGTGGCTGTGTTAATAAATAGTAGACCTATGATATAAAATATCTATATATTATTTCTACCTATATTAATACCCATAGGTATAGGATATCACTAGCTTTCTATCTGTACATTTGAATATCAATATAAAATAAAAATATATTTGAAAATATACATGCCAAAATACTGTGTTTACTTTTAAGGAATTATGGAGGTCATTGGTGAGAATGGAAGAATTACATTTCATAGTTGTATGACTTTTATTATGATTATGTATTACTTTCATGTATTTTGTAAATGTTAAAAAAAAAAACTGGGGCATGAGGAGAGGGAAAAAAGGCCATGAATCATTAGGACCCTGCATAACTTCAATAAGAACATTTTTGTCACCTCGTTTAACTTTTATAGAGAATTTCTAATCATGTATTTTAGAGAAATGTAGAGAAGGATGATATTTGACAGTTTATCAGGAAGTCACTGAGCACAAGTTGGATAAATTTATTTTAGTTGATCATATACATAGGAATCTTTGGATGTTAAATTTGCATATTGTCTACAGCATCATGCTTTGTTCTCTGTTCTTGGCCCTGTTTTGATCATTTTTATATTAGTGACTTACATCAAGAAATTAAACGACATGAGGAAGACATACACACTCAGCAAAATGTGTAATCTAGCAACCAAATGAGCAGCTAAAAGAAATTCTGACAGTCAGAACAAATCAATAAAATAAGACATCATTAGATGTAAACATAAGGTATCAAAATTGAGGGAAAAAACAAAATTACTTACATATCTATATGTATGGCTCAAACAAATATGGCTTAGCAAAATCATATGTTTAACTTAAACTGATTGAATAAGTGTTAACATTATGATATGGCTCAATATAAAACCCAATCGGTTTATACTACAGTAACAGAATATAATTTCAAGAAGGCTAATCAGATTATAGAGGGACTTACATTAAGTGGAGCATGCACAGAGAAGAGCATTCCTGTTGGTGACAGAGTTTTAAAACCATATTTTGAGCACTGGTCAGAAGACAAGCTTTGGGGAGATAATATGTAGATGAGATTCAAGCAACTAATGCCTTTCAGATGCTTTCAAATCTGGGATTCTGTGGCTCCTTATATTTTCCATCTTTTTTGTGGAGACAAATATTACTTCCTCTGGCCTCCCAATCGGCACCTCAATGCTGAATTTATATGGTTCTGTGTTTTTTCATCCTATGTGATGACGGGAACTGTTAATAATAGGGCCAGTTTACAGAGCTGCTGAATTCCTGCTAACCTGCAGTAAAATCATTTCCCATTTTCAAAGTTCTTCATGGTCTCTTTTTTCTATACATACATAATGTTTCGTCTGTGCATATGCCTGCTTCTGCTTGCTTGTTGTGCTCCTCTTATCTTTTTCTCCTCAGATGACTTATTGCTGAAGCCTTACCTTTCTAGAACTATTTGCCTCCTATGATTGGCTACGTTTTACTTTCCAGCTTTTCTTTGACTGAGCTGTGATTGACACTTCACTCTGCTGAACTTTCACCTATTATTAGCAATGCTTTTTATTTTCTTTTCATTATAAAACATCTGAAAGAATATGAAGTTTAGTCTTTACAACTTTATAACCTCTTCTAATAGTGTATTTATATTTTAAAATTTATTCCCACTTAAAACATTTTAATGTATATATTTACCATCATTTTATCTATAAAATGAGTGTTAAATATATAAGCATTAATTTTATAAATGCAAAGTATTTTATTGTATCTGTGACATGTGGCTAATTTATTTCTTCAATCATGCAAGATAATTTTTCTGTATTTCTTTCTCTCATGACAACCATTATTTCTCCTCATGGAAAAGAGATATTCAGATTATTGATATTTAATAACTACCAGAAAAGATGCACTTCAAAATTCATTGCTTTTACTTCAATAATTCGCACATAATCATTCAAGGGAAGATGGAACAATCCATTAAAAACCAATCTTACTTTTGGTCAGTCAAGCATATGGATATTCCAAAAGAATGTACAATCAGACTCAATATTTGAGCAAGGTTTAAATACTATTCTTAAAACCATATAGTGTTCATAGAATTGGGGTTTCATAGGGTGGTCTGAAGTAGCTTTTCAAGTTTATATAATTTACTCTGAGCTTCTAAATAGATATCAGGCTATTCTAGATTCAGGATACCTCATATATTCACTCTTCTTATGGTTGTAGGGAAAACTTTCTCTTTTTCAGGGATTACTTGCCCTACTCCAGGCCACTAAATGCTTGTGAACCCAGACTTTTATAGATATTAGCTTTAACAAGGCTGTCAGTAGTGTCAACCAAACATTAACTTCTTGATGTATTTTGTAACAGATACAGAAAAAAAATCATCCTCTCAAAACCGAGTTGTGATATGAAATGAGTTAAGTATATTTTGTATGTGTTTGATAACCAGACTGACAGGAAATGGGTTGAGAAAGAAAATAAAATAAGTTCTCCACATCAGTAAGATATTGTGATTTTTATACATTCTTGAAATTGAATATTTGGAGAGCAGTTTGATATGTACATTTGATATTCCACTGAAATCAAACCTTGAACATATAATAAGAATATTTTCAAAAGTCAGGTTTGAAAGTTTTAAAAGATGAAATGCATCAAAATACAGCTGAATAGAACAAGGCTGGGTGACAGACTTGGCTGTGTTGACGGATAACTTGTGATGAGAAAAGGGGATTATGGCCAGGAAGGGGACCACTGCAGTGCTCAGAGGTCGGTGGGCTAGTGAGTATCCACGATACATGCTTCTACCCTTTCCTTTTTGCCTCATGACTCAGATTGCTTTGTCTAGAGTCTTTTCATTATTATGTATCTTACCAAAAAGGTAAATTTTAACTTACAGATTACCTTACAAATTATTGAAAAGCTGAACATTTCTACTTCAGAAAAGTAACAAGTACTATAAACCGAAACTTTCCTGAATTTATTTGTAGGTTTTTGTACTGGTTTTGTTTGTGTTCAGGGTTGTTTGTGACAATTATACACCATAGGATTTTACAACATGTTAGTTTATAATAATCAGCTTGGCAAAATTTGTAATGGAAGTTTTGCTGACGAAGGGCCTTCAAACAAAATCCACTGAGGACTTAATAATAAAATGAATATTCATAACATCTTTATGTTCTCCAAAGACTTTCTCTCTGCATGCTTTTTAAGTAAGCAAGTATTAAAAGGCGATTTTTCCAAGAAATGTAACTAGAGACCATAATTTCAGTACTCAGAAATTGATAATTTAAAATACTGTGAAGTTAATTATATTAAAAGTGACAATTTTACTCAGAAATTATTACAAATGGGACCAAAATATAGGGAAGTGTCTCCAGCACATACTGAGAGGTTAATATAAATCTGGAGGAAAGTCATTCTAAATTTGACATTATGTCTACATGTATTACTCCTCTGATCATAAGTATTTAGTAGCACCTCTAGATTGTGGACAATTTTAGAATCATAATTCCCACCACTTCTCTTCAGTTCATTTTGCTCTTAATAGACTGTTTTTGTATTCATTATCTTCTCTCCTATATGGATTTGCACATTCCTGCCATGGATGTGCCTAATAGGCATTTTCTTGTCTAGGTTGTCTTCATGTTCTGCCCCCACCATAAATGTATAATTTTCCTGCAAGTCTCAATTCAAACCCAGTTTTTTGCTTGAAGCCTTCCTAGACCCCAGCTAAGCACAGGTGATATCTGCTTTTTGGAATTAGCATGTTTATTGCCTATATAACTGATATGACACCTTTACACATGTCATTTTCAACTTGACCACACTTTCTTTTTAAATTACTTTTCTATGTGCTGTAACGTATCTTCCAAGCCAGTCCATGGGTATCTCAAGGACATATGTCTGGTTTTACATAAATTAATCTGCTTTTAAATTCTTGAGGAGCAGTCATAGTATTATTACATAGGAGATGTTTCATAAATATCAGCATTAAGCCAATGAATGAATTGATTTCTCTGAGAAAAAAAAATAGAGTACTGTCAAATTTTATAGGAGTAAATTTAAATATATACCAAAGTATAAAAATAAATGAAGACCACTCAAATAAGAACAAACAGAGGCAATTTATGCACAGCTTGCTCTAACAAAGGAGTCAGTCACCATCACTTGCATTTAGCAGAGACTCAAAGGCAGACAGAGGAGTTGAAAAGCTTTGTAGTAAATAAAGCAGAAAGAGAGAGAATCCTTTAGGAATGCTCAGATTGAAGGTTGCTGGCATGGAGAAGTTGGAGGCAGGCTAACTAGAAGGGGGGCAGCCTATGTGATTGGTTTAGGAACCATATTTGGGTTTCTCCAGTTGGTTCTGCTTTTGATGTGGGTATGAAGGTTTGCAAAAATCAGGGAATCTATCAGTTATTGACTAAATTGTGTTTGGGGGCCAATAGCTGGAGATGTTACAGTTTGGCTTCTTGGGCTGGTTGCTGCAGAGGTTGTGGGTTGGAGTTCTATTTTCATAATGGTCTGGCCACATATATCTGTTGGTATACCCAGTATCTCAGTATAATAATGGTATATATGTTTCTAGTACCTTACAGGATGCCTAGCTCTATACAGACTCTATTTCACATGATCCTTATGACAATTCTGTGGCCCTGATAAGTATTAATATTTAATGTAACCAAGGAGAGGACTAAGGCTTGAAGGAGCAAGCTGTCTTGCCCAATATATCAAACCTAGTAAAAGGTGTTCGTATTTGGACTTACAGCTTCTGAATTTAAGTTTAGACTTAAGATGAAATAATTGTGAATGTGTGGAATCAGGCTATAGCTGGTACATAGGAGAATAAAAGCTTAGGGAAATTATATACAATTGCTGAAAGTTAACAAAAGAGTATCTTGAGACTTTGAAGGGTATCTTGAGAAATGGAACCCTACTCAGAATATAGGTAAAAGATTCTGAGAGTATTTGAAAGTAGGAATGTAATTGTAGCTGAAGCTGAAATATTTCTAGAGGGGATAAAGAAAAGGCAGAAAAGCATCAACCTTTCCAGTTGCAATTTCAGCATTTCTTGGAAAATGACTGCACCATCTACTGTGGGCAATTCTGTGCCCTTTGGGTGTTTGCAGTGTAGTAGAAGAGAAAGGCTTGAAAACAGTGGTGTTAGTACATTTTCAGAAGCTTTCAACTGGATGCAAGAAGTTTATTAGAGGAAGTGTTTAAGGGATATGCAGAGTTGAAATGGAGAAGGGGTTTATTATTCATCAAAGTACTGCTTACTAAAATACATTTAGAAGAAATATTAGTTGAGAAAATAGTGCTGAAAGTAGGAACAGCTCCAAAGAGGTAGCAATAATTTAATCATGAGATAATCCTGTTACTAGGAATTGCTGCCTTAAAGCTAGAGACAAAGTGAGAAGGATATAAAAGCATACGAAAAGGAAAATTCATGCTTTTGCACAGGGCTAGAAAATAGGCTAGAAAAATTTATTTAAGGATCTGTCAAAAGCTTAGTGGTTTAGCTTCCTTTAATCATGGGTCAATTTTCACCTCCTCTGTGAAATACTCCCTGAATGCTCCCTCCCTCTCCAACCCCACAAGATGTTATGCCTGTCTTTCCTTGAATTTGACCATGACTATTTATTACTACCAGCAAATATTATTATGATGAGGATGTCATTACCATTGACACTGTGTTCATTCTTGCACTAATACATCCTACTCATCATCTTATCATGTAGCAAAGCTGCCGCACACGAAAATTCAGTCATGACTATAATTTACGGAAGTAACAGAAGTCAGGAAGCTTCTTGTAAATGTTAATTCATTTCCCCTCCTTTTGAATTCTACTTTCTTAACTACAAGGAAATTATCTTACAGTCCCATTAGCACTTTGTATAGGCCACAGTGAATCACCTTTCCTACGAATTCCCAACCTGAAGCTCTAGATGTCACGTCCCTCCCGACACCATAAATTCAAGGAAGAGCCAACCTTTCTTGGTAGATGTCTGGATAATAATAACCTAAAAATGGCTGCTGTGAGATAGATATGCTGCATGTGGCCTGTGTCTGAACTGCAGTCTCTGTGTGGCACAGGGACTCTTCAGTGTTAACACATTGCCTTCTTTACAATTCCTATTGTATCCCTTGCCCAGGATATTATAAGTAATGTGGGTATTTGGGGAGTCAGTAGCTTCATTTCATCAATACAAAACTAAAACTGAAGCTATTTGACTAGTAGAATATATAATATCATGTAGAAATATTCCAGCTTTAGCTATGACTCACATTCCTACTCGATTTACACAGTCATCTGAGGGGATATTTTTTAGCTACTCAGGTCAATATTTGAGAATGGAAAGCCCAAGACATGAGTCAGCTATCAGAAGTCTCTAACTGCTTTGTAAATGCACTCGTTAGTCATATTCTTATTTAGTTAAGCAGCCAGAATACAACAGTGAAGATCGTTCAGTTCAACCGTGGTGATGAACTCTCCAGAGATATTGACACATGGTTAGGTTTAGTCATGACCATCAGGATAAATCAAATGGCATGGCTTTAAGAAATTGAACTCTTTAGTGTCAACATGTGGCAATTCTGTTATATTTCCTTCACAGATGCCAGATTACTTATAGCCTTGTGAAACATGAGTTTTGTTTCCTAATGTGTTTCTGTGCAACAAAATAGAATATTATCTTTCCTAACCACTAGCAGGTTCAATTTCCTATGATTAATGACATCTGCCACTTTGAACAGTAGGAATCTTTTATTCTATTACTATTATTGCAACTACTATCACAGGATCAACTACCCATTACATTATTTTATTTCATTCTTTCTTTATTTTTAGTTTTTATTTTACTTTAAGTTCTGGGATATATGTGCTGAACGTGCAGGTTTGTTACACAGGTATACATGTGACATGGTGGTTTGCTGCACCCATCAAGCCATCATCTAGTTTTTAAGCCCTGCATGCATTAGGTATTTGTCCTAATGCTATCCCTCCCCTTGCCCCCCACCCCCTGACAGGCCTCAGTGTGTGATGTTCCCCTCCCTGTGTCCATCTATTCTCACTGTTCAACTCCCACTTATGAGTGAGAACATGCGGTGTTTGGTTTTCAGTTCCTGTGTTAGTTTGCTGAGGATAACAGTGTCCAGCTTCATCCATGTCTCTGCAAAGGACATGAATTCATTCTTTTTTTATGGCTGCATAGTATTCCATGGTAGATGCCACATTTTCTTTATCCAGTCTATCATTGATGGGCATTTGGGTTGGTTCCAGGTCTTTGCTCTTGTAAATAGTGCCGCAATAAACATACGTGTGCATGTGTCTCTATAGTAGAATGATTTATAATCCTTTGGGTATATACCCAGTAATGGGATTGCTGCATCAAATAGTATTTCTGGTTCTAGGTCCTTGAGGAATCACCACACTGTCTTCCACGATGGCTGGACTAATTTACACTTTCACCAACAGTGTAAAAGCGTTCCCATTTCTTTGCATTTTTGCCAGCATCTGTTGTTTCTTGACTTTTTAACGATTGCCATTCTAACTGGCATGAGATTGTATCTCATTGTGGTTTTGATTTGCATTTCTCTAATGACCAGTGGTGATGAGTTTTTTTTCATATGTTTGTTGGCTGCATAAATGTCTTCTTTTGAGAAGTGTCTGTTCATATCCTTTGCCCACATTTTTAAAAATTTCTTATCTGAATCTTGAAAGTGAAAAGTTATTCTCATTTTGCAGATAGGGAAGCTGAGGTAGCTTCACAGAGTTAAGTAAACTGCCCCAAGTTTCCCATTGTCTATGGTAGAGTACAGAGGCTCTCTGATAAGCCCTATGCTTATGCTCCTATGTCAGGCTGCCACCTATGAAAACTTAATTACACCAAAATACTCATATTTTACAAAGAAATATGGTTGTTAAAAATTAGGGTAAAGATGTGTTTTAAAAGGTTGTTCCTTGTTCTTCAGACTGATGCAGGCCCAGGCAAATCTCCAAATTGGAGCTTCGCCCAGGAGGGTTCCTGGCTTTACCCAGGAAGGAATTCAAGGGCAAGCCAGTGGTGTCAAACAGCAATCTTTTATTGAATGGTATTGCTCCTTGCAGAGCAGTACTAACTCATTGGTAGTGCACACACGGTCGGCAAAGTATGAGTTCTTGATTATTCTATTTATACCCACTTATTCCCAGTTTCAATTACATGCAAATTAGGGGGCAGGTTAATACAAATAGAGGGGGCATTATCTGGAACGTCCTAGGAAAGCAGCGGTATCTTCCAGGTCATTGCCACGGAAAGGGGTGGTAACTTCCACGTCATTACCATAGCATCTGTAAACTGTCATGGTGCTGGTGGCAGTGTCTTATGCTAATAAGCAATGAGGGTAGATAGGGATTACTTTCCTAGTCATCTGATGGTTCCTGCCAGTTTATTTTATCATGTCTGAACCACAGCCTGTTTTGGTCAGTAGGGTTCTGACCAGAAAATAAGTCCTGCCAGCCTCCAACCTCAAAACTGTAGAAGCATTAAATGCAGAATTCTTAGGAAAGAGAGAGCCTTTTAATAATCTTAGTAATTCCTAAGGTGTGCTGTAGCACACCTTATAGATTTCTTTAAGTTAAAGAGCTTTGTGTCACTAACTACCTCAGCTGTATTTTATTAGGTGTAGTAGAAAAAAATCAGCCAAATTATTGGCAATTATATTTTTATGGCATCATTGTGAAAAAGGGTTGAAACCAAAATTCTGTAAAAAAGACTTGCATATAAAAATCTGTGCAGCTTTTCATGTTAAACTGACAGTATTGGAAATGATATGTGTGGCTGAAAAATCATTCAAATATCTGGGAATTTCTTTTTTTTTTAGGTATCATTATATACAAGGCTTTAAAAAAATTTGGAATATAAAGATTAGTCTGGCATGAAAATATTAACAACTTTTAGTGTTTAAAAAAACATGGGAGAGATTCTGTAGTTCAATTCATTAAGCTGATAGTTCATTAAACTGATTCTGTAGTTCATTAAACAGATTTATGGAAAATATTTGAAGAAAAAGTTTATATTTAAAAAATCTGGTATTTTTTCTGCATATCCATAAATCAGGATGGATCAAATTCTTTAGTTTTATCATCTTTTTTAAAATCAATATTTTAAAAATCTATTTGAATTAGCTTTTATCTTCATGCCAATTTGCAGAATCATTAATATAAACTCACATAGAAATTTCTGAGACATCTGATGTTTCATTTCTCTATTCATAGCAGTTAAAATCGTAGGTATGTTACCTTGCAGAGACAGAACTTTAACATTCATAAAACACATTTACAAGTTGTAAACACGATTAAATTGAAAAATAGACTATGAAAATGGACTGTTGAATTAGTGTAAAATAAGTTAAACAATTGAGAAAAAGGTTATTCCAGGTCAAAGAAACATGATTAAATCCACATCTTGGAAAGGGAAGTCATTCATTTTAAATAATTATACCTCCTGGCAAAATATAAAGCCCCTCCCTCTGCAATATGAACTGGTTTCAAAATGAACAAAAGGATATCTCACACACAGTAAATGTTTCATATAAGACGTAATATTTGTAAGATGCCTTGAATAATGAACAGAAATTAATACATAGGGATGATGTAAATGCTATATTAAATATTACCCTAAAGTTCTGGGAGGAGGAAGCAGATTAGTATTATATCAGTGAATCATTTTTACCAAGAAATACGGTAATGAGGGTGGATCAATCTGGAAGTATGGCTAAGCCATTCCAGTGAAAACAAGAGGTAGAAAAAAACTGTTCCTTAGTTAAAGGAATTGGCCACCAGTTCAAGCAAGAAGAAATGAAGCCTAGAAAGATAATGGAGATAATCAAAACAAAATGGGAGAGGCTGTTACAAGTATATTATAGGTGGTAGGAAGCATAACTGGTTTGGTCACCTCTACAGAGGCTACAGCTCAGAACCTAGTTTATTGCTTGGAACTTAATAGTAACTGAATATTTATTGAAGGAGTTCATAAATGAGTGATTGAATAAAATTTTACATCTTATTAAAGGACTGTAACTAAGTGAGAGTATGAATTTAAAATGAGTCAAGCTTAGCCTGAAACTAACAAAAGTATTAATTTAGGAGAAGGGTCCAATTTCAGGGGAAGGTGTATCTTCATTTTAAATTTATTGGTTTAAAAAACTCAAGAGGATACCCAGGTGGAGATATCTCTAGCAGATAGTTGTAAATATGAGTGTGGCTCTCAGAATAGAGGATGTTTGTTGAAATAAATAAATGAGCCCTATTCTTAGCAATGCTACATTTTTATTATTTATTTAAATAATTATATTAGATTCTGTTTTTTTCTTTCTCTTGGTTAATTATAAAATAAATTTCTTATTTATTTTGTCTACTTGTTCCACTCCTCCTCTGTTCCAGTTATCTACCTCTGAATAGAAAACCACCCCAAAACTTAGTGGCCTAAAACATGAATTTATTAATATTATCTCACGGTACTTTGGGGGGTAGCTGGATTCAGGTGGATGATTAGTGCTGAGTCTCTCATGTAGCTGTGGTCATATCATTACAGGGCTAGAGTTACATGAAGACTTCTTTACTCACATATCTAGATCTTTGTTTGGGATGACTGGAATAATTGCAGCTGCTCCAGCAGCTACTCTACTTGACTAGTTTGTCCTCAGAGCATGGAGGCCTCAGAGTAGTCAGACTACTGCCATCGTAGTTGGCTTTTCCCAGAGACAGCATTAGAAGAGAACAAATTAAAAGTCACATCGATGAGAAGTCAAGCAGCATCACTTTCACTATATTGGGTGGGTCAAAGACAGTACAGACTACCTTTGCATAGGGGACTCCCTAAATTACCCAAGTGATGACTCTTTGGAGGGTCACCTTTGGAGGCCAATTATCATATTTCTCTTTCAACCCCTATTACTTGTCATTTTTAATTGTGAGAAATTTAAAAAATAACTATAAAGCAAATATTTACTCATGCAATACCACTTAGATCAACAAACAATATGGCTAACACAATAGAAACTCCCTCACCCTCAGATCCCACCCTCTGTACACCCCTCTTGAACACAATGACCTTACTCCCCACTAGAGAGAACCACAATCTTGACTTCTGTGAGAATCATTTCTTTCCTTCTCCTTAGAGCTTTACCATCTTTGGACATATCTGAAGGGAATATAGTTTAGTGTTGTTTATGAATTTTATACAAATGAAACTATACTCTATGCATTTTTGAGATTTGTTCAACTTTATGTTGTAACCATGAATGTTACTGTATGCTGACTTTTTTTTCATTTACATTTCTGTGCAAACTCCATGATATGAATCTATTGGTTTTTACATACCCATTTCAGTTTAGATTGATGTAGGGTTGTTTCCATGTGTCTACTACACATGATGTGGCTATAAACACTCTTGGACATGACTTCTTATGCAGATTTGTAGTATTTTCTCTTTATACCTGGAAGTGGAATTAACAGGCATTAGAAATTAAACTATTTAACTTAATCAGATAAGTCAAACTGCTTTTCAAAGTAGCTAAACCCAACACTCCCATATGCAAGCTATGTGAATTCTCATAGCACCACATCCTACCAACACTTGGTATATTAAATATTTTAATGTTTACTAATCTGGCAGATGAGTAATGATATTTTGAAATCATTTTAATTTTAATACATGTGATAATTAATGAGGTGTAATAACTTTTCTTGTGTTTACTGGCCATTAGAATATCATCCTTTTGAAGGGCCTGTTCAGATATTTTCCTGTTTTTCTAATGAATTACCTATTTTCATCTTACTGATTTGTAGGAATTTTAATATTTCATGGATAATAGTTCCAATTTGTGGTTTATCTTTTCATTCTGTTTTGTGGCATCACTTGATAAATAGTAGTTCTTTGTTGAATGTATTCAAGTTTATCAATGTTGTCATTTATTTATTTATTAAAATGACATGATAATATGTTGTTCCTGTGAAATAGCTCAGTCAAAATGAGAATGCTAATATATTAAAAAGCAAAAAGGCATTAAATACACTGTTTTAGCTTTTAAAAGCATTTTATGAAAACACTATAATGAATGATGAGTTTGTAAGAGAAAAAGCAAGGCCAGAAGGAAAATAAGAGAATCAGGGACTGAAAAGAAAATATAAATAATGTAGAGAAGGAGTAGTCCAAGAGGCTAGGACAACAATTGAGGTTGTGCAATGTCTGAAAAGAGAGAGGAGTACTTCGAGAATAAGGAATATTTTTAACAGTATTAAATGCTACTGAGCTTTCAAAGACCATGGAATTTAAACTGCCTATCCTTGTCTTTCCTTGTCTAATTCTTATTTTCCAGCAAGATGCTTCTTTCTAGTATCAAGTGGCCAATTCTTTCCTCTGACAGCCCTGTGGCTCCCTTTGCCTTTCTGCTTTTCTCAACAGTACCACTCTATTTTGAGAGCCCCAGCTACGTTGGGGATCCAGTACCAGGAAGGCTGTCAGCCCTGTGCTAAAGAAAAATGAAAGGGAGTCAGACATGAGTGTGTACAGTCTGCTTTTCATGAGATACTTCTTTTAGCTGGAGGATGGTCTACTACCTTGTTTTGCAACCCTGGTCCCACACACAGGGACCTTATTTACAGTGGAAGATGACCTTGTGGCTCTTGTATGACCCATGACTACATTATGCCTATCTGACCATTTCTCTGGTGATGAAAGCCAAATGTTGTGTCCTCTCCAGCACACTGGGGAAAACCTGGGCTGGGACAGCCCGTTGTTCTTCAGATGGAAGTTGAACATTCAATACAATACACTACCACAGGATGAAACAAGGCCAATTTTTTTTTTTTTTTTTTTTTTTTTTAACGGAGCCTTGCTCTGTTGCCCAGGCTAGAGTGCAGTGGTGTGATCTCGGCTCACTGCAACCTCCACCTCCTGGATTCAAGCAATTCTCCTGCCTCAGCCTCCCGAGTAGCTGGGACTACAAGTGTGCATCACCATGCCCAGCTAATTTTTGCATTTTTTTTTTAGTAGAAACAGGGTTTCACCACATTGGCCAGGATGGTCTTGATCTTTTGACCTTGTGATCCACCCGCTGCGGCCTCCCAAAGTGCTGGGATTACAGGTGTGAGCTACCGTGCCCGGCCCAAAGATTTTTACTTACATATTTTGGGCATGGAGGGCATAATTAATGGAGAGGAAATTATGGGTCACACGAGGCAGAAGTGGAGGGTCAGGAAGCGAGAGAGAGGCAGTGAGTAGCCACTAGCAGTATGTATATGGGAATAAGACGTGGGTCACCTCAAGTCCATGGGCAAATGTCTAAATGGTCCATTTAAAGAAAATAGCTGGAAAGCAGGGAGCATAGTCTGTTGGGCAGCAGAGATGTTTCTCAGTTCTTGTCTCTGGCATCAGCTTGAGCCATTCGGGTATGGTGTAGAACTGAAAGCTGTGTTAAGAACCTTGCTTCTAGTATGAGAAACTTAAACTTGTATTCAAAATAGGTGCCGAGGCAACGTAAAATCATAAGAATTCACTAAACACCCATGTTGTGGTGAGAGTCTTAAGACCTTGCTATGAAGTGAGCCCGTCACTATGTACAGATGGGGACATTGGGTCACATGCTACTTCAATTGTTGAAAATTACCTATCTATACAGACAACAGGGTATTAGGTAGATTTTACTGATAGTTTTAATGTGTCATACAAGCCTCCAAGGTTCTTTCTCCAATCATAACCAGGAATCAGCTTCCAGCCTCTACCCTTCTGTCATTTATTCTCTGGGGAAATTAAAAAAAAAAAAAGCCAAAGACAAATAGCCCAATATTCCACTGAGAGATCCTTAAAGTGCCAATATGTTTTAGAGTGGAATGAAAATAGATTTTCAAATTTGACTTTACCGAATCTCTTGGTATCAGTTTCTTCATTTAGGGATAATTTTGTCCTACCACCAAACCCTTCAATTTTGTGCATAGCTGAAACCTGATACAGACTTTACACTCCCCAAAAATAATGCTGACAGAGAATAGATGAATAATAAACATCATACATTACAATGAATTTTCTGCACTATTATGGATAGATGTCTTACATAACTAATGATACACGATTCGTCTTTCACTATAACTTTGAATAATTAACTTTTAATGGGTTTTTCTTTTGTTGCTTTTAAAAGAATATATGTATTTAAATAAGTGGTTTATATATACTAACCGTTATACATTAGATTAAATAAATATGGTCATTTATTTAAGAAAGGATGAAAAGGTAACTATGTTTATAACAAAATGTTTTATAGGTAAGTTATTTTTTCTTTTGAAACTTTTAATGGAGTTAACTTCTGATGTTTTATTTTAAAATACTTTGAATGTTTTTAAAGCTATTAGCTAACAATGCTATACTCTCTGTGTGAAAAATATGGGTTTATTATTGTACTGGGGAGTAATATGGTTCTTTACTGCTTTTTAGTTGTATCTTCCCTCAAATAGCAGGCTGTCAAGAACCTTTTTGATATAATTGCAGTTGTAAGTAATGGCACCTCCTACCACCTGTTAGTTTGCTGCTGCTTACATGCTATGTGTTCTGAAAACAAATAAGAAAGGCTTTTTTGAAACTTCATGATAAACGAGAATCTAGAAAGTTCTGAGAGAGCTTGAATCTAATGGCTACAAATAAGAGCTAAGTATTTCAATCTCTAATTTTAGGCCAGTGTTTAAAAATGTATATGTCTCATGTTATTTTATTCCTTTCTTAGTCCTATAAAATAGATACTATTATTACCCATATTTTACAGATGAGTTGAACAAGGAGACTCAGATAAACAAGCATTCTGAGTGGAGTCTTTTAATCTTTCTGACTCCTCCCCTTCCAAAATTGATAGAGCAACTATACAGGTAAACAAATAAGCAAGCAAACAAAAAGCCCACAGAAAACATCTACTCTAAAACGAGATAATAAGAAATTCTCATGAACCCCAAAATATGATGGAGGGAGGACAAACTGGATCCATATAATATCATTGACTATTAGAATGCAGAGAAAAAGCAAGGTACAAAAAAAGTCAGTTAGACCCACTACCAGAAAGTTAGATTATCAATCTAAGGACAGAAGTGGAAACTGGGACGGGCTTTTGCAGGCTCCAGTTCTCAGAAGAGCGGAAAAGGACTGCAGGAAGATCTACTGATGTTGGCAAATCTGGACTCAATGAATCTTCCACACTAACCAACTGGAGCTCCTTCCAGTTCAAAGTCCTGTACTGAAGAGAAACTAATGGGAAGAGAATTGAAATTAAGTTTGCTAATATAAATATATATTCAAAATAGGTAAATATAAGGCCTGTGTCTTCTCATTTTGATTACTTTGGCCCTTGCAAATGTTACTGGTGGGCCTCATTCTGAAATTTGGGAGGTGGCTGCTCTCTACATTTGAGCCCTGGGGCCACCACAAGGGTTTCAGGAAATTGCAGTGGAGCTGCTCCTCCAAACAATCATGGTACATGGAACACAGGCTGCACTGATCATCCATTCTACTTAGCTGATCTGAGTTTGGAGACATGGACTCTCAATTTTCTTAACCATTTAAGTATGGGTTCTATTTGTGTTGTTGCCTTTTTTTTTTTTTTCCCCAAAAAGTGGGAAAGGAACTTGAAGTTCATAGTGTATCTCTTATATTTTTTAAATGTTTCAAAAATGTAATGATATTTCCAAAATGTGAAGAACTTTCTTGTTTAATTTCCCATCACATGCCATCATGTGGGTCTCAAATCATGAGGAAAGAGTAATTACTGGTAATTACTGGCAATACTCTTTTTTTTTTTTTTTTTTTCACACATCCATGCCCAATGCTGGATTTTTGAATCTTCTCATTTATAAATCACATTCATTTTGGAACCATTGTTGAGAAAGAACCTTTTTAAAAAAAATCATTTTCCCAAAGATAACTCATTTTGTCAGTGAGGAGGATGAAAGGATTCTTGTTTGAGATTTTAAAAAAAATCATCACTTTTAATTTAAAAAATAAGTGACAGAAAGAAATTTAAAAATCATCTAGCAGGTAAGCTAGGAGCTTGTGATACTTAATTTGTACACTCTGAGCAAGGCTCTCAAAATATGTGAATCTAACACAGGACAGCTTTTCTTATGCAACCAGCTTCAAAGATTTGTCCTGGAGTGCACAACTATTAAGATGCTCTATTACTTTCCTAGAATCGTCATAACAAATTGCCATAGACTTCATTGATTAAAACAACAAAAATGTATTCTCTAACTTAGTACTGGAACCCAGAAGTCAGAAATCAATGTGTTGGCAGGGCTCCAATCCCTCCAAAGACTCCGGAGGAGAACTTTACCTTGCTTCCTGTAGCTTCTGGAGGCTTCAATCTTGTGGCAGCAAAACCCAAATCCCTACAGAAAGGCTCTTCTCATGCCATTTTCCTCTGTGCTGCTCTCCACACCCACTCTTCTTCTTATAAAGACACTTGCCATAGGATATAGGGCCTACTGTAATCCAGGATGATCTCATCTAGAGAACTTTAATTTAATTACATCTTCAAAGATCTTTTCCTAAATAAGGTCACATTCACATACTTCTGGTGAATTTACTTTTTGGGGTCCTATTCAATCTGCTATAGAGATTGATCTAGGATGGTAGAAAAGAACTTTTCATATAATACTTGAAAATCTATCAGTGAGAAAGGTTATAATATACCCCTTCAATACCATAATTAATGTATAAAAATTTATCAACCTAAAATAGTTAATGAAAAAAAGACATTTATATCTTGAGTTGATTGCTAGTCACAGCAAAAGTAAATACAATTTTATTAGCATTAAACAGATTTTGTTTTAGAGAAAATTGCTAATTCACTGTTAAGTCTCTCAGAATTATAGATTATACATCAAAATCAGATTTGTATGCCAGGATATTAAAAGGATAATTTTGTACCCTAGAAATGAAAGCAAACAGAAAATGCCAGAGGTACGTTTACATAATAGTTTAATGCTTTCATACTGGGCCATAGCTATCTTATTATTATCATCCTTATAAAATGTTGTTACATTTTTCTCACTTGGTTTCAACTAATTGTGTTCCTTGTGAGATCAGTGACCTGTGAATATAAAACACAGAGAAATACAAAACAACTGGAATTTGTAATAATATAAAGTAAAAAATGTTCGCTTCAATTTGAGGGCTCTTTTTTATATTTCCCAAATAAGAGGCAGCAGCAAATTTTAAGTCAAGAGTAATGGAAAGAAGAAAATCACTTCATGGGTTATTTTTAAGAGAGGGTGGAGTCTTTAGTTGAGAACATAGCAGGGAGAGTGGTGAGTAGGGGAGAGGGAGAGAAAGGAAGAAAAACAGGGAGTACAGAGGAATAAAGGAAGAGAGGGAGAAAGGAGATAAAGATGAGAGAGGGAGGGGGCGAGAGAGAGAGATAGAGAGAGAGAGAGGTATTTATTGCTACTTCTCTGGGGGTCTAGAAGGAAATGCTTGTGTTTTCTCTCACCCAGGAGGAAGAATTAGCTAATAAGGAGGAGGGCAGCAAGGACTAGAACACAACATTTGTGAGTCTAAATCAGTAAATCTGATTAAGCTCTTTTGTTTCTATTTCTCCACCAAACTTTAAAAATCCATATAATCAAAATCTTATCCTACCTTACAGAAATTTTTGCATGTGAAATCTGGCAAATAATCTTTGGGAAAGAGAATATTAAAAACCTTAAACTCTTAATTGGAGCTAGTTTTAAAAAAAGTTTAATAATATGACTGATCAAAGACAGTGATGCTTACCAAACATTTAAACTGTCCCCTGAACCCCCATACTTTCCAATTTTTTTGCAGTGAGAAGGGAACATGTGATATGTGACGTTCTGGCCAATAAAATGTGAGCTGAGGCAGTCAGTATTACTTCCCACTGGAGAGAGAGAAAATCCCCTCAGGATTCTCCATTCAGCTCTTACCCCTGAGAATGACAGTGAAGGTCACATGTTGTTATTGGAAACTCTAAAATTTGAAATGCTGAGCCATCACATTGAGTTCATCACCCTGGAAAGCTCCACATCTACAGTAAGCTTTATAAGTAGAAAAGCTTAAGAACTATTTTTTAAGCCATTGAGATTTTGTGATGGAGTATTATCATCGTTTATACCCACCCTAATATGTGTAATAGATCTAGGTTGTTTGAGGTTAGCTGAGGTAATCCCTTAATAGATATGAAACAAAATTAAATACTATGAAGTGGGAAGGCATTACATTTGCTTTTTTAAAATTGCATTCTCTTTGATACTTTCTGATAGTTTTATTGCTATTAAAAAGAAAGCATAACTTTTTATTATTGGCTATATGAGTAATCATTATTTTCAACTTTACTAACAGAAAGATATATGATTCCAAATTTCTCTTAAACATTTCTTAATCCCTGTTAACTTAATTGATTTTTTTTCACACAATTAAAGTTGTATGAGAAAGACTAGAAATCATTAATCTCTTGATACAGAATAATTTCTTTCAGATATTAGTAAATGACATATAGTAAATGCCGTTTTCTTATGTCTGGATTTTATACTTTTGCAAAAACAAAATTTAAACTCAAAGGAATTATTTTTAATTTTTGAACATATTTTTTGCCAAATGGGATGGATTTGAAAAAAATTACCCAAACCTTGCTGGGTCATATAAATCATCTCCTTTTTATATGATGATATGAGGCCTATAGACTATAACCATTTTCTCTAAGTCCTCTGGGCCACGAAGTGACTGAGCCCCAAATATATACAATCAACTAAATTTTGACAAGCATACCAAGAAGACACAATGAGGAAAGAATAGTTTCTTCGATAGATGGTGTTAAGAAAGCTAGATATCCGCATGCAAACAAATAAATACATGCACTTATTTACACCACATACAAATTCAACACAAAATGGATTAAAAATCTAAATATAAAATCTAATACCACAAAACTCCAGGAAGAAAATATGAGAAAAGCTCCTGGAAATTGTATTTAGGAATTAGTTTTTGAATATCACAACTAAATCTTGGCAACAAAAGCAAAATAAACAATTGAGACTACATCAAACTAAGGAGCTTCTGCACAGCAATGAAAACAGTTAACAAAATTAAAAAGCAGCCTATGAATTGGAAGAAAATATTTGTGAGCTATGTATCTGATAAGGGGTTAATATCCAAAATATATAAAAATATATAGAAACCTCATACAGCTTAATAGCAATGAATAATAATTAATAATAACAATAACCTGATTAAAAATGGGCAAATGACATGAACAGACATTTCACAAAGAAGGCATAAAACTGGGCAATAGGTATATGAAAATGCACTAATCACTAATCATCAGAAAAATTCATATAAAAATCTCATCTTAAACCTGTTAGAATGGCTACCATCACAAAGACAAGATACAATATGTGTTTCTGAACTTGTGGCGGAAAGAGAACCCTTTCACACTGTTTCAATGGTCTTTACATTTTATTTTGTTTTGTTTTTGCAGTGGCTGTTACCAGTTTTTCCTTTCCATATTTAGTGCTTCCTTTAGGAGCTCTTTTAAAGCAGGCTTGGTGTTGACCAAATCCCTCAGCATTTGCTTATCTGTAAAGGATCATATTTTTCCTTCAGTTATGAAGCTTAGGTTGTCTGGATATGAAATTCTGGGTTGAAAATTTTTTCCTTTAAGAATGTTGAATATGCGTCCCCACTCTCTTTTGGCTTGCAGGGTTTCTGCCAGAGATCTGCTGATAGTCTGACAGGCTTCCCTTTGTGGGTAACCCCACCTTTCTCTCTAGCTACCCTTAGCGTTTTTTCCTTCATTTTAACCTTGGTGAATCTGACAATTATGTGTCTTAGGGTTGCTCTTCTCGGGGAGTACCTTTACAGTGTTCTCTGTATTTCCTGAATTTAAATTTTGGCCTGTCTTGCTAGTTTGGGGAAGTTCTCCTGGATAATATCCTGAAGTGTGTTTTCTGACTTCATTCCATTCTCGCCGTGAGTTTCAGGTACACCAATCAAATGCAGGTTTGATCTTTTCACATAGTTTGATATTTCTTGGAGGCTTTGTTTGTTCTTTTTCATTCTTTTTTCTCTAATCTTGTCTTCACACTTTATTTCATTAAGTTGATCTTCAATTTCTGATATCCTTTTTTCCACTTCATCAGTTTGGCTATTGATACTTGCGTATGCCTCACGAAGTTTTCGTGCTGTGTTTTTCAGCTCCATCAGGTCATTTATGTTCTTCTCTAAACTGGTTATTCTAGTTCGCAATTCCTCTAACCTTTTTTCAAGGTTCTTAGCTTCCTTGCATTGGATTAGAATGTGCTCCTTTAGCTCAGGGAAGTTTATTACCCACCTTCTGAAGCCTACTTCTGTCAATTCACCAAACTCATTCTCTGTCTAGTTTTGTTCCCTTGCTGGTGAGGAGTTGTGATCCTTGAGAGGAGAAGAGGCATTCTGTTTTTTTGGAATTTTCAGCATTTTTGTGCTAGTTTTTCTTCATCTTCATGGATTTATCTACCTTTGGTCTTTGATGTTGGTCACCTTCGGATGGGGTTTCTCTGTGGACATCCTTTTTGTTGATGTTGATGCTATTGCTTTTTGTTTTTTAGTTTTCCTTCTAACAGTCAGGTCCCTCTTCTTCAGGTCTGCTAGAGTTTGCTGGGGTCCACTCCAGACACTGTTTGCCTTGGTATTACCAGCAGAGGCTGCAGAATAGCAAAGATTGCTGCCAGCTCCTTCCTCTGGAAACTTTGTCCTAGAGGGGCACCTGCCAGATGCCAGCTGGGGCTCTCCTGTATGAGGTGTCTGTCAACCCCTGCTGGGACGTGTCTCCCAGTCAGGAGGTATGGGGGTCAGGGACCCACTTGAGGAGGCAGTCTGTCCCTTAGTAGAGCTCAAGTGCTGTGCTGGGAGATCTGCTGCTCTCTTCAGAGCTGGCAGGCAGGAACATTTAAGTCTGCTGAAGTTGTACCCACAGCTGTCCCTTCCCCCAGGTGCTCTGTCCCAGGGAGATGGCAGTTTAAGTCCCTGACTGGGGCTGCTGTCTTTCTTTCAAAGATGCCCTGCCCAGAGAGGAGGAATCTAGAGACGCAGTCTGGCTAGAGCGGCTTTGTGGTGTTGCAGTGGGCTCCACCCAGTCTGAACTTCCTGGCAGCTTTGTTTACACTGTGAGGGGAAAAATGCCTATTCAAGTCTCAGTGATGGCAGACGTCTCTCCCCTCACCAAGCTCGAGCATCCCAGGTCAACTTCAGACTGCTGTGATGGCAGCAAGAATTTCGAGCCAGTGGACCTTAGCTTGTTGGGCTCCATGGGGGTGGGATCCACTGAGCAAGACCACTTGGCTCCCTGGCTTTATCCCCCTTTCCAGGGCAGTGAACAGTTGTGTCTTGCTGGTGTTCCAGGTGCCACTGGGGTTCGAAAAAACACTCCTGCAGCTAGCTTGGTGTCTGCCCAAATGGCTGCCTAGTTTTGTGCTTGAAACCCAGGGCCCTTGTGGTGTAGGCACCCGAGGGAATCTCCTGGTCTGTGGGTTGTGAAGGCTGTGGGAAAACTGTAGCATCTGGGCCGGATTGCACCATCCCTCATGGCATGGTCCCTCATGGGTTCACTTGGCTAGGGGAGGAAGTTCCCCGACCCCTTGTGATTCTCAGGTAAGGCAAAGCCTCACCCTGCTTCTGCTTGCCCTCTGTGGGCTGCACTCACTGTCTAACCAGTCCCAATGAGATGAAGCAGGTACCTCAGTTGGAAATGAAGAAATCACCCTCCCTTCTGCATTGGTCTTGCTGGGAGCTGCAGATAGGAGCTGTTCCTACTCGGCTGTTTTGCCCAGGAAAACCCATGTCATTTTTAAAAGAAAGAATAAATTTTATAGGCTTTACCGTCCTGCTGTCTCCATCTCTAAATTACTCCCACCCACAACCCCAACCCTATACACATAGTACTAATAGTGCCATTTCACTATTAACTGAGCTTCCCTTTCCCACTAAATTTTCATTCCTTGAGAAATGAAAGATGATCAAAGCCACCGAGAAACTGGCAAAATGCCATTTATAGCAGCATATATTTGGCAGCAGGACTTAGTCCTGCTATTAGAAAGGAAATTCTTAGTAAATGCAAGTATATATAAAAAAGGATCCATCTTCTGATGTGTTCTCTTGCAGGGAAATGGATTTTACTCCCTTTGAACAGGCTCTACATGCATACTCTTTGAAGGAAAAAATCATATTGCTTTTAATAAAAGTCCTTTCTTTTTATTTCTTTTCTATATTGTGCATCTGTTTCTTTTTCCATACCTTGGTGGATCTCAGTTTATTAAAAGTATTCTATCAACAAAATAGGAGGGAATTATTATCCCACTGCTAGTATCTTTCCTTTGTTTTAACTTGATTCCACACTTCAACTTTAGTGTACTTTAATTAATAGCAATAAAAAAACCAGACCTTTATAGATTCTGAAGAAGAGCATTCTAGTTAAGTTCTTTAGAAGGTGAATTTAATTGTAGGTGTAATATATTTACAATGCAAAAAATGTTTTATATGTAACAAGGCAATTTATATGTATCTATCTAAGTAGACATGTGTGATAGTAATTATAAATGAACTATTATTAATTGTCTGGTAAAATAAGTAGTTACCAACAGATGATATTGAAAACATAATAAAATATAAACATTAGTGTAATAGAATAATGTACTAACATGTTTTGGACTGACATGTAAACCAACTACAATTTGTGGTGCTTACATATACTGTCTCATTTAAACTTCATAATAATTCAATTAGTGAATACTCTTAAATTGTCTTAGTTTGAGAAGTGAGAGAACTAAGGCACAGTGAGACTATTTTTAATAGGAATTAATGAGTACTCACTTTCGTGTTGAATGAATTAGCTATTTACCAACCAAATATTTACCTTAAATATATATTTAATATAAAACATAAATACATAATAAATATAAAATAGGATATAAGCATATTAAGACCCAAGCATCTTGTGTTTTCTGCAGGCATTTATGAAACTGTGGCAGACTGTCTTGTTAGCTTACAAAGAAGACAAAAATCTCAGAGCCTTCATAGACTCTTTTTCTGCATTCTGATAAAAAGATACTGTCTCTTTTCTGATCTTTCTCAATGTTTAAAAAGTAACAAAATGTACATCCTGACACACTTACCTTTTTTTTTATTCCTGTCAAATAGTCATATGGGAAAATGGTGGAGGGGCAAAACAAACAGATCAACAAAAGAAAATGTGGTCAAACTGTCATACAAGCATAAACTTTGTGTGACTGTGTATTTGCTGTCTTATTCTGTACCACATGCTTTTTGAATATTTGGGATTAACTAACCTGCTAATGAGACCCATCTTCCTTTGAAGACTCAATCTATCCCACATTCTTTCTGTGCTGGGGAATGAATATTTCTCCCATAAAACATATTAATAGCATAAATATAATTTGATGATAGGAAAATCATTCTTTATAAGAGCTATTGTGTTGAAAGATAGTAGTTCCCCTGAAACCAGGTAATAAATGCCAACTCCCTCTTAGTGAAAAGTGAAATAGTTATTTATCTTAAACTATTCTTGGCATAATTCTAGATATGTTAGAACATGATAGTACTAACAGCTAGTACACTTTTTAGGTTTATATCTATAAGAACAAATGTATTATATGATCATGTTAACATTATTTTACTGGTCAAGCATGGTGGCTCATACCTGTAATCCTAGCACTTCAGGAAGCTGACGGGGCCAATCACTTGAACCCAGGAGTTTGAGACCCAGTCTGGGCAATATGGCAAGATTCCATCTCTTTCTCTCTCTCTTCAGTGAAAAGAAAAAAAAAACATTATTTTGCTAGCAGCAAATTATCATTATGATTTTTAAGGGTAATACAAATATTTAAAGTTAATGCTTAATATACATAGATATATTTAGCTTTAGGAAATAAATATTTAGGGAAATACCTTAGTAAATCTCATTTTAAAAAATGTATACCCAAGACAACTGGTTCATTTTGGGTTTGCTTGTATGAGTTGATATATAACTGTTTTATTATTTATTTATTTACTTTTTAAGACAGGGTCTTGCTCTGCCACCCAGTCTGGAGGGCAGTGGCACAATCATGGCTCACTGCAGCCTCAAACCCCTACACCTAAGTGATTCAACCTGCCCAGTAGCTGGGACCACAGGTGTGCACCAAAATATCAGGCTACATTTTTAGTTTTTCATAGAAACAGGGTCTCCTTCTGTTGCCCAGGCTGGGTTTGAACTCCTGGGTTTAAGCAATCCTCCCACATCAGCCGTCCAAATGGTTGGAATTACAGGCATGATCCACTGTGCCCAGCTTGATTTAACTGTTTTAATTAAGGCCAAAGCTCAAGTTTCCCATACTTTTTACACACCTAGATTATTCTCTGATTTGTGAAATAGTCTCTTCCTTCTCTAGCTCCTTGAGTCAGATGTATCTCTTCTATGTTAGGTAGGGTAATGTTTGCTGTTTTAACAAACCAGCTCCCAAATAAGCTAGGGCAGTCGAGTTCTTGTCCATGACTATGCAAGCTATGGGCAAATAAAAACTGAAACTCGGTACCCTAAGACAGTGAATGTTTATTTTTTCATTGATGTATAGTCCTATGTAGATGCCCTTGGCTGATGAAGTATAGGGTTCTACTTCATACAGTCATTTAGGGAACTAGGATGATGAAGGTTGTGCCATTGCCAACACATATTTACCTGGGTGCTTCAGCTAGTAGAGAGAGACAGCAAGTTGCCCTGCATGGATATTCAGTAGGTAAAGAGAGAAAAAAAATATAAAAGTATTCCCACTTCAAACCACCTTGGCAGAAAAGTGACCCATGTAAATTTGTCCCATGTTTTACAGATAAGAATTAGTCATGAGACCCCACTGAGATACAAGAATGATAGGCAAGTGCAGTCCATTACTGTGCAGTCACTTCTTAAAAATAAACTCCCAACTACTGAAGGAGGTCATACATTTTTGGTGGGCAGCTAACTTTCCCTGCCTCATTCCCCACTCTTAGCAATTACTCTCCAAGTCCATTTAAAGGCCTATCTGTATTAATAATGCCTTCATTTTATTGCTAGTAAATATTATAAATGAGCCTGAGAAACATTCTGTAGCCACATGGAAACACTGACTTATTCTGCTATAAGTACTGTAGAGTTACACGAACCTACACTAGATAAGATCAGTGTAGTCACTAGGGAGCCATCTGCACAAGATATTATAATATATACTACTTTATGTAACCCTACTTGTTGTAAGTGTGATGTGAAGCCTATAAAGTAAATATGTATCACCAAACTTGTTTATATAATGTAACCTTCTCTAAAAAATAACAATGTTAAAAAATATCCTTTCTAATTAGCAGGTTTTTCTCAGAACAATAAGATAATGTACACATTCAGGGAAGCAAAAGGAAATGAATTGAGTGTACATGGAGAAGAAAAATACAATTTAGTCCCCAAAACATGAAGTTATTAATGCCAACATAGATCCATTACATTTTACACATGGATAAGCCAAAAGCTATGGCAGTCAAGTTCTTGTCCATGATTACGCAAGCTATGGGCAAATAAAAACTAAAACTCAGATCTTCCAGTCTTGTGCTATTTCTTATTCAAGCTGTGATACAGTTTAGATATTTGTCTTCTCCAAATCTCATGTTGAAATTTTATTTGCAATGTTGGTGGTAGGGCCTAGTGGGAAGTGGATCCTTCATGAATAGCTTGCTTTCCCTTCCCTGAGGTAATGAGTGAGTTCTCACTATCTGAGTTTACAGGAGGGCTGGTTGTTTAAAAGAGCATAACAGTCATCCTCTCTTGATCACCGCCTCACCATGGGGCACACCTACTCCCCCTTTCCCTTCTGCCATGACTTATAGCTTCCTGAGGCCCTTACCAGAAGCAGATGCTGGTGTCATGCTTCTTGTGCACCCTGAAGAACCATGAGCCAAAACATCCTCTTGTCTTTATAAGTTACTCAGCCTCAGATATTTTGATTATGCAAACAGACTAACACAAGCTGACATCCTAGCAAGATGAAGGATGACTGGAACTGCAGTGGTGGAATACCATGGGTTTACTCTGTGGCTTCTTCTGAGTCTGTATTTTAGGCTATGATGAATTAGAGTACCATTGGCTGTAGGGATTAACAGTTTTGTTCACCTATCTTCTTGCTATTTCATAAAACCTATCAAAAACATGAGGAGTGTCAAACTCACAAGAGAATTGAAAAAAGTATTTCAGGTAACCATTGCCATATGTAATCTAGTACAATAGTAGTGGTTTCTATCATTTGAAGTCAGCTACCAGAAGGTGCTTTATATAGTGTTATACCACTGGATCTTCAAATAATCCCCTGCAGCACTTATTATCAGCACATATTTACCAATTTTACAGTGGAGAAAATAAATAACTGAGTAAATAAGAGACAGAGTTGGTATTAATGTTGAAGAATGTCTTATCCTAGGCCATTCCCTTTCTCCATGTTTGTACTTTATTTTAATGTGTTTCAGAACAGAACATATGGTTAATCTAATATATGGCATTATTAGAGAGTGTATTAGGATTCTCTAGAGAGAGTCAATAGGAGACAGAGAGAGAGAGAGAGAGCGAGTCAGATGGGTGACAGGGAATTTATTAGGGGGATTGGCTCATGTGATTATGGCGACTGAGAAATCCTGAGATGGACCATCTGCAAGCTGAAGGCCCTGGGATGCTGGTAGCATGGCTCAGTCCAAGCTCCTAAGTCTAAGAATCAGGGAAGTGAATGATGTAAATCTCAGTCTGAGACCAAAGGCCTCAGAACTCAGGAGGCTGCTGCTTTAAGTCCTGGAATCCAGAGGCCATGAAACTGGAGTTTTCATCCAAGAAAGGAGAGGAAGAGTGTTTCACAGTTGCAGCAGATGGATGGACACATTAGCCTTTTCCTGTTTTTGTTTTCTCTGAACTCCCAGAAGATTGGATGGTGCCCAGCAATTGCATTTGAAAGCTAGTACAAGAGTAACAGTTTCTGTCATTTGAAGTCAGATACCAGAAAGTGCTTTATATAATGTGATCCCACTGGATCTTCAAATAATCCTTTATAGTACATATTATGAGCACATATTACCAATTATACAGCTGAGAAGACAAGTGACTAAATAAAGAAGTAAGAAGTAAGAGTAAGAAACCACACTGAGGATAGATCTTCCTCACCTAGTCCTCTTAGACTCACATGCTAATCTTTGGAAGCAACCTTAAAGACACACCCAAAACAAGGCTTTCCCAAGCTTCTAGGTGTTCCTTAATTCTGCCAAGTTGACACCTAAAATTAACCATCACAGTAAGCATTCTTAGGTACATTGTAACAATGGCTGCTTGCTGCATATACAATTAAATTTTTGGTGCTGAGGCTTGAATTGACCATAAAAATGACTGAAACACTTAAGGGGTTGTGTCTTAGAAGGTGTCTTATTATTGCTCATATATGGTAATTCAGACTCAAGGTTATCCAAGGAAATTCAATTTTTAGGATAAACCAGTTTGAGAAGATAGAAATGAGGTTCAATAAATATGCTCATTCTAGATAAGTGAGCTTTCCTGTAAACATAGCAAAATTTCAAAAATTAATTTTAGAAAAGAATTTAGAGCAATGTATACAAGAAAATGACATAAGACACAATTCAATTTTTGAAACCTAAGATATGTCACCTTACTCTTGAGAACAACCCCCATTGGCCACACTTACATTTCCCATTTGTGCTAGCTATTGAACTTATAAACATGTGACTAATGTCTGCTTGCCCAGATATGCTGTAAACTGCATGAGATGGGGCTCAAGTCAGTGTCATTCACCATCACTTCTGCCTCCTGCACAGTTTCTTCTTCATAATGTTAGCTTTTAAAAATACTGATTAAATTAATTGATAGACAAGGTACTAGAGTTCATTACAATTTCAAATAAATTAATGTACACTAATAGTAAGATGCAAACAACACCCACAAAAACATAAATTCTTCCTACTAGCCCTCCACCACCCAGGTTCATTCTCCAGAGGAAGTAATTGTTCATTATTTCCTATAAGTTTTCTGAACATTAATGCTTCTTTAAGCATGTTTCTACTTTTTCATACATTCATTTCTTACATGAAAATATTTACTTGAAATGTAAATATGTTTATATAGCATCAAATCAGTTTAATAATCCAGACAAAATATTAATTGAATTGGTTGAATTATCCCAATCCCTAATAGGTCATATTCTACATATTCCTAAAAACAAATTCCTTACTTGGACTCATTTACTTGTGATTTCTTTCTTACAAATGTAGTAAGCTGAATGTAGACCAAAACAATTGCATTTCAACACTAGTTAAACTTTCAGGTAGTTTGAAATCAGAAAAAAAAAATGACACGGACTTAAGATTTCACTTACAATATAGTTTTTTTTTTTTTTTTTAATTGTAGTTCTTTGACCATTTTGACAATGAAAAATTCATCGTATCTGATCATGTGCTCATCTACTTACTGGGTTCATTTGACTAGCAAGCAACCCGGAAGATGTAAAATGTAGGCAAAATAGTCACAGGGGTGCCTCTCTGCCATCCATAGACCCAGACCTTGGCACCCCTTCTGCTTACTAATTCTCAATCATTGGTAGTAGGCTATTTAAATTTTACTGTGTACAAGAATACTTCCAAGAACTTTGATTTAAAATAATAGGATAGTCAGTTGTGACCTAGAAATTTTTTTTCTGTAATTGTATACTGTGGTGTGGAACTATTTCAGCAGAAATTGAGATATATAGTATACATATTATTGAATAGTATGTAAAAATATATGTAAATGAAAGCTATATTTTTAACATGAAAATATATTTGCAACCAGAGTAGAATTTATCATGTGGTTTAGCATAGGGTATTTCATAATCTATTGTATTAATACAAATAACATAGTCCTCTGTGCAAACCTAGACTGAAATCATGCTATTCGTTCTTTATGTAACTCTTTTTAAGATTTCCTTTGGTATATGTAGAATCATGAAGCACTGCTTCTGCTCTAATTCAAAATTTAAATTTTGATCAAATATATGTGTCTAACATTATAATTATGGAATTCATCTAAACCTATTTGGATGGTTTAATTTCTATCTCTCTTCTGTCGCTTTTGGCTATCTCGTATCCTTTTACCAATTAGCTGTGGTTTTCAAACTATGCCTCCCAAACCAGCAGCATAAAATCACCTGAGAGTTTCTTGAAGTTTAGAATTTCTGGTCTCACACCTCACTTACTGAATTAATATGCATTTGTTAAAAATGCATTTGTAAAAATGCATATTAATTTATTAAGAAATGCATATTAATTTATTAACAAATGCATATTAATTTGAATCAATACACATAAAAGTTTCAGAAGCACTGTTATCATGTACCACTACTTACTTGTGCCTAAACAGACCCAACGTTTGAAAGCAGTTGATTCTGTTTTCTCTAGTGTCATATGGGGTCATGCACCCTACCCTTGGCCAATCAGAACCCACAAATTTAAGACTTCCTTGATTGGTTCAGAGATGATTAAGTGGCCCAGCCATGGAAGCCAACATTTCTCATGAGACTTTTACCAGGGCTATTGAAAGCAGTTCTCTTTCTTATTAAGGTTGCTTAGCTTTTGGAATTAAGTTCCATATTCCTGATGGCCAAATTTTCACTACATAGAGAGTGCTTGCCTAAGAATTAAACGGACACAGAGGGATATAATAAAGTTGAGATGGAAAGAGCAATGGACAGATTGAAACAAGAGAGAGGAGAAGAGAGGAGAGGGGAGGGGAGGAGCGCAGAAGAAAGGAAAGGAGAGGAGGGGAGGGAAAGAAAGAGAAGGGAGAACAGGGGAGGAGAGAGGAGAGCCAGAAAGGGGAGGGGAGAGGAAGGGGAAGAAGAAAGGAAAAAAGGAGGAAAGAGAGAGAAAGGAAAGGGAAATAAAGGGAGAGGAAGGGGAAAGATATCTTTAAGTGCCTAATAACAGCTGTGCCTTAAACCACCATCATGTGTGGGATTTCTCAATTACATAAGTCATTAAATTCCATTTCTTAGGTTGGAGTTGGCTTTCTAACACTTGCAAATGAAAGTATCCTAATTGTACAGATGATGAAACTGTTTCCATGAGGAATTTAATTACTAAACTACCAGACAACATTCTCTTGGTGTGTCTTACATTTAAAAACATGCTTTAATTTTCAGCCTGAGCCAAATTTACTCTCTAATGTATTCAACAAAACAAGTTCATGTTTTACATTCCTGAATCTCAAAACATGTGCTTTCTCTTGAATAATTAAAAATGTGACTGCTAGTGATCTTGCTATAATGGCTGTCTTTGTATGAATTGATCAAAATACAGATTAGTGTTTTACTTTATTATTAAAAACACTTGGTTTGAACTTCTTGTTACGTTAGTGATTTTAAATCTGAACACTTTCTGAAAACCTGTTTCATGTTTTAGACACACCAAAAGTAAACAGATTCAATGTAGATGGAGAAAACCAAACCTTCCTTTCCTTCTCACATTTCCTACTGCTCCCTGCCATCTTTCAAATTTCTTATCTCTCTCTTTTTTTTTTTTTGAGACAGAGTTTCACTCTTGTTCCCCAGGCTGGAGTGCAATGGCATGATCTCGGCTCACTGCAACCTCCGCCTCCCAGGTTCAAGCAATTCTCCTGCCTCAGCCTCCTGAGTAGCTGGGATTACAGGCATGTGCTACCATGCCCAGCTAATTTTTTGTTTTGTTTTGTATTTTTAGTAGAGACGGGGATTCTCTGTGTTGGTCAGGCTGGTCTTGAACTCCTGACGTCAGGTGATTGCCCACCTCAGCCTCCCAAAGTGCTGGGATTACAGGCATGAGCCACCGCACCTGGCACCTCCTGTTTCTTTTAAATGTTATTCTTGAACCAAATAGTGGACACCATTTAAAACAAAACCTATTTTTTATTCAACTTGGTATTAAACAGTTTGTCATATTTTCCTCACACTGTGAAAATCCAGTTATTAAATTATCCAGTAGATATTACATGCCATCTTCACGGGAATTTTTAAACATATAAAACATTGCAAAGGCGATATCAGGGTTAAAATACATTGAATCACTGGGCTAATATAATAATTTGAAAATGATGGCATGCATTCTTAAATTGTTTTATTTTCTGATAACATTGTCATAAAATTTCAGGCAAGCCATCACAAAATTGAATGTTTGAATGTGCAGCATTATTTCTGTATCAATATCTTTATGTATCTATATCTTTTCTTATGATAAATAAGACTTTTCAGTGTTGAGTAAGGCTGACGGTGATAACAGTTCCTAAATCTAAAATGGTAAGCTCCACTTACCTACCTCATGCAAATCCATTTTGTTTTCTTATTTTGATTTTTTTTAGTTGTACAAAATTATAGGGTACATGTGAAGTTTTATTACACATATCTAGTGCATAGTAAACAAGTCAGTTATTTAGGGTTTCTATCTCCTGAGTACAATACGTATTTGTTAAGTGTAGTCACCCTACTCAACTGTAAAACATTTAATTTGCTCCTTCTTGCTAACTGTATGCATACCCTTTAACACACTTCTCTTAAGCCTTCCCTATATCCCCCACTCAACCTTCCCAGACTCTTTATCACTACATGATCAAATGTTTTCACTCCCATATATAAGTGAGAAAACATGTGATATTTGTCTTTTGGTGCCTAGCTTATTTCACTTAACATAATGACCTCCTCTATCCATGTTTCTGCACTCCATACACAATGCAATAGTATGTAACCATAAAAAATAATAAAATATATATGTAAGTGATATATATACACATATAATATATGTAAGTGATATAAATATATGTACATATTCATATTTAGAAGTATATATTATACTTACATAAATATATTTATAAATGCATTTATACATAAATATATATTTCATTATATAGAAATCATATATATATAATTTCACAATGGAATATGTATATTTTTTATCCACTCATCCATTGATGACATGGGTTGAATTAATATATTTTCTACTGTCATTAAAGTTGCAATAAACTTGTGAACACAAATATCCCTTTGATATACTGATTTCTCTTCCTTTGGGTAGACACCTAGCACTGGGATTTCTAAAATCAATGGTAACTCAACTTTTAGTTTTTAGAGAAATCACATGTTGCAATAATAGCTGTGCTAATTTATATTCACACCAATAATGTATTGTATATAAGAGTTTATTTTCCTCCACATCTTCGGCAAAATCTGCAACTTTTTGTCTAAGTTATAATGAACCAATTTTCATTTTGTTTACCCTCTACATTTTTTTAAAAATTCTGGTTTAATTTAGTACTGCTCTGTACTTAATTATTTCTTTTCATCTGCTATTTGTGGTTTGGTTTGTTCTTGATTTTCTAGTTCCTTCAAGATCGTTGTTAGATTGTTAATTTATAATCTTTCTATTTTTTGATGTAGGCGTTTATTCCCACAAACTGTTTTTATGGTATCTCATAGGTTTTGGTATGCTGTGTTGCCACATTCATTCATTTCAAGAAATTTTTAAAACTTCCATCTTAATTTCTTCATTAACCCAATAGTGATTCAGGAGAATGTTGTTTAATTTTTATGTGTTTGTAGTTTCCAAAGTTCCTCTTTGTATTGATTTCTACTTTTATTTTGTGCTCTGCAAAGATAGTTGATGTGATATTATGTGGTTTTTTTTTTTTTTTAGATTTGTTGAGGCTTGTTCTAACATATAGTCTACCCCGCAGAATGTTCTATGCACTGATGAGAAAAATGTGAATTCTGTAGTTGTTGAAAAAATGTTCTGTATTTTTTTCAAGCTGGTTAGGATTTTAATTAGGATTACTTTGAATGTATAGACCAATTTAGGAAGAATTGGGATCTCAATAACATTGTGCTTTCCAGTCCATCAATATAACTTTCATTTTTTTATCTTTCTCAACAATGTTTATAGTTTTCAGGACCTGTCGTGGGGTGGGAGGAGGGGGAAGGGATAGCATTAGGAGATATACCTAATGTAAATGACAAGTTAATGGTTGCAGCACACCAATATGGCACATGTATACATATGTAACAAAGCTCCACATTGTGCACATGAACCCTAGAACTTAAAGTATAATAATAAAAGAAAAAAAAATTACAAAAATGTTCTGTAAATGTTAGGTCCATGTGGTCTAAAGTCCAGTTTAAATCCAAAGTGCTTTTGTTTATTTTTTGCTTAGATGTTCTGTTTAATACTGGGAGTGGGGTGTTGAAGTCCCCCACTATTCTTGTATTGTAGTGCACCTCTCTTTTTAGATCTAGTAATGTTTGTTTTATAATTCTGGTTTCTTTAGTGTTGGATGCATATATATTTAGAATTGTTTTATCCTTTTCCTGGATTGATGCCTTTATCATTATAATGAGGCACATATAAGGCATCAATTTAGCAAAAGACATGCTTTGTCTTTTAAAAAATGTTTTTGACTTAAAGTTTGTTTCATCTAATATAAATAAAGCTACTTCTTTTCACTTTTGGTTTCTTTTCATGGAACATCTTTCCATGCCTTTTTTATCAGTGTATATAAGTTTTTCTGATAAGGTGAACTTCTTGTAAGCAACAGATAGTTGGATCAATTTTTTAAATTCACTAAACCTTTGTATATATTTTATATAGAGAATTTAATCCATTTTGTCTAAGGTTAATATTGATATATATATAAGGCTTTGTTTTTGTCACATTGCTAATTGTTTTCTAGCTGTTTTACATATATTCTGTTTCTTTCTTTTTATCTTAGTATTCGTCATTGTGGTTTCGTGGATTTCTGTAGTGATACCAATTGAGTCTTTTCTCTTCCTACTTTGTGTAACTGCTTAACCAGGAGTTTTATTTTTTTCTGTGTTTTCATAATGGTAAATATCATCCTTTGCTTCGAGGTATAGGACTCCTTTGAGCATTTCTTGCAGAATCAGTTTAGTGGTAACAAATTCCCTCAACATTTGCTTCTCTGGGAAATACTGTATCTCTCATTTATTTATAATGGATAATTTTGCTGAATAATATTCTTGTCTGTCATGATTTTCTTTCCGTACTTTGAATGTAGTATCCGATTTTCTTCTGCCCTGTAAGGTTTCTGCTGTGAAATCTGGTGGGGGTTCCTTTAGAGGTGACTAAAAACTTTTCTCTTGCTGGTTTTAGGATTTGCTCTTTGAGTTTAGACAGTCTAGCTATAATGTGCCCTGAGGAAGACCTTTCACATTGTATCTGCTTGAAGATCACTGAGTCTCTTGTTTCTGGATGTCTAAATCTCTTGCTAGGCCTAGCAAGCATTCATCTATTATTTGGTTAAATAGGTTTTCTAATTCTTTAATTCTCTATTTTCCCTCAAGGATACAAAGACTTTGAATATTTGGTGACTTTATGTTGTCCCAAACGTCATGGGGGCTTTGCTCATTCTTTTTTACTGTTTTTTCTTTATTTTTGTCTGACTGAATTATTTCAAAAGACCAGTCTTCATTTTCTGAGATTCTTTCTTCTGCTTGGTCTGGTCTATTGTTGAAGCTTTCTAATGTATTTTGTATTTCTTTCATTGACTTCCTCAGTTTCTGAATTTCTATTTGTTTCTTTTTAAAAATATCTATCTCTTTGGAAAATTTCTCATTTATATACTGAATTGATTTCCTGATTTATTTCTACTATTTTTCAGAATTATCTTGTATCTCATTGAGTTTCTTTAACATTAATAGTTTGAATTCTTTATCTGGGATTTTGAGAATTTCTGCTTGTTTAAAAATCTATTGCTGGAAAATCATTGTGTTCCTTTGCAGGTGTCAAATGTTCTTGCTTTTGCATTTTTCCTGTGTCCTTATGTTGATATCTATGCATCTGGTGTGATAGACATTTTTTCATATTTTTGAATGGACTTTTGTAGAGGATGACTTTTTCCCAAAGATGTATCTATGGTGTTGATTGGGTAGGGCACTTTGCATTTGATTCTGTATACATGCAATAGTGTAGTCTCTGTATGATTTCTTTGACTGTAAACAACATTAGAGATATCTGTGATTTCCTTAGTGGGTTAGGGTGCAGTTATTAGTGGAGGTTGTAGTAAAGTCATACTGGAGATAGGGATTTCATGTAGCCAGTTTTCAGGCCCTAGTGATGGCAGCAGTGGGCTGAGCATTCTGATCCTTATGCCTTAGGGTGGCATACACTGGCACCTGTGGTGGTGGTTACTGGAGGGCCAATTCTTGGGCCTCCAGGTGGTTAGCTTGAATGCTGATAGTTGCAGAGATGGACCAGGCAGGTTTTCAATTTGCTGGGTCCCTGGACAGCTTGTTTATATGGGCAATGCCAGTAGCATTAGTAGGATGATTTTTGAGTCCCAAATCATGTACACTGATTTTAGCAGTGTCTGCAATGGGCTGGAGTGGCCAATCTCTGGGCCCTCAGGTGGTGCTTGTAGGTAGGTGCCAGATAAGGTGGTAAGGGCCAGGGTTTAAGCTGAACATTAGGTCTCCAAGAGGAGTGCTCAGGTGCCCAAGGTGGTGAATTGCTTTGGGCAATCTCTAGGACCTTGAACCATGTGCTCTGTCTTAGAGATGGGGGCAAAGCTGAGTTGGGCATGCTTGTGCTCAAGCCTTCCAAATATTAGAACAGCCACTAGCCAAGGTTGGTGGGTTGAGGGTGATCCTCAGCACCCAGGTGGAATGCTGGGTGAGTAGTGGTATTAGCTCCACTGAGGAAGGTGAGGCCAGACTCAATGGCCAAAATCTAAGCTAGCAGGTGGGGAACACATGTCTCTCTCATGCCCCAGACACAGTGGGTCTCACCCTTGAGCCCTGGTAATGGTAGCCCACACCTAGCTCATACCCCAGACCCAGCTACAGGAGTCCCCACCGTAAGACCCAGTGGTAACTCATGTCCCACTTATGTCCCCTTCTCAGTCCTGGCAGCACTTGCTTCTCAACATCAGTAGCTGAAGCCCACATCTCACTGGCTTCTCAGCCTTGGCTGCAGCAGCCTGTTACCAAGTCATGGCCCAGTCCCAACGGCAACTGCCCAAGTTTTCCTAGCACTTCAGTGTAAGGGCTGCTGAACCCAAGGACAATATGCAGTATAATAAAGTCTGGGATTGAAAATGGTGTTTTGCTGTAGCCACCTATGACTCAGAAAGCATGCGGGAACAAGTGCAAACTCTCTCCCTAAAGTAGTTCCATCTCATCGTCTCCTGGCACCTCCTTGTGTTAGTTTCAGGGCTTGAAAGGGTTGAGGGGCTCTCCTGTTGCCAGGATTTTATGATTCCATGCTGGGGATGTGAGATGTTAGGAATCTCTCACTTATTCTTTCCCTACATTGGGCAGTCCCTCCTGGCTCCCAGCTCATGCCAGTCAAGCAGGCTGACTCTCTTTTTTTTTCCCTTGCTTTTGTTGTTTCCTGTCATTTTTCATTTGAATTCCAGTGTTATCTCTTGGATAACGTATTTGAAGTATGATTATCTATGCACTATTGTGGATCTTTTAAGTGGAGAGGTGAGCATGGAATGCTTCTAGTCAACCAATTTGAAGTCTATATTAGATAACTTCTGTTTTCTTTAAGTTAGAACTGTTTAACACAGAGAAGAACACAGGCTATTTTTTATTTAATCAGTCAACATACGTCTATTGAATACTTATAATGTGTTAGACTCTGTGGTAAGAGGTAAAAACTGGAAATTGATAAGTCATTGATATTATAATACAGTGAAATACATTATATTCTAATATAATGAAATGCTTTGGTAGATTTGTAGGAAGTCTGGGGGAAGGAGGTCTTACATATACTCCTGGGGATCTTTATCAAAGCATCCAATGCCCCAATTTTTTGTTCCCCAATGCTCATCTGCAGATCTATCAAAATTAGGAGTTATTCACATGAAAAAGCTTTCCAGGGCTTGATTTACTCCAAAATTTCCAAACTTCGCACCAATTTATAAGCACTATATGGTGTTTCCAACAAGGTGTTCCATGAGAGCGGTGATACACAAATGGCTTTGTGTAATGTAGAGTTGGAGAAGGGAAATTTCTAGTGCTATTATGATTATTCTTTCTATATTTGAGGTGAGCCTGGAAGGACTAAAAGGGTAAAAACAGATGGGAAAGGGAGAAAAGAGCATTTCAGCTTATGGAAATATAAGCATAATAATTACTAACATTTATGAAGCTTTTACCATGTGCTGTACACATCGCTCAGGTCATTGACATGGAGATAAAGGACAGTGGTTATATGAATTGCCTCTGGTTTCCTAAGTAATGAATGATGGAGCTTGGATGTGGCTCCCAGCTTTCTGAAAGGATACTCCAAAAAGGATGTTCTAACCTCCAAAGTTGGTTTCCATAAGGGTAAGCACTTAGGGAATAATGATCGGTTTAAATGCAGCAGTGTCACTACTCATTTTGGTTTATATGGTAAGATGCATAATAAATGTATGTAACATACATATATAAAGTGTATATATGAAAATATGTATAATGTCTCTCTCCGCGTGTGTGTGTGTGTGTGTGTATGCATAGAATCTCCACAACCTGGGGACCAAAATTTCTAGTTGCTTATCTTCATGGGCCAATGCATGCATACACAGGTGCTTAGGAGCTGTGCATTAATGAACACCACTGATGAAATGATTCTTTAGGATGAAAATTTCTTCCAAAAATAAGATAGGTAGTTTTATTTTTTTGACAGATTGTGATATGCAATATCTACTTTGTAAGGAGAATAAAAATCTAGTTTCAAAATGTTGTTTTACATGTAAATGTGAATATGCTTTTGTTCTGACTCTTCATAGGCCATTCTATTCAGTTCCAAAGTCATTATCAAAGTCCTTTGACTTTCTGTTATGTACTCCTCAATTTTATTTCATGCATCTTGAAGAAACAAAAGACATTTCAAATATAAATAGAGAATGAAAGTCTAGTTGTTGCAGTAGGGCAGGCTCCTTATCTAGCTCTCCGTGTGAATTTCCACCTCACTGCTTGCTGAGACTCTGCAAGAGGCAGGCCTCATCAGCTTGAAAATACCACACTCTGTCTTGATAGCTCATCCTCCTCTCTGTTTGTCACAGATGTTTCCAAGTGCAATGAGATGTGATTTAAAGAAAAGTACTACTTTTAAAAAAGGTAAAATTTCCAAATTGAGTAATCTGTATGTGCATTGCAGCCAAGTATTGCTTTGCGCTGATTCAACAGATTTCAATCTATGGAAATATATATCTTACTATATTTAAGGTCAATAAGACACATAAAATATTCTCAGTAAAAGTTATGTAAAGGGAAACTGTTACGTTTGCACAGATTTCATTTATTTGCAATTTGGTTCCCATGAGAGAAACATGTTAATATCATAAGTAAGTGTAACTTTCCCATTTTAATAAGGTTTTGCTTGAAAGTCAGGGTCATCTTGTATATTCACTTCCTGATTGGATATTCTGCTATCTTTACAGAGCTCACATGGGAGAAAGGATTAATTTTTCTAAACTGACATTTAAAAGATATTTTATGCTTCTTTGCCATTCAAATATGGTTTAAAGCTAACTAATTCAAGGGAAAAGGCAGGAAAGTGTACAGCCTCAAATCCCATTTGAAGGGAAGACACTGTTTCAGTGGAAGAAGTTCATCAGTATTCGTCATAAATACTATCTTCATAAATATTATCAAGTGAGATTAAAACTGTTACGCATTTTAAAACTTCTTCAGGGGCTGCTTTTTCCATTTGGTTCCACATGAAAGCTTTTCTTTGGGAGTAGATTTGTGGCCCAGTGAGTAGCATTTGTCTTTGTAGAATTTTATTTTCTCATTAAGTGGCTTGCACATAAAAAACAAGGCAGCTCTACTTCTACACAGTAGTGAAATATGAGAACATTTCTAGTAAAAAGACTAGGCAACAGGGCAGGGTGGGGGTGTGGAGAGAGAGAGAGAGAGAAAGAGAGAGTTTCAATCAGTCACTGTAATTGTATCTAATCATCACAGCATCACAGAAATGGAGAAGCTACTATAAAGGAAGAGAAGTCCTACTGCCCTCTCAAGATAAGACACTCCATTTTACCAGTTCAAGGGGGGCAGAGCAAGATGGCCGAATAGGAACAGCTCCAGTCTCCAACTCCCAGCGCGAGCGACACAGAAGACCAGAGATTTCTGCATTTTCCACTGAGGTACCAGGTTCGTCTCACTGGGGAGTGCCGGACTATCGGTGCTGGTCAGCTGCTGCAGCCCGACCAGCGAGAGTTGAAGCAGGGCGAGGCATTGCCTCACCTGGGAAGCACAAGGGGGAAGGGAATCCCTTTTCCTAGCCAGGGGAACTGAGACACACAACACCTGGAAAATCCGGTAACTCCCACCCCAATACTGCACTTTAAGCAAACAGGCACACCAGGAGATCATATCCCACACCTGGCCGGGAGGGTCCCACACCCACAGAGCCTCCCTCATTGCTAGCACAGCAGTCTGTGATCTACCAGCAAGGCAGCAGCGAGGCTGGGGGAGGGGCGCCTGCCATTGCTGAAGCTTAAGTAGGTAAACAAAGCTGCTGGGAAGCTCCAACTGGGTGGAGCTCACAGCAGCTCAAGGAAACCTGCCTGTCTCTGTAGACTCCACCTCTGGGGACAGGGCACAGTAAACAATAACAAACGCAGCAGAAACCTCTGCAGACGCAAACGACTCTGTCTGACAGCTTTGAAGAGAGCAGTGGATCTCCCAACACGGAGGTTGAGATCTGAGAAGGGACAGACTCCCTGCTGCAGTGGGTCCCTGACCCCTGAGTAGCCTAACTGGGAGACATACTCCACTAGGGGCAGTCTGACACCCCACACCTCACAGGGTGGAGTACACCCCTGAGAGGAAGCTTCCAAAGCAAGAATCAGACAGGTACACTCGCTGTTCAGAAATATTCTATCTTCTGCAGCCTCTGCTGCTGATACCCAGGCAAACAGGGTCTGGAGTGGACCTCAAGCAATCTCCAGCAGACCTACAGCTGAGGGTCCTGACTGTTAGAAGGAAAACTATCAAACAGGAAGGACACCTACACCAAAACCCCATCAGTACATCACCATCATCAAAGACCAGAGGCAGATAAAACCACAAAGATGGGGAAAAAGCAGGGCAGAAAAGCTGGAAATTCAAAAAATAAGAGCGCATCTCCCCCGGCAAAGGAGCGCAGCTCATCGCCAGCAATGGATCAAAGCTGGACGGAGAATGACTTTGATGAGATGAGAGAAGAAGGCTTCAGTCCATCAAATTTCTCAGAAATAAAGGAGGAATTATGTACCCAGCGAAAAGAAACTAAAAATCTTGAAAAAAGAGTGGAAGAATTGATGGCTAGAGTAATTAATGCAGAGAAGGTCCTAAACGAAATGAAAGAGATGAAAACCATGACACGAGAAATACGTGACAAATGCACAAGCTTCAGTAACCGACTCGATCAACTGGAAGAAAGAGTATCAGCGATTGAGGATCAAATGAATGAAATGAAGAGAGAAGAGAAACCAAAAGAAAAAAGAAGAAAAAGAAATGAACAAAGCCTGCAAGAAGTATGGGATTATGTAAAAAGACCAAATCTCCGTCTGATTGGGGTGCCTGAAAGTGAGGGGGAAAATGGAACCAAGTTGGAAAACACTCTTCAGGATATCATCCAGGAGAACTTCCCCAACCTAGTAGGGCAGGCCAACATTCAAATCCAGGAAATACAGAGAACGCCACAAAGATACTCCTCGAGAAGAGCAACTCCAAGACACATAATTGTCAGATTCACCAAAGTTGAAATGAAGGAAAAAATCTTAAGGGCAGCCAGAGAGAAAGGTCGGGTTACCCACAAAGGGAAGCCCATCAGACTAACAGCAGATCTCTCAGCAGAAACTCTCCAAGCCAGAAGAGAGTGGGGGCCAATATTCAACATTCTTAAAGAAAAGGATTTTAAACCCAGAATTTCATATCCAGCCAAAGTAAGTTTCATAAGTGAAGGAGAAATAAAATCCTTTACAGATAAGCAAATGCTTAGAGATTTTGTCACCACTAGGCCTGCCTTACAAGAGACCCTGAAGGAAGCACT